>NW_003303723.1:281208-531782 GCF_000142945.1 Phytophthora infestans T30-4 | reverse complement strand
TTAAGGTGCTGGACGGAGGTGTCAAAGAGTGGGTTTCTGACGATAACACAGTAGAGACAGGAGAACCTGAAGCCCGGGAAACGCCCTCAGATCTCTGGACGCAACCTGTGGACACTAAGAAGCTTGTCGGCTTTAAAGCTGTGCAGAAAGGGATCGCTGATCCCTCCACGCAGTTTGTGGACGCCAGATCCCCTGGCGAGTACTGGGGAGAGGATGCCAACGGCAACGCACGGACTGGTCACGTCCCCGGAGCTGTGAACTTTAATTGGATGGAAGGCGTGGATTTCACTCAGAACGGAAAGTTCAAGACCAAGGAAGAGCTCGACAAGGTGTTCATGGACATTTTCCATCTTGACAAGGCGAAACCAGTGATCACGTACTGCCAACGTGGAATTCGAGCTGCTCACACGGCATTTGCACTAGAGCAGGTGATGGGGTTCAAAGACGTCAAGATCTACGAAGACTCGATGCTGCAGTATCTTAACCGGGACGTTTCCGAAGTGGCGAAGCAGTAACATAACGGTTGACCTAGACGGTAGGTAAGGAGTAAGTCCAACGCTAAACTCAAAAGTGGACGAAATATCCTTTTGTTGGTAGCAAAGACTAATAAGCTGAAACTTTTGAAGTGCGGTATTACCCAACTGACTTGCCTAAGGCAAGTTGCCTTACGAGATCATGAGAGATTAGGAGCGGTGAGATCCTAACGGTAGAAAGCTCTGTGAGCAGGGACATCAGAAGCTGGGAAAGCTAATAGCAACGGCGTGTCCAGCTGTGCCGCGCTCACTCAAGCAACCACAACCAGCACACCAGCTCTCGGTATGTCAGCCGGACCTTGCTGGATAAACTGGTCAATCATAATTCCCAAGCTGCTTCAGTGAAGCATTCCTCAGATGCGTGAAGGCTTCAGAATGGAAGTCGTGAAAAAGGTTAATTGTAAAATAACCTTCAAATGAACCTCTGATAATAAATAATTGAATTTTACCTCAAATATTTAAAATGATTTCGGATCTTAAAGCATGGACGACGACAGCCGTCGACGTGTGATGCTGGTCACTGGCGGCACGGGACTCGTGGGTCGAGCGTTGCAGGACATCGTAGCAACCCAAGGTTCATCCCGAGACGAGTGGCATTTTGTGGGCTCAAAAGACGCGGATCTACGCGACCCACAGCAGACTCGCAAGCTCTTCGAACGTGTGCAACCCACGCACGTGCTGCATCTGGCGGCGCTCGTAGGTGGTCTGTTTCACAACTTGTCGAGGAAAGTGGACTTCTTTCGAGAGAACATGGCCATCAACGACTCGGTGCTGCAATGCTGCCAGCAATTTCACGTGGAAAAGCTCGTGTCGTGTCTCTCCACTTGCGTCTTCCCAGTCGAGACTTCGTATCCGCTGGACGAGACGATGCTACACAACGGTCGAGCGCACAACTCCAATGAGGGCTACGCCATGGCTAAGAGACTTATCGATACACTTAACCGCTGCTACGCGGACCAGTTTGGATGCAACTTCACGTCTGTCATCCCTACCAACATCTATGGACCACACGACAACTTCAACATTGACAACGGACACGTAGTGCCCGGACTAATTCACAAATGCTACTTGGCTAAGCGAGACTTGACACCGTTCGCCATCTGGGGAAGTGGCAAGCCGCTGAGGCAGTTCATCTACAGTCTTGACGTGGCAAGGCTCATGCTATGGACGTTGGACCACTACAACAGTGTGGAGCCACTGATTTTATCTGTGGGCGAAGAGGACGAGGTGTCGATTGGTAACGTGGCACAAGAGATCGCTGCTGCGATGGACTTCAGAGGGGAAATTATGTTCGACTCTAGCAAAGCGGACGGTCAGTTCAAGAAGACGGCGAGCAACGCGAAGCTGCGAAGTTTGTTACCAGATTTCCAGTTCACACCGATCAGCAAAGGCTTGCAGCAGACAAGTGCATGGCTCGAGGCAAACTATGAAAAGGCACGCAAATAGTGGCAAGCCTACAAAATATTAAAGTACTCCACACATAATGAAGTAGTCTGACGATTCTATCGCACATTGCTCTCCCGCTCACATGTCAGCCGTTAGCCACAACCAACCGAAAGACGTTAGGTACTACCCTCTACCATTCCCCACTACTCATTGAAGCAAGCTTGTACTACGTAGTAAATTACGCAAGTGGCCCTGCATACGAATGGCCTGGGCAAAGGCTTCAAACGTGTTTTAAACTACTTCAAAGTACTGCAGTGCTGGCACCTGTGGTTTTCAACTGGTAAACGGTAACCAAGGACTGCTGAATATTGCCAGCTGCATCTCTTACAACTCATCGTGAGCATCTCCGTAGTCGCCATCCGTCGCGCCACCATCGTCGAACTGGTCTACGTGTCGGCTGCTGTGCAATGCCTGCACAATGTCGCTTTCAATCTCCAATGGCGATGTCGACGTCCCGTACCGCTTGGATGGCTCATGGTTCACAATCAAAAATTTGGTGAAGTTCCACTTGATGTCGTTGGTGATGAATCCGTCAAGCTTCTTCTTCAAAAAGTTAAAAAGCGGATGAGCGTTTTCACCATTCACGTCCACCTAAACACCACAAGCCAGCAAAGTAATCAGAGTCTAGCAGTCCATTGAGGTGATTTTCACCATAGCTACCGACCTTGTTAAAAAGCGGAAACGTCACGTGGTATTTCTCCTGTGCAAACTTAAGGATATCTTCAGCAGTTCCAGGCTCCTGCCCGCCGAACTGGTTGCACGGGAAGCCCAGCACCATGAAGCCTTCATCGTGATATTTCTCGTACAATTCCTGCGCGATAGCACAAAATGTTTTGCTATTAGCTCGTTCAACTCGACGCAGAAGAAATGACCGAGTGTTCCACTGCATCGTACCTGAAGCTCACGATAGTTCTTGTCCGTGTATCCGCAGTCGCTGGCCACGTTGACCACGAGAATGACCGGGAAGGCGTTGAACTCACGCATGGATACCTGATGACCCTTAAGATCCGGAATCGTAAAGTCTAGGAACGACTTCACTTCTCCATTGCAGATGCCAAGAAGAGCAACGGCCAGCGTCACCGCCAGCAACAACAGAGCACGCATTTTTATCGGATCTCCTACGGCAAGATGACTCAACACCAATGTCATATTTGATCTCATTGGCTAAAACAAAGATATTTTAAATTATTGACCAATGAACGTACAGTCTAAAATGGCGCGGAAGGGTTTTGGTTCAAAAGCGCGCGCACCTGCCAGGGAGCAACAATCGTGGGCACTCATGGCGTCGCAGGACGATGACCATCACTCTTCTAATGGCAACCCGCGCCCGGTGGTGCCCACCCAGCTCCTGCCCAAGAAGGCGGCGGCGCGCAGCGGCAGCGACCAGGTGCGACGCAACCGCATGAACATGGAGAAGATGATCATGAAGAACGTGGCAGCTTCGCGCAACAGCACCAAGAACCGCGCGCAGCAGATCCTCGAGTCATTCAAGAAAAAGCGTCAGCAACAAGAGGACACGCCTGGGGTCAAAGTGGACGAGGTTGAGCGCTCCGCTAAGCGCCAGAAGACGTCACCCCCGCACGGAGACGCAGCAGCCAGGACAGCGGTCGCTGCAGGCATCCTGTCTCCTGCTCGACGTGCTCCTACGGCGTCTGGACCGAACTTTACGAGCCCCGCACGACGTCACAATCACCCGCTCAACTTGAAAAGCCCCGTACCACAGCAAGCGAGTCCAGCGCGGGCTAGAGGCGTGAACCCGCTACATCTTTCGAGTCCTGTGCGACCACCGAGAAGCTCAGTATTGGCCAGTCCGGCCAGACCGAAGCGCAGCGGGAACACGGCGAGTCCGCTCCGACGTAGCGATTTTCTGACGAGTCCATTGAGGCACCGAGCGTCAGCGTCGCCTAAGAGACCACTGATGTTCGACGATACCTCCACAGATGCTGCTGCTACTTCGACGAGGATCAATGGACACCCGCCGCTACTATCGTCCGCGTTGGACCAGGTGGAAGTTGCTCCTGCAGCCAAAGCTGCGAAGGCTGTGAGAGCAGCCAAGTCGCCGTTCCAGTCATTCCAGGCAAAGTTTAGCAAGTCGCCCGCTAAACCTGCGAGAACGACGAGTAGTCCAGGCGCGGGGGGAGACTCGATGCGAATGAAAGTGCCTCGGAGTGGGCCCATGATGGTGGATCTGGCTCACCCAGATGACGCCCACGGTACTTCAGTTGCTGCAGATACTTTGTCTGACTTTACTGCTCCATCCACTACACATAGTGCTGCTGTTAGTAGCGGTAACGGTCCACGTGCTGCGCAAATAACTGCAGGGCCACCGACTTCTGCGTCTGATCGGCCTTCGAGCTCACCCACACCGCCACCGAAGCCCGTACGCAAGTTGTTCCCGTCGTCTCGTCCTGTTGTTGCCCAGAGATCGATCTGTTTCTCGACGGAGAGCGTAGCTACGGCGCTGGATGTGACTCCAGATGGCGAGATTGTTGTGGTTGGCTTCACGGATGGCTCAGTACGGCTTTACGAAATGGACAGCAGCGTCCCGAGTGACCGTCACGGATACCTTCTGGGCCACCTTGACGAACAATCTTCTCAGAGATCGGATAATGTGCACATGCGTGTGAAAATCTCCCCCGATGGTCGCTATGTTTTTGCTGGTGATCGACAACGTAGGCGCGTGGTCATGAGTATCAATCTGGACCATTATCGAAACGAAAAAGGTGCGAACGGGTTTCTAAACTCTCGGTATCAATATTTGGTTCTAATGCTTGTTCTTTCAGAGGGCGATGACGAAGATTTCCAGCAATTTCAAAAGCATTTTCATGGCAACTCTAAACTCCGGGTGAGCTACAAAACGTGGTCAATTGCTATGGATCTCAGCTCACCTGTTCGTTTATACTCCTCTCTTTCTGCAGGGCTTTGCCGATGTAACAACCTATGTTCCACCCACGGACTCATCAGTCAAGGAACAGCAAGAAAACACGCGCAAAAGGTAAATACTTCTAACTGTCTGCTTCGTCATGTTATGGTTATGCCAAGTACTGACTTGCCTTTCTTCTTCAACGGCAGATCTGCGTACTACATTCTGACAGGTCTTGGTGTTGGCAATCTGAATTTATGGCGCTTCGTGGAGCAGTATCAGCAGGAGCCCATTTGGGAACACTTGCAGAATTTCGGAGCTGGAGGCAACACTGCAGTGATGGCGGCGTTTCTGCCGTCAAGTGAATCCCCTGGTGTATTAGCGATCGCAGCGGTTTGTCGAGACAAAAATCTTCGTGTGTGGCCCATGGAATACACTAGAACGAGCTCTGCTGAGGAAAGCAACGACGACTCTGCTACTGAAACAGAAGACACGAGTTTTCTTGGCGGAGTCCACTCTGTGAGCTCCCACTTCAACATCCAGAACACATCAGACATCGTCGCTATTCATGGACAGTATGGGTATGGCATTTCTCTCATGGGCGAAGCGTACCGAATCTGTTTCCCGGATTCTTCAATCCTGAACTCTTCGTGTGAGCGATTGCCTCGCCAGGTATTTGAACTGGAAAAACTTGGCGGCGGTGGCATCAGCAAGTCGCGTCGATCCAACGTCATGCTCGAATCTCTCGCTGCGAGTGATGACGGAAAGACTGTCGTTGTCGTGTCTAGCGAGGGCATCTTCTACTATTCCAACAAGCTTCCTGAAGTGGGCTCAGATGAAGAGGCTCATCTTCGAATTATCGGCAAGAATGCATCGGAGAACACGCTGTTCAAGGCGCCCATGAAGGTGTACACGCCGAGGATTAAGACGAAGGACAGTACAGTAAAGTCGGAGGCCATGATGGCTGTGGTGACGAATCCCAGTGACGAGGACAGTGAGGAAGAGGGTAGATTTATCAATGTCGATCCTACGGAGGCGTTTGCTGCACGCTGGATGGTGCCAAGTCGAGGACAAGACTGCTGGGTGTGTGGAGTGCGTAACGCGAGCCATTGGGTTGGTCCTCCTGAGTCTAAGGCCAAGGAACCTAGTCGGGCTCAGCTGGAAGCGCAGCAAAGGGAGAGGGCAAGGGCTCAGCGCCGTCAAGACCGGCTCACCAAGCGAGCATTGACCGCCGCTTCTAGCCAGCAAACCAGTAGTAATTCTCGTGACGCAGAGACTCCAGTCGCTGCAACACCCAAGACGACACCTCGTTCGAGTGCGAGAAAGGTTGCTAAGAGCAAAGAAAATGCTCAATTCAGTGCTGTTGTGGCGAGTAGCCCAGGAATTGTCCAGGTATCTGGCCAGAAACGCAGGATGAGTCAGAACTCTGGCGCGGGTGATGACGAAGACGAAGACTGCACGGGTAGCGACGATAATACTCCGTCTATCGCGTCGCTGATGAGTGAACTTGAGCATTTCAAGAAGCGCAATGCAGAGATCAAGACGGAGTGGCAGCGACGATTGCTAGGCGAGCGACAGCTCCGTCGGAAGTGGAAGCAGCGTGAGGAGGAGTTCCTAGATCAATTGAATGACTCGCTCACCAAGTTGGATACTGCTGAGGTGGAAGTGGATCGACTCCGAGTTCTGCTGCGGGATGCAGAGAAACGATTCGCGTTCGAGAAAGCGCGTGTGGAGCAGGAGACCTCGGTGAAGGCGCGTTATGAGCAAATGTGCGAGCAGATGAATGACAAGATGGCGCTGATTGCCGACCAGAAGCGGTTGCTAGAGCAGACAACGCGCAGTCTGCTCACTGAAGTGGACCGTAACGTTCATGCACTGAAGAATGCTGTGATTCTCGAGAAAACTGAGTGCGTGGTGTGCAAGGACCAACAAGCTGTGACTGCCATCGTGCCTTGCGGTCATCTATGCTTCTGTGAACAGGACGCTGAGACGTATCGCCGCAATTGCACGACGCAATACCCGACGTGCCCCATTTGCCAGCAGGAAATCATTTCTCTACTGCGAATTTATACCTGAGACACTAAAAGGGGGTTCAATACAAAGGACAGTGAAGTCGTCGAACTTATGTTTTGAGAATGCGATAAGAAACATTCCTTTATTTTACGTGCAGAAACTCAGGGTAATCGGCGCCGGACAATCACATCGGAAGTCGATGAGGTTGGCGGTCGGGTTGTACACGAATTAATACATGGGTTCACTTTCAGCAAGGTTGCAGACGGCAACTTGTCTGCAAGCCAAGATCATCCAATCTATTTTGGGGAAGAGGGGTGTTAGCCAATCGCGTGCTCGCTCAAGGCCGGCCTACCTTAAGACCAGATGCTGCCTACATTAACAATCGCCGTCGGAACTTAAGCTTGATTTTTGTATTCTTCTCAAACGGGATGCCTAAAATCAGGTTTTCATCTAGGACTCCCTGCGTAGCCACTCAACACGCTCACGTACGTCACTTCCTCTTTTGACCTGTTCGGAGCAAGACCACAACTCTTATTAATAGCAAGACTGCAACATGGGTGACTACGGTCAGTACGATGTGCCCAAGGCGGACGAGATGATCAACTTCAAGGTTGGTCAGCCCGCCCCTGCCATGCTGCCGCTGGACAAGATCCGCGAGGCTGCTACGCTTAAGTTTTCCGAGACGGACCCTATGTTCCTGCAGTACGGTGTGATTAAGGGCTACCCCAAGTTCCGCAAGACTCTGGCTGAGTTCCTGACCAAGGGATATCAGCACGAGGTGGACCCGGAGAAGCTCTTCGTGACGAACGGCGTGACCGGCGGTCTGGCGCTCATCTGCTCGCTGTTCCTGCAGTCGGGCGACCTCGTGTTCATGGAGGAGCCGTCGTACTTCCTTGCGCTGAGCATCATGAAGGACTTTAAGATCAACGTGCGTCAGATCCGTATGGAGGAGGACGGACTGGACATCGACGAGCTCGAGCGTCTGCTACAGCGTGGCATTGTTCCTAAGATGCTGTACACCATCCCCACGTGCCACAACCCCACGGGGCGAACACTCAGCGTTGAGAAGCGTAAGCGTCTAGTAGAGCTCAGTGTCAAGTACGGCTTCATCATCGTGGCCGATGAGGTGTACCAGCTGCTGTCCTTCCCGCACGTGACGCCCCCTCCGCCCATATTCACGTTTGACGAGCACGACACGGTGCTCGCTCTGGGTAGTTTCTCCAAGATCCTGGCTCCTGCTCTTCGTCTGGGCTGGATCCAGGGCTCTCACAAGCTTCTGAGCAAGATCGAGGGCTGTGGCCAGCTCGACTCCAGCGGCGGTATCAGCCCCGTCATTTCCGGTATCGTTCACGCCGCTATCGCCTCGGGACTGCAGCAGGAACACCTGGACACGACTGTGCAGACTCTTTGGGGCCGTGCTGACGCTCTCATGAAGGAGCTGAAGGCCTGTCTGCCTGAGGGCGTGACGTTCGAGGTCCCGGATGGTGGCTACTTCGTCCTGGTGCGTCTGCCCGAGGGCTTGAACGCCAACGACCTGCTGCCTATTGCTCAGAAGCACAAGGTCATGTTCCTACCTGGGGCCTCGTTCAGCAGCAACATGAAGAACTTCCTGCGACTCAGTTTCTCGTGGTACGACTTCCCAGACATGCAGCTCGGCGCTCGTCGTCTTGCGGACGCTATTCGTGAGTATCAGGAGATCTTCGCAGCCCAGAAGAAGTCGGAGGAGGCTTCGGCCACTAGTGCCGGTCAGGGTGTCCGCGTTGCCGTGCACGGACACGACGGACGTCTGGGCTCGCTCATTGTGACTGAGCTCAGCAAGACCGACAACGACGCTAGCTTTGCTGGTGCCATTGTCACGCGTCTTGAGACTGGCGTCCAGGCCCCGGACCTTAACAACGTGGACGTTGTTATCGACGTGACGCTGCCTGCTGGCACCAAGAAGGTTATCGCGTACCTCCGTGAACAGAAGGACGCTGGCAAGATCAACAAGCTGCCTGCTCTGGTTGTGGGCACGACGGGTGCGCTGCCAATGGAGGACCTGGAGGCCTACTCGAAGCTGGCCCCTGTCGCCCTTCGCTCGAACTTCTCGGTGGGTGTGCCCCTCGTGTCGGAGCTGATTAAGGCTGCTGCCTTCAAGCTGCCCACTGAGGGCTGGAACGTCGAGGTGACGGAGATCCACCACACCAAGAAGCTGGATGCTCCTAGCGGAACGGCCAAGACGCTGGTCAAGTCGCTGGCTGCCACGGGTGCCGCGTGTCTGGGCGAGACCGGCCAGGCCCCGACGCACTCTCTGCGTCTGGGCGACGAGGTCGGCCAGCACACTGTGCTATTTGCTGGCCCCGGCGAGCGCATTAAGATCGTCCACCAGGCCACTCGCCGTGAGGTGTTCGCCATCGGTGCCGTGCGTGTCGCCTCGCAGGCTCCTTCCATGCCTCTCGGCCTGCACTCGGACTAAACTGACCGGGAGACTGCGCTTTAGTGTATTCTAGCTATGCTCCACTTCCTTAATTGCAATGTGTGGTGGCTACGTGAGCCCATCGCATTGGCAACGAGGATACGTCGTGCCTTTCAATAAACAAATTCTTCCTAAGCTGTGAACTCAATATGCTCCCAAGTTGAAGATGTTATGTTGCGCTATCAGTTAAGCAAACGTCAATTAGACTTAATGTGACTCTTTCACTCTTCTATCGCATTTCTCTTCTATACTCGATAGAATTTGCGAGACAAGCAGGTCTCTATCTTTTAATTAACAGTTGTCGCGATGGAAAAATGTGCTGAACTCGCACAACTTGGAATCACTATGCTGAGCCGTTAAGCCATTCCAGCGAAGCTCCAAAGCTTCACTCACTTGCATCGTCCACCTCTGTGTTAATAGTATTAATAGTAAGCATAAGTATGATGGAGTTCCGCCCGATGGACCCCAAAAAGGGGCCACACCCGGTCTTAGGCGACGGCGGTGGCATGTTCTCCATTCCAAGCTTTCCCTCGGACGCGCATCCCGACGCCATGGACGACAGTCCCGCGATTCTACGTCCAGGATCATCCGTAGCCATGCTACGAGGCCAGCGCATGTCGGAAGAGGTCGGCCAGCCTTCGTGGTACGAAGAGGAAGCCGTGTCCAAGCGTCTGAGTTGCTGCCAGATCATCCGCTTGGTCTTCGACTCATTGCTGCTTCTTGCGGCTGTGGGTGGCGTGGTACTGGCCGCCTACATGCCCGTGGACATCGAGCGTGGAGAACGTCACGGAGGCGCGCTGCCTTACGTATATGCAGTGTTTGTGGCTATCGCAGGCTACGAGTTCGCGTGGTTAGCGTATCGAGTGCGTCTCAAGCTCTTTATGCCTTTCAAGCTGCACGAGAAGCAGACGTCGAGAGAGATGTACAGACAGATCATCGCCTACGCTGTGGACGAGGAGACGGCAGCCGTCACCTCAATAGCTGAGAAGTTGTGCTGCAGCAGTAAAGTTTTTGCAGCGCTGGTGCTGTCAGCCTTGACATCAGGGGCTGCAGTGGGGCTATGCTTTGTGCCTGGAAGTACTCAAATGCCGATGATTTACGTTGGAGTAAGCGCATTCGTCGGCATGCTCTCAGCTGCTTTAGCACCCAATGTACCCACGGCGCTGTGTGTGCTGATCCGGTATGCCTACTTCTTCCTGTCCTCACTGAATGTGGTGCTACGTAGCGATGGGAATGCCTCCAATGGTGGTAGTGCTTCCAGTGGCAATGGAAGTGGCTCAGTAGACGACTACAACGGCGATTTGGACAGCCGACACGCCATGGATAAATATCTGGCAGTGGCGGTGGAGTCGTACTCGTTACTGCTGCTGGGTGTGTGTCTGTTGCTCGTCACCCGCGCCGTGACAAGCAAAGACGCGGTGGAATCGGCGCTGATGATCGTCCTGGATGTCACCGGTTTGCTGTACTTGAGCTGTTCTGCCGCCGTGCTCGAGCTATTCGAGCAATCGACGCGCGTCCGTGCCAGCGGTGCATTGGCTGGTTTCTTTGTCATCGTGTGGAGTTCGGAGCTGGGCGCGTCCCTCACGGCTCGACTCCTCAAAGCCATGCAGTTCCCGTGGATGCATCCGCTGTCAAAGCACGTGTCGTCGCAGCAGAACGTCGAAAAAATGATTGGAGCTATCGGCTTTGCTGTCGGTGCTGCAATTTTCGCGTCGAAGTACGTGGACTTCGACATGGATATCGTATTTGTCGCACTGATAAGTGCCGGAGCGGTCATGTGTGCCCATGTTGGTAAACTCTTTCTGTTAAGCCTCAAGAAGATCGCCAAGGTCTCCGCCACAGGCTCGTATCTGCGTGTAGGCGGCGGCGTCCTCGACCGCCTCGATACGCTTCTCTTTATGGCCGTAGTGTTCGCTCCTTTCTTCCAACGTGCTGTCTACAACCAACCGCAGTGGTGACCAAGTGAAGTTACCAAGGCTTCAATATATTTAACGAATGTGATCATTGTTCAGTTTCGACATGTTGCGCAACCTCGTGATTATCTCGTTACATGACACTGCAGCCTTTTTCTCCATCCTGCAGGTCTGCACCGTCTTCGTCGCTCTCCTCGTTGTCACCCGTTGCTTCTCCGCCTTTTTGGGTCTCACCGCCAGTCTTCGTAGCACCAGCCTGCTGCTTCTTAACCACCTTCCGCAGTCTCTCCACGTCATGCATAGTCAACACGGTACTGTTGCGGATCACGAGATAGTCGTCATGTCCAAGCGTCTGGCAGTTCAGCTCCAGCTTGCGCAACTCACTACTAGGATCATCCAGACCCAGGAGCTCTCCCATCGTGTTCTGCATGAACAGCGGCTGGTTGCTGACAAGTTCGATCTGCGCGTTCAACGCTCGTGTGAGCCACGCCAGTTCCGCCACATCAGGAACACTCGGGTCGCCCTTACGGAACACCACAGCAGATGGGTACAGTGCCTCGCCCTTGACCTTAGCGATAGGCAGCGAGTGCTTCGTGATGACATCCAAGTCGTCGAACGGCACGGACGTCTGCGGACCGTAGAGAATCGACATCTCCTTGGCTCCCCAGACGATCTTGTGCTCTCCAGACCCGCTCGAAGCGCTTCCAGGCGGAGTGCAGCTGACCTTGTGGTCCTTCCAGTGGCCTCGTTGACACGGCGCGTCGCAGTAGAACGTGCATTTGCAACGTGTACAGCGCTTCAGCTCCTTTCCAGGGACGGCTCGCTTGTCGCAGTTGGCACAACGACGTAGTTCAGGGTTCTCCATCAACGCTAACTGCTCTCCAGGCGGCAGTACGCGGCGTTCCAGATCCGCACGTGTGTAAAACAGCGCCATACCGCGGATATGGTCGCCACCTTCGCCGTTCGAGCCACTGCCTGTGCGTGTGCTGATGACAGACGAGAAGACAGTGCCTCGACCCACGTGGTGTCGCGCATCCAAGCGCAATTCTTCGTCCCCCACCGCGTCAACTTGAATGGCCTGACGCTCAGCGAGACGGTCCCATGGCTCCAGCTTCGCGTACTGCTCGCAGGCTGAGTAGAAAGCTGTTAGAGCGTCAGTCGTCACGCCAGTACCCGACATCAGGCCAGCACGCTCGCTCACTTCAGCTACAGACGCCAGGTCCTTCCGGATCAAGTGTTGGGACAGCTCTCTGTGTACAACAACACTGTATTGTTAGGTGTACCAATCAGAGAAACCAACATGGAAAGCTGTAAACGTACTGGATGTAGGCGTCGATGCCGTCCGATTCGGATAAGTACGAACACTCGATTCCTAGTGCCGAGTAGCTCTTGCGTAGCTGACCGACATAGTTCTTATCTGGGAAGACGATCTTGTCCGGACGGTGCTGCGGAGTGTTGGTCGGGGGATCTAGCATGGCTTGTAGCGTCAAGTCTAGCACCGTTTGGGGCGATGGGTACACCTCGGGTGGGTCACAGATCTTCTTGGACACCACTTGGCCCAACGGGTACAAGTTGTTCACCAGGATACAGTACGGACGACAGGGTACGGCGTCGTGTCCATCGTCAGCGCCAGCGCTGGACGCCGACCATACGCGGAGTTGACGCACTACAACCTGCCAGACTTCGAGCTGCTTCTTCTCCAGTTTGCGATAGCGCTCTACCTGATTGGTCGCTAGCAGCATCTCTGTGCTGATCACAATGTCGGCTAGAAGGACGCAATAGCAGCGATACCAAAATTAGTATATGTGAGCTACTTCAGAGGGAATTGATACAATGAGCTTTTAGGACTAACCATCGCCTTCCACATCGAACTGGGTAGGCACTCGCGGCACATCTTCAGTGTCCGAGTCCGAGTCATCCTGTAAGTTTAATCGGTAGTTAAAACAGCGTAAGAGAGACCGGAATTCGAACACTGTCTTAGCAGAGGAATAAATCCACATATACTGCGTGGATAGAAGCCACAGCATCATGGCTACATCCACCAGAAGATGGAGAAAAGGCAGGGAGGATAGTACTCACCTGGAAGTTGTTCCACTTTTCGTAGTTCTTCGTCAAGAATTGCTCGCCCGTCGCCATTCTCGTCTCTCTTTCTTCTTCTAAGTTTGTGGACTTTCAACCGAAAAATATAATTGGAATCAGATTTGAAGGTGTAATTGGTATCATCGTATCAGATCTTAAATCTGATACTTCACAGTAAAACCTGATAACTTCAGAATATGGACAACTTGGTCGAGACGCTGCAGACGCAGCGCGAGGAGCTCCTGACGGCGCACGCTAACGCCAGTGATCGCGAGACTGCGCGTAAGCTCGTGCACCAGCTTAAGGCCGTATCGGAGGAACTAGAGCTCGTGGCAGCGACGGCCACGTCTTCTGCTCAGTCCGCTCTTTCTCCGGACTTGTATGCTAGCTACCTGCTAGTCGTGCTGCTGTCCAAGAACCTCAACGACGCGCGGTTCCTGTGGAAACGCATTCCAATCGAGATTAAGCAGCTGTCTGAGGAGCTTCGCAACGTCTGGAAAGTCGGCAGGGCGCTGTGGCAGCGGTGAGAAGCTGGGAAGATGTGCGTTCCAAAAAGTGAAAGCTTTTGACCTTCTTGGTGCCCTTTTACGACAGGAATCTGGCAGCTGCCTACGCGGCAATGGATTACGACTGGTCACCATCTCAGCAAGGACTCGTGGAGGCGCTTAAGAGTGCGTGGAATGCGGTAGTGTCGTGCTCGACGCACAGTAATGGGCTGACATGGAGTGTGGTTTCTCTCTCTCTGCAGCTTCTACGCGCCAAGACGCAGCCGAGTTGCTGAGTCTGGCATACTCGACAGTATCTGTGAGTGACGTAGCGTTTGCTCTGGGGTTTGCTCGACACGAAGACGCTGTGCAATGTGAGTGGCTTTAGAGCTTTACTGAAGTAGCCAGTCGTGACTCACTTGCTGGATGTGGCTGCTGTAGACTGCTCGTCGCTGGGTTGGGAGGTGTCAGCCGCAGATCAATTGATCTTACCGAAACCATTGGCCAATATTCGTCGCGGAAACTCGACAGTGGTGGATCTGGATCAACTCGACACGCTATCCAAGACGGTGCTGCATCTGGAACAGAACACAGTGCTCAAGCTGTCGTAAGATGGTCAAGTCCACGCGTTCGTAGCCAATTTCTGCGTAATACTGGCGACGAGTCAATATAAACCGTCTGTTCAGACAACCTTTCGTGTCTTTTGGAGTGGCTCCTCGTTAGATACGCAGTCGATGGAGAAGCGCAAGGCCCGTCGCAAGACTTGGGAGCTCAAGGCGGCTAGCGACGCCGAGTCGACTGTCAGTACGCGCAGTAGCACTAGCAGCAACAGCAGCTCGTTATGGAAGGAGCCGAAGCGACGACTGAAGGCGCAGCACCTCAATAGGCACGGCAATGGTAGTGCTCCCTCGCAGCTTCGGACATGTGAAGACGAGGAAGACCAAGCCACGCCCCTCGAGAGCAGACTGGGGGCCATTTTGGAGACTACAGAGGCGCAGGTGATTATGATTTTACTCATCGCACTTGACATCATCTCCACTGCAGTGGAAATCCATCTACACGACCAACAGCAGCTGCACCAACTTAATAGCAAGAGAGCAACAGCAGACGCAAGCACAGAGGTGATCGCACCACGGTTGGCTCGAGTTGTGACTCGATTAGTGGAGTCTTTCACGGGCTTCACACTCTTCCTCTTCCTGATCGAGTTGGCTGTCCTGCTAGCTGCGTTGCGGCGCAAATTCTTCGCCCATGCTGGTTACGTACTGGATCTGGCAGTTGTCAGCGTATCTGTCACTGTAGAGCTGTACGCACAGACGAAAGGTGAGGCTTTTGCGAACATGTTTTCAACCGGAGTAGCCGTAATAACTCGGATGTTTTGATGATAGCTGTACGACTTCTAGGTATTCTGCGTGTCTGGCGAGTGTTGCGTTTAGTTCGACACCTTGTCGACCAGGAACGTGCTGCTCATGATGCCACAAGGCAATTACTGGAACAAGAGCAACTGGTGCGGAATTTCTTGTGGAATATTTACGTGAGGAAGGTCTGACGTTTCTTGTTACTTTTTAGAAACTGCTTCACGTTCGGATGCAGAAGGAGGCAGCGCAGGAATCTCTCAAGTGTGAGTATGAATCACGAGCAGGGCTTGAGCAACTCTTGCGCGTGTACAAGGACGAGATTGTGACGCTGAAGGAGGCACTACAGATCGCTGCTCAGGCTGTGGCTGAGGCGACGATGGCCGAGAGTTCAGACGCTGAGAACTCGTTGGGTTTGTATCGCGCAGCAGACCATGAGCACAGCGAGGAGTATAACCATCACGAAGAGGCTGCTGTACACCCGACTGGGCTACAGACTGAGCACCGGCAAGACAGTGGGTTTTATCACCAGGAAGCTGAAGTGTATCCATCAGAGATGCATCTACATGTAGATGGAGAACTGTGGCAAGAGGATCGCCAGGTTGCTGTGAGCTCGACGGCGGAGCAGATAGAATTGAAGAGCGACAACGGATTTGAAGATGCAGTGGATGAATAACACGACGACGCATGCCATTCAAGCTCATCACAACGAGATGAGTGCAGCGTTCATCTAGTTGTCCGCGCGTTTCTTGTCCCATGCTACGACGTCCTTGTAGCGGATATCGCCGCCAAAGATGTCGAGCGCACTGCCAATCGAGAGATCCACCTACACTCATTTACACAAAGGGAGAGTTACTACCAACGACTTGAGCGACACTCGATCTGTCATTTGCATTACCTTGCCGTTACCGATGCGCTTCACAAAGTCCAAGTCGTCCTGATAGTAGCCGAATTTGAACACGGTCCCGTGAGTAGAGTCACTTTTGGTAGGTTAATAGAGAGGCTCAATAGCGTACCAGAGACCGTGCACCACCCGCATACGTGACAGGAAGAGGACTCCACTTTGCCAGCAACTCGACAAGTTCTTGCTGCACAAATGTCACATTGTTAGAGCGAGCACCCCAATTAAAAGACTGGCAACAGCTCGTCTGTACCTGGATACCACATCGTTTGCCTTCAACGTCCACTGCGTGCACCAGAAACTCGTCGCAGTATTCAGCGAGACGGTGGAACAACGCCTCGCTACTCAAAACACCAACAGGAAAGTCAGATTAGCGCACTAGAAGGCAACAGCAGTCAGCCAACGCACTCGATGGATGTCGTCGTGAACTTCTGCCAGCGGTCTGTCATGACGTAGAACTTGTTGTCCTCCGCCTTTTTGCGGCAGCTGAGATCCAGCACCAGATGCTCCTTGCCGATGAGTTGCTTCAGTTTCTCGAGACGCTCGAAGTCGATCTGGCCGTCGCGGAACACGTAGGACGTGACGATCACATGACTCGCACCTCTCTCCACGAAGAACTGACAGTTGTCAGCGTTGATTCCGCCTAGTGACCAAGCAATATCATCAATTCTCGTATATAGCAGCGCGAACACCGATGCCTACTGACCGCCCACTTGGAGTCCTCCTGGATAGCTCTGCAGAGCATCCAGCGCCGCATTTGTGTTGGCCTCTGATGCGCCCAGCATGATAACGTGTCCGCCTACTAGACCGTCCTTCTTGTACATGCTGTTGCGGGAAATTAATATATTGGAGAATCGATAAAAAAAATATGCAAAAAATGCTTCGATTCTCATACGACGTACCGAGCGAAATCGCCGGCACTCTGCGAAGCGACAAAGTTGGTGACAGGACCCGCGCCTTCTCCGTCTGTGAGAGTTGAGCCTACGATCTGCTTCACCTCGCCAGCGTGGATATCGATGCACGGCCGGAAGCGCATGGCTGATGGTGTTTGGCGACGTTTAAATGCGCAATCTACAGTTGAAAGGCACTATTATGAAGAGTGACATTAAAGTTGAAGAGCATGTCCTTCGAGCAAGAAATGTTCGTGTGGAGCAACAATGTTTTAACTTCATCCTGGAGCAGGGACAGCAGCGCGTCAGCGAGGACACTCGTCACTCTTTTTTTGTTGGCATAGTGCTGCGGCTGCAAGCAATTGAGCTGCAGGCGCTGCAGATTTTTTTGCCCCGCTCTGGACGTTTCAACGAACATTTGCTCCAAAGTTTGGAGTCGAAACGGCCTTATTAGCAAGCTGGGATTGCCACCTTCGTCAGGTACTCACCAAGAATCCTCGAGCAATATCTTCCAGTCGTGTCTGGCCCCTTTTTGGGAGCACGCCATCTTCCTGTGGAGCACATCTACATGTTGAGGAAGTACTGAATTGCATGTCAGATGTAGGATGCAGTACGTCCCACATATATTTTTTTTACCTCCAAATATAGCGCCAAGACAAATCAGAGATGTAGCCATTTTCATTCTGGCGTTGTGCACATGGGCACCATCGAGACTGGGGCGGCATTGCAACTGCTGCGTGCGAAGCAGAACGCTTACTATATCCAGGCGGTGCAGGAAGCCCTGCAAGCGGAGGAGCAGCGCAAGCAAAAATTACATAAGGTCACCAGCAAGGGGGAGGCAAAACGACTAGAAAAGCTATTCATTCGCGAACGAACTGCTGATTGCGAGCGGCTACGTCACATTCAAGAAGACCATGCATTATTATTAAATGCCAAAATTGCCCAGTGGAAGGCGACAGGGGGAATGTCAAAGATTAACCCTAAAGAGACTGCAGCAAGCAAGAGTGCTGGGCGTCGAGCACAATGCAAAGAGAAGTCACACAAAGCGAAGTTCACAAAGGAATCGCTGGATCGCCTTGCTGGACCTCGCGCGTCGACTGCTAAGACAGAGGACACAGGTACGCTTCAGTGTGTGCAAATATCCCGATCAAATGCTGGCTCAACTAATCCCTGGACCCTAGACGATCATCCAACAACTTTCAACTCTCGAGGTACTGCGGAAACGTCTCAAGAGCTCGAGTTCTACAAGAACGTGTATCGAAAGCAAGATCGTGCGCGGTTAGCTCGCAACGCGTCGACGCCGCTTTTAACTCTCACCGCTTCAAACCTGCGCACGGTGCGTGCTACCATTCCATCATCGTAAAACTTGTTGAGAAATGGCGACTCAAACTTTTTGTTTCGTCAAAAGATGTCGGAAACCGAGCTGCTCCACAAGGAGGCGAACCTGTTGACGGAGCTGCACGGTGTGGTATCGCTGGAGGCTCGCATCATTCAGGACGATCAGTGCACGATTCGCTCGTCTGTGTCAAGCTGGACTTCCACCAGCGAGTATCAACCTCCCAGATAAAAAAATATATGTAATTACACGAAGACAGGTAGCATACAACCACCTATTATTCAGAAAGGTTTAGAAACTGTAAGGTGGTCGGGTGGCGTGTCATTATTCATCTTCTTTTTGTGGCGGGGGCCCGCAAGGTTGCAGCATCTTCTCCAACATGTTGTAGCGCACGCGACCCATTGACTCGTTCTCCGCCACGGCGAAGTACGCCAGCATGTCCGAGTGGCCCAAATGGGACGCCAGCGTGTCGCGGTGCTGGTTCACCGCCCATTCACTGCAGCAGCGACAAAATACCATTAGTGTGGCGACCTCATCATCCCGGGCAAGTTAGTTCTGTAGACGCACAATTTGGTCGTGTCGGCGTGGCCCGTTCCCACATATTTGGCCTGCAGGTGCTCCCACTGCCGGTTGATGTTGAAGCGGTCTGCAGCCTACAAGGAACGAGTAACACACGTAGTAGAGAAGCAGGTTAGCACGCGCAGACGCACCCCGGTGGCAGCAGATCCACATACCATTTCGACTTTAACAATTGGCGGAAAAAATAAATTGATTCGTAATGTGGTCCACATTTCCACAAAGCTTAATGTCAAATTTGGATCAGATTATTAATACATGATCTTGCTGTTGTACTCGCAATGCTTCCTGGCGTGAAAGGCGCACCTAATTGTCGTCGGGTTGCCTGCAGTCGCCACTGGCGCTGCAGATGGTGCTTCCCTCTTTTGCATTGGAATCACACCGTGCATGCCACACTCCTCGATGACAATTGCAATGTACGCAAACCGATCCCAACCGTCAATTACATGTAGCGCAGGATTATTGCTAGGAAAGCGTTGCAAACTGTATTAAATGCATGTACCTGGTAGTACCAGGTACTGTACCAGTGGTACAGCTTTCAGGACAGTGGAGTGACTCCACTGTGGACACTGTCAGGGTGAAGCCATCGCATCTTGAACAGAAGCGGCGGTGCGTGACGCTGAGACTTTCTCAGGGCTTGGCTGGCTCGCATGCGTCGCTGTTGATTGTGAGTCAGCTCTCTTCGCGCGCTTTTGCGTCTTAGACGCAGCGTCTGTCGTGACGGCGCCGCGATGCAAACGAGGCTTGCTTCATGCGCATGCCAACGCTTTCTCGCCGCAACAGAAAGTCCCGTCAGAGATTGTCGTCACATTTCACCGCCATGCTAATCAGAATTTTACCTTGAAAAGTCGCGACTACGAAAACGACCTGCAGCTGTTGTCCTTTATCTGCCCGAGAAAAACTAAGGAGCGCCCAACTAAGGAGCGCCCAACTAAATAAGGAGCGCCCAAACATAAATGGAGCACCATATGCAGATTGCAAGATGTGCTTCAAGATCTTATTACTTCTTCAGAGGATATTTTAAAAAAAGAACTTCACTTAATCTACAAATGCATAAAGCCTCTTGCGGTGTCTCCGCAATGCGCCGGCTTATCGGTGCATGCATGGTCTACGCAAGCTCGCCTTCAAGAATCGGTGGCGCTCCCTGCTGTATGGCAGTCATGTGGCGTCTACCGAAGCGCTGGTCTCTCTCGAAAGTCGCCTGGATTCGCAGTGCGATATCAAGGCCCCCCTCCGGCTTTTCATCCTTGAGCACTGCAGTTTCCGAGCTCGATGATAACGATTCGGAGGATCGTGCAACTTGCTTCGCTTTGCACTCAGACCCGCCCAGACGGCCACCGCCTCCGTCTTCTTCAGCGCGAGATCGCTACTCTGGCTCTGACTCAGTGAGTCACTGACAGTTGGACAGCAAGCAATGCTAGAAGGAAAGAGTCACTTGCAGAGTGGAATTGGCAAAATGGGGGACGGGCAGTCCGGCCCGGACAAAGTGCAGCGGCAGGCCCCGGACTCCGGGGCCGAGCCTTTGCGGCACCTTTGGCAAGGGTTTTGCCGACTGCTTCCGGCACTGGCCACGGCCCAACGGCGAAGCAGAGAAGGGGTGCAACTGGAGGAAGTCGCGCACCAATTCGTTAACCAAGATTCTTGGTGAACGAGAATCTTGGTGACTCGCTGAAAAGGCAGCTTCTGTTAGTACCGGTTCGGGACGCAACAAGTACTTGCCACGGTACATGTACACTGCAGACACACCTGAATTTCAGGTGGTCGTTTTCGGCCGAAGATCAAGTCAAAACCAGACTTTTCGCATCATTTTCTCACTTGGAAAAATAAGATTTTTGCGGGGCCCGTACTGCCAGACTTGATGTGCGTGAAACCTGATATTTTGGTGCTTGATTAGTTTCTGTGCCTGAGTATCGTTCCCTCTTTTATGGCTGCTAACTCTGATTTCATTGCTATAGCGCATACAAAAGTACTATATTTCAGAGGATTTGGTTTGCACACTTATGTGCAATTTCGAAACACATTCTCGCAACTTCTTTGCGCAAATTGAGGATACAGGCTCTAATGGCGTATGTGCAACGCCAGCCTGTTCAAGGCTATAGACTGGTCGCTCCTTAGCCTGAGCGCGGCTCCCGCCCGCGCGGCCGCGTGCAACGCGCTGGCGGCGAAGATATCCTGGAGCCGACGCCGACGCCGATGCTGCTTCCTCGCACCGCCAACCGCTCCTGTCCAGCACGCCGAAATGGCCAGCATAAGCTCTCCGCGGTTTCAACGCTGCTGAGCAACGTGGAAGTGCGAGTGCCATGTGGCAAGCATGTCCGACTTCACCGCTGGCCTCACTGCCGGCCACGCACGTGCGCAGGGCGGTCGGCACCGCAGAAAGGATACTTTTTGGCCCCGAACCATTAGGCAAAAGTAATGACGGCACATAATAATTGTTTGAAGCTCTCTGCATTCTCGGCAGGTTATTTGCACGCGCGCGTACTCTTCTACTCGGCTCGTTTCCTCCTGTGCTGGCGCGTGCGCAGCGGCCAGAGCGGGGGCGAGGGTGGCGACGCGAAGCTGTTGCTATCGATCCTTTCTGCCCCCTGCCTGCCTGCACCACGACGCGCTAGCTACTAGAGAACAATTCAAATGAGCCCTTTGTACTTATAATCTTGCTTATAAACCTGCGCACCGAGGCGGGGGGATCATAATACCACTACCGACTGTAATGCACGCGCTTCCGGTGACGGCGAAGACGCAGTCGGAGCACTTCTATTGTTCCACACACACACCCTCTCGCTCGCGCCGGGGCCGCCGCGACTTCCACGATCGCGGCGCCGCGCAAGCGCCTCTTCTTGTTGTAGTAGTTCCATGTATTGTACTGCTCCGCAGCCTCCCCGAGGCGCTGGGTCGGTCCCCATCTCGCGATGCAGTCCTTCTCTTCGTTCCACACGAGATCCGCGGGCGTTCCCGGCGCACTCGCTGCCGAGAAATCCCTAACTAGCTTGGCGTGCCCGACTACGCACCACCTAAGTGGTCAGGAAGTCCGGCATCTCGAAAACGATGTCCTCGCCACCGTCGTTCTCCGGATTCTTAGCCCGGGTGCTCACTTGGATGTACTCGGTCGTCACGGCCTCGTAGCTACTCAACCACCGCGTGAGCTCGCAGAAGCAGCAGTCACACCCAGGCGCGTGCATCTCCGCGTCTTCGGCCGACGCGATATCCTTCGAGTTGTCGAACACGCGCTCCATCAGCTTGGCGCGCCAGTCCTGGTAGATCTTGAGACGCAGCTGGTGTGCCTTCTGCCGCGCCTCGGGGCTCATGCTCAGAGCCTTTTCCGAAACCTGCAGCGAGAAGTCATCCATGATATTCAGGTACTGCTCGTGCAGCGTCTGCAGGCTTGAGAGCAACTGGTCTTCCTCGGGGGACAGCGTCTCCTTCATGCCGACGAGGAAGTCGCGAACGTTCTTGGCGATCTCCATCCCTGCTCTGATCGCTTTGCTCCTAGCTCTCTCTTTCTCCCTGTCACACTCCCTGTGCTCTGACTGCACGGCCACGCGGGGTCTGCGATGGATTGCTTCTCTGTTTGGACTAGCAGCGGCGGGCCCGAGCGGAACGGACACGTGCGACCGGAGGGCTCTTTTGTCTGTGTGTGTCGTGGCCAGCAAGATGGCGAATGGTACTGGCCCGGCGCTGGGCTGGGTGCGAGGCTTGCGGGTGTCGTGGAGTGTGCCACTCCAATTTGTTCCCTTCCAAATTCGGATGCGTCGGGCAAAATCGGCACTTGGCAAATATCACAACAAGAAAGATGGGCAGGCACGCCAATTGGTGGAGCGCGAAGCATACTCATCTCAAGTCAAAACCTGTCGGCCCGCTAAAGCCTCTGATTCAAAGAGAACACTTTGTTTTACAGAAGACTGTGGCGGCCGGCAATATCCGGCCAATATTTTTGCCATTGCGCCATGGTGCCAAAGTGCCTGTACGAGGTGACCAAGGCGCCGCGGTGAGTAGCGGGCACCTATAGTCACCCGCGCGGCTGCCACGCTGCAGAGCTTGCTGCTGGTAACGCTACTGCTCAGCAGTCTGCTGGGGTGAATTCTTGCAGCCGCGCAAAAGCGAAATGTCATGGTAGGCTCGAAAAAAAGGGGCACTTTTCCGCTAGAAACGCCAGCCGGTATCACGCTTGTTTGATGGCACTGCCCGTGGTGGTGTCCAGGCGAAATGAAACAAGAAGCCCTCTTGTTCGATCTCGTCGTCAACTGCACTCGACTCTCTGCCTTATTCCGGCCTTTGCGTGCTTGGCTGCTTGGAGCCGCCACTATTTTACTATGCTTCGAGCGGTTGCCCACGCCAGCAGACTCCTCACTGCAGTGAGAGTTCGTTGCGGCTGCTCCTCGCAAGGTTCAAGGCTCTATCCATGCACTACAACGTGTGCGGTGGGGCGGCTTTATTAATTCGAGACAAGTTGGCCATTGCCATCGATTGCCTTGTCCCGTGGGACGTTGTCAATCAGAGCGCTGTGCTCGTCTGCCGCGATCTGGCGCCGAGTTGTGCCTGGCGTGCGATTGCCAAAACGGGCGTGGGTTCAGCGATCTTGGCAATGGGCGCTATGACACCAAGTCAAAGGAAGCTGTAGTGCTCGCATGATACGAGTCGTATCGGGTCATCCGAGCTCCCCACCGAGCTCTTCACAGCCTACTCTGCAACGGCCACGGACCCTGGGGGCAAGCGTAACGATGCCGCCGCCCTGAGTTGGAATATCAGGCCGCGGTTGAAGAGTAAACGGGCCCTGCTCGACGCACGTTCGCGCGCGCTTCCGCCGGCAAGGCCGCACTCGACATGTTCGGCTCGGCAAATTGCCGAGCCGACGGCAATGCATGGCAAGGTCGACGACAGTGGAGGGACCACTTCGACCTGGACAGAGCCGCCGGCTCTGTCCCAATCGCGCGTCTTTATCACGAGTGCCCCATGACGCGGCAGCTGCCACGCTGAGTCACGCCGCGCAGTCACGGACGAGCTGCGGATAGACTTTCCGATAGAGCAGTGCTCTAAGACTCATGGACTAAGAGCACCGCATGTACATGTACTGTTCGGATCACCTGAGGCCTGGACCGCCGACGCGTAGTCTGCGGACACCGCGGCGGTGGTGGCGTGCCTCGGCCTAAATGCAAATCGGGCCGAGCGGTCTGATCGGGTCAAGGTTCCGATCATCAAGTCGTCCGCATTCGCCATTCCCGCTGGTGTGAAAGTGCAAAAAATATGAGTCGAGTTTGTTTCTGCGTCCGGTGTGGTCCACACTAGCGTGCGGGACCACTAGCCGCTTCAACTGCAACGCCTGCGTCGACGGAAGGTGACGAGCGGCAGCAACGGCGACGGCTACTGGGGGATGTGAGAGAAAGAGAGGCAGACGATTCTATTTGGTCCTTATCGACGACTAGATGTCTGTTTGATCCTAAGCCTGGTTATCAACGTCGGTTCCTTACTTTGGGGGATGTAAGCTATCTTTCGAGCAGCTACGTGCACGGTAGAGGGGGATACTGAAATATTGTTTTCCCAATTTTTGTTCGAGTCAATTTCGGTAGTAGAAAAGTAAAACTACAACATCAACAACAGAGACGCTGCAACACGCCCGAGACATGTTGCCTCACTATAATACCGCAGCTCGTTTCATGTTGGGCCGACCTCATGACAAGCGGCTTGCTCGCTGGTCCTGCGTGAGTCACGCAGCGTGACAAGCTTGGCAAGCATTGCTTGTTCAATACTCGCGCCTCTCGGTGGGAAGCGTCCACAGAAGTTCTGTCAGAACACCACGCCATCGTCGAGTCCGCCTGAGTCCCAGGCTGAGATCCCACGGCTGCGAATCAGATCTAGACTGGTGAAACGCCTGGAAATGTGGCGGTTTCATCAGTGTGGGAGCTCGGTACAGTAGCCAGCGCCCGGCCCAAAGACCATTGCAACGAGGGATGAGAAGAACTACATGTAGTTGCCTGCATTCGAGGCGCGACACATGCAGAGCTACATCGGCACTGAAACCCACACTCGTGACGTAGATTCGTTTCAGCTGCTGATGCGATCGGGCTTGACCTCGTGCTGAACGGCTGCTGATCTGAGGTCTGCTCATTGCTGGCTTCGGTCAGCGACAGAAGGATTCGTATGCAGCAAAGAGCTCCGTAACATCCGTGATGTGATGGGCTCACTAATGGTGAGAAAAAATATGTGTGTGGCACACGTTACATGTACAGTACATGTACTTACTCTCCACTGAAAAACGCAGCTACCGGTACATGTATGGATAATATGTGCCGTCCCAGATTGGATGGCGAATGTGATTCTGCAATTAAAAGCCCAATAATCTCATGTTACGCGAGCTAAGACACGATCTGTCTTTTCAAATACACAGTTAATATTTGTTGCTATAATATACGCTCCATCACTTCAATCACCGACGACTACCTGGTTACCTCCCCCGGCGACTGCCTGGCTACCTCTTTCATTCATGTTACGCGAGCTAAGCATCCAGCATTAATCCGGGGCTAATGATCTGTCATTTCAAATACACAAGTAATATTCGTTATTATACGCTTACATCATATCAATCACCGGCGACTGGGTCTTGGCGTGCAGCTTGCAAGCCAATTCTTCCTCCCTCCATTCATGTTACGCGAGCTGAGCGTCCGGCTTCTTGTCCTACCTCCGAGATCGCTGGGCGAACTCAGCATGAGCGAGTTGTTCGGCGACTGTAAAACTAACGTCCTGAATCAATAATTACCCTTGTAAAAGCGATCGACACTTGTACGGACTTAGCGAAACTATTCTGGACTCTTAGAGCAAAGCTTCATACTGTTATCATCCCGTTATTTTTATAAGCTGTCTACTTAGCCCCTCATTACACCGGTCGTTAAGTAATGTAAACCTTTGCCTGATGTACGACACACATTTTTCTTGGCGGCTTTTTGGTAAGCACTACCAGGAAAAGAGCTACAGTAGCTACGGTATTTAGTCTCACTCATACTAATTTATGTGAGGTGCTGCAGACTCTGCTCACCTAAATTAGTATGAGTGTGGTTAATTATGCACTCTGACTATTTAAGGTGTGGTAGAATTAGTCACACTTAGACTAATTAATGTCTCACCCTAATTAGTCACACTGGTTTACGATTGTTGAGAAGCTGGTCTGGTTATTCTTTTGTTTTTTTGTGTGTTTGTTTGCCATATCCAATGAAACCGCTTGTCCAGCAAATTGATCTGGGAACTTCTTGATGATTACTTGAAGGTGGCTGAATAGCTGTTCAGTTCTCCATACACCATCAACATCCAGCGAGAGTCCGCATCGAATCATGGCTTTCCGAGCGTAGTTCACATTATTCTTGTCCCTTTGAGAGTTGACTTGGCGTACTGCTTTAGCAGCCAGGGACAGAAAAAATGCTTTCCTGGATTCTTAAGTTTTCCTGACCAGGTTCCATCGGACCTCTTTTTGTTTTGCCATGCCTCCTCCTCAATCAGCTCGATCTTTTTCTCATTCCACATTCGACGCCACTCGTCCTTTATCTTTGCGATAACGAATGAGTCCGCCGGCTGATAGAGATCCGTTGCGTTTGCTGGAAAGAAGGCTAAAGAAGCGTTTAACTTCTGAAGCTCTTCAGTACACTTGTCTTCCTCGAGGTGACTTGAGCAGTTATCTAGGAATATAGTCTTCTTGCGACCTAAACGATCCGGCTTTTGAGCTCGAGGCTCTTTCAGATACTCGCGAAAGAGACGTTTGTCCATCCAGCCCTTCGGCCCCGTACGATAACACACTCCTTCCACGTCATCCTTAACTCCACGAATTGGATAACTATGGTCTGCGTTCGTAAAAAGCATCATCGGGGGCAAGATACGTGCACTTGGCCCACCGCTGATTCGCACGACCATTGTCATTCCATCCCCTCCGGATACAACATCCGCATATTTGACCTGTTTTTCGCCTCCAAAACCGAGAGTCTTGCCGTTGTCAAAATCTACAACGAAATGAGTTTCATCGATGTTTTCAATCGCATTCTCGTCATATAAACCGCTCTCAAACTCACGCTTCAACTTGCCAAGGTGATAGGCCACTTGCTTCTCAATATCTTCAACCTTCTGAGGGCTCACCAGTCGTTTACCTGTTGCCGCACGAAGTACTATGTTGTTGTTCTCCATAAAGGTTTGCACCCAGCGTGAGGTGATCTTTGTTAACAGCTCAGCCCCGTTCTCATCAGCCTTTGGAGCTTGAGGATCCTGGAGGATACGCTTAGCTACTTGACGTAGCAAGGATGCGTCGAACTTCAACCCCAATTTACGTAATCGATCAAACTCGCTTAGCAACAAAGGATATATCCAGAGCACCCACTTGCTCCGAGGACGACCTCGGCCGGACAAAGCCTTAGAGTTCACTCGCTTTCTTCTATCTGATCGTAAACTCGACAGTGACACAGAACCCCGGAGTGGCGCTTGAAGTTGCTCTCGATTCTTCCACCAGGCCATCGCTTTGCTAAGGTTAGCATTGCGAGTAGACGAGTTAAAAATATCAGGAAATTGATCTACAGCTCTCGCGAACATGTTCTTCGCTCCCTTTGCTTTTTCATATTCTTCCATCCAGGAGATGACACGACGGCGATGCTGGATGGTGGTAACCTGTTGTGACGCTCGAGATGATGTTGACGTTGGCAACTCAGTCACGACCACATTGGAAATAGAGATTGTGTCGTCTTCAGAGCTCTCTTCTGAGTCGTCATCGTTGGCATCATCCTTCGAAGAGATCGAATCTTTTGCTCCCTGTAGCGCGAAAGCTTTTATGATAGGAGGAGCTGATATAGCTTGAGGTTTGCCTGAATCACAGTCTGGACAGAGAACATGCTGTCCAAAGCCCTCTTGTCCGACAGGCTTCCCACAAAATGGGTGCATATGAACAGAGCAGATTGGGCAGACGTGAATAGGACCAACGAGGTCACCACAGCCACCACACGGGGAAAGTTGAGCTGAGTTGGAGCTCATTAAAAGACAGTTCTTAGAGGGAGAAGAGGCGTTGGTGTGTTGGAAGAATTTCTGGAATGAGAATAGACCACATTAGCCTCCAAAAGGCGTTGGTGTGTTGGAAGAATTTCTGGAATGAGAATAGACCACATTAGCCTCCAAGAGACGCAGTCACATAAAAATAACATTTCCAATTATAAAATATCAAATACTCTTCAAATAAGCTTAAGGAAACTGCATAGCTATTATTCTATTAAAAGTATAATTCATATCCTTAAAAACCATAACCCGCTGCTTCGTAGTGTGCCGCGTTGAGGGTAAGTGGGAAACCCACTTTTATTAAATGACCTGTTATTGCATCACCAGTAAAACGCGAGCACCGTCCGTTGCTGCGGAGGGACTCCAACTCACGCCAGGAGTGTAAACCGGGCCAGTCTTTTCCACTGCGCCAATTCGAATGCCCAAAATAAGGTGATACTAATTATGAACTCAGACTAATTTTGAACACGACATTTTCTTGCTCACGGTAATAAGTCTCACATTCGAACGGTGTGACTAATTTCGAACTGTGACTATTTATTCACACAGACTAATTACCGTAGGCACTGTAGCTATTTTAACTCTTTAACCCTTTTACTCTAACTCTTTTTAACCCCTTTAACTCTTTCAGGAATTGCCTAAGGCAAAAATTAAAGTGATCCCTTATGGATAGTAAAGCATCACTTTATTTTTTTAAATATAATTGATATTTCCTAAGCAAATATCGGTTGAGCACCGGTAGGGTTTTCAATGAAATACAGCTCATGAATTTACCACTGGTGAAAGATAACTAGTATTTCATATCCCGAAACCCGTCACGCCGAAGTCGCCCAATTCGACAATGGACGACTCGGACGACTTGACCACCCGGAGGAAAGTCTGTTGCTTACTTTCCTGCGGCTGGTGGGAGTCAACGGCGAGATTTAAATTGTCGTGCTCGGTTCCTTTATTTTTGTGCTGCATTTTTGCATAACTGAACTGGTGAGGGCGGGATGACCGCACAAACGTCGCAAATATTGGCGCACTACAAATGCGTTCAACACAACGCATCGAAAAGCTAATGGAACCAAGCAAGTTTTGAAAACTAATTGTCCATTACCAGAACCGTATTCTCCGTGGAGCGATGCAAGTGACGTTCTTCGATACTATCAGTCGTAAATCCACTCGAGCGTTAATAGCCTTTTGTCGTCATCACGCATTGCTGTGGTTTATCGCAAGACATCGCTTGTGAAACTTCCGCCGGTTTGGACTTCGAGCTGAGTCTGACCCTAGGACCCACCGTCGAGTTGTCCTCCGGGTCGATCAAGTCGTCCGAGTTGTCGTGGACCAATACTTCCCTCAACTTTGCATCGACGTAGGACTGCACGTACTTTTCTATTTTGGCTTCCATGCTAGCGAGCAGAAGGTCAAACTTATCGAGCAATCGGTCACTGTCGATCCTGGCCTTGACGTGGACCATCTTCGCGATGCGAGCCGTGGCGTCTTTGGATGCTTTCTGGGGCCGTGCGTCTTCTTCACCCTCGTACTCTCGTACGTGCGTCTTCCAGCTTGTGAGCTCTTTCCCCAAGCTCACAATTTTCGCCGTCAACTCGCTCTTGACCTCTTGAACCTCTCTCCGTAGCGTACGGATCTCGAGACTTTCGGCAACACGTACTTCAGTCCGACCGTCGTCCTCCCTGCTGACGCGTCGGCGCTTCGGACTACGACTCGAGCTGGAATCGGAGAGCTCCGAGACGGCACCGTTGCGCTGCTTCTCGTCGGCCTCAGCCTTCGTGTCTGCAGTATTGTCCGAAGAGGAGTTGAACTCAAGGTCCATGTTCGCGTCACCGTCCGAGTCCTCTTCGGCCTCCACGTCCTTCACGGTCTTCTTGTCCGTTGCCCACCCCTTGTCTTTCTTGTAGCCCAGTTCCGCTGCGAGTTTCCTGAGTCCTTTAACCCTTCTACACCGGCATTATGGATAATCCGGAATACAATTTATGGAGGTGTTATTATTCCGGGATCTCTGCTTCGCAAAATCTGTCATGTTATTTCTGCATATAGGTATTTGTATACATTAACTTTGGCAGGGTAAGCATCGAACCCGTGACATGATTTTTTGCGGGAAAGGGTTTGGGTTACTGTATAAGAATCCACAAGACCTGGAGCCGTCCATTCCAAAATCAGCGGCCACCCAGACAGACCAACACTCTCAAGATGGAGAAGCCGTTCAAGCAAATTTGGAGAGAGCTGACCAAAAAAGGCTGGAAATCCAGACGGCCGAAGGGATTGAGCGTCGACTACACCTACGTACCACCCGAGGGAGATGCAAAGGGCGTTGAAGGTGTCGACTACTTCGTTGGTACGCTACCGACTTGTATTGCTGCGTTGAAAGTGCCTAACTGTTGCTGTGTATACAAAGGTGAAGTGAGTCTACTACGCTACTGCCGAATCCAACGATGGCTGGAGCTACCTCCTCTACCAGCTTCAGTGCTTCCTCTCCAGACAGCAGCTTCTCTGGAAAGTGAACTACTGACTACTGTCCCCACCACAGGAGCCGGATTGGTGACTAATCATGAAGCGACTATTGCTACTTCTACGGTAGCCCCCCTCCCCCAGGCCCAGACAAACCAACTGCTGCCGAGAATGATATCGCTAATTCCGGGAAGACCTAAACGGAAGGCTAGCTCGACAGGAAGCAATGCATCGAGCAAGCGGCGCCGGACTGGTATGTAATCGCTGTCCTGGTCTGTCTGTTTGTTGCTAACGTATTCACGTATTACGGATTATACAGGCAGCACTGTTCCGGAGAGTAATGCTCCTGTTCCGGATAACACCGTACACTCTATTCCGGATATGACTGGAGCTCTTCAGGATAATGCCTCACGTGCTGTTTCGGATGGATCCGTTGATACTGCTCAATGCTCAAACGATCACTGTGAACGCCCAACTCCTGCCATTACCCTCGATGACTTTGACTCGGATGATTTCTTGGCTGCTCTTCGTCGAGACCGTCTCTTTGACAAAATTGATGATGAAGAACTCTACTTGGAGGAAGGAGACTGGTTGCTATCTCTCGACTCTGATACCGAAGGAGATGAAGATAGCATTTTGTTGGACAAGGACATGTGTGATGTCGATGACGAAGCGTCAACAGGATCTTACGAGGAAGATGAGCTGGACGATGATGTGAACTTTGGTTTGGGTAAGGAAGTCTTGGATGATCTGCAACGTGCTGGATGGGACACGTACGATGAACACACAAATGGTCAGCTACGTCTCGATGCTTCGCCGATGTATGAAGGACCCTTTGGACCTACCAAAGCTGCGCTAGCGTATGTAGATAGCCCCCTGGCAATGTTTTTCTTCTTTCTTCCGAAAGAATTGTGGAGGAAGATTGTAGAGGAGACGAACAAGTTTCGGGATGAGTGTGTCGAAGAGGTAGCGCTGTCGATGCGTGAACGTGCACGTCTGCGCCGTGAGAAGGCTCCGTCCACTGTAGTGCTGTCAGCGGAGGAGTATAGAACCAAGCTACAACGCAAAACCGCCATCCAACCCCATGAGCTCATTCGGTTCATAGGCTTGTTGATCGCCCGTTCACTGGAGCCACGTCGGGAGAGCCTAAGCCGCCATTGGATAACGAAAGTGGAAGGTGCTCTATGTAGAGGGACGTTTGGTCAATTTCTCAGTCGTGATCGCTTTGAAGAGATCACACGGTACATACACTTCAACGACAGCTCGCAACAAGCTACCAGCAACGATCGGGCATTCAAGATCCGGCCTGTGATCCAAGCACTCCAGAAGACGTTTTTCCGCGGGTATCGTTTAGGAGCCAAGATCGCGTTCGATGAGGGCATGATCCCCATGAGGCACAGACGAAACCCCATGCGCCAATACATGTCTGCTAAACCGAACAAATGGGGGACGAAGTTTTACTTGACGTGTTGCGCTGAGACTGCGTACTGTTCAAGGTAAGTTGCTTCATCTTCCGTTTCGTAATATGCTCAGGATGTTATTGAACATATTACGGGCTCGGACTAATAACGGATAATACTGACTATGTTATGGATGGTGCGTTGTAGGTTGGATATCTATTGTGGGAAGGCCAACAAAAACGAGAAGAATGTCGCTCAAAAAGCAGTTATCAAGAATCTGACCAAGGCGTTGCGAGGTCAGCCAGCTCGGCGCTTGATTTGCACGGATAACTTCTACACATCTGTCCCGCTTTCGGACAAATTGCTCTATATGGGATTCTACCATGTGGGCACTATGCGTCGAGACCGGCTGGGGTGGTGCAAGCAGATTGAGTTCACGCAGAAGACAAGACCAAAGAGTATGCAGAGAGGAACCTACCGTATTGCTCAGTGGCGAAACCGGCCTGAAATCGTGGCGTGTGTGTGGATGGACAACCAACCTGTACGATTTCTAGCTACTGGGTGCTCGACGCAACCTGATAAAGTTTCTCGGCGGGAACCGGATGGCTCTATCACAATGGTACCATGCCCGCGCTTAGTCGTGGACTACCACGAAACGATGGGTGGAGTGGACGTCCACGACCAGTTGCGCTTGCAACGTTACTCAATCCAGCGGTCGGTTCGAATGCGGAAATATTACAAGACTATATTTTTAGGCCTTGTTGACCTTGCTTTGGTGAACGCGTTCGTCGTGCACAAAATCGCCAAGCAGCGCCAAGGGAAATCCGTACCAACACACGCTGAGTTCATGCGGCGGCTTCACGTTGACCTCCTGTCGCAAACCCGTGAAGATTTTCTTCCGGAAAACAACGGCGAAGAGCTGTTAGCTGCTCCGGTGCCAAGGCAGCCACACGCCCTGCAGCAGACGAGAGAGAAGAACGGGCAAAAGCGTAGGCAGTGGCTGTGTAAGGTGTGCTCCGCGTTGGCAGGACCGGGAGTACGGAGCTATGAGAGCAGCTACTTCTGCGGGACATGTTCGCTTTCCAAGAAGGGCCGTGTGACCCTGTGCAACAAGGCGCGACGGCTGGAGCAGGGCAGTGAGCTTACGTGTAGCCAGGTGTGGCACCAAACGTGGCGCAACGGTACTGCCGTCCCTCCCGAGCTGCAGCACAAGATTCGCTTCGTAGCGAAGCGCCGCGTGGACGACGGCAACACCGACGAGGATTTTTTGTAGGATTGAATGAAAGTGTGTTGGCTCCATGAATGATTGTCATTTTGGCGCGAAATTCGTTTGCCCATTCGGTAACTATCTGAACACTTTTGCAGGGTTATATTAATTCAGAGAATTTTGTGCGCTCTTTGTTCACATGCCGTTTTTGTAACAGCGTTCTCAGCCAATCGTAAGCTCTCACTTGATGACGTGTCCCTGCAATAGGCTTTCAAAAAGATATTTAGTACTGATTTTTCCGTATACGTTAATTCATATGCTAATTAATACGGATAATCCGGAACAATTTTCGGGGTAGAGGGATTAACCAAGATGCAGTCGGGTTTCTGTAGAGCAAAACTGCTGAAGCGGAGACCTGACGCCTTCACCTTGGCGGTGGGTATCTTGTCTATCTTCCTCTCCAGTTTCGCTTTCTCGACGGACGGCTTCCTGAGCTTCCTTGGCATTGTAACCTTAGAGCAGTTTGTATTGATACCACTTACTTCGTCCTTTCACTTGGAAAGAATGAACCTAATGAGTTCCACTAGCCGAGTGCCGCCGCTACGCGGCGGGTAAGAATGAATGTATTTCCTTGTGTTTTACCTCCGTTCCGCTCGCCACGGGCTCGCTTCACTACTCGCATGGTAGGCTGACAGATTGTGGCTGAGGCGGGCCCATAGGCCTGCAGGGTTGCAGAAAGTGCCGATTTGGACCGCCCAGCTGCGCTCGGCAGCCAGTAGAAATATTTAAATGATTTTATCCAATGATTTGTCCGGAAAAGCGTGACAGGCACGATAATTTAGTGTGACGGACAGACAGGTTGCTGCATTTTATGCTTAAGACTAGCTCTGGGCGCCCGCTCCGCGGACGCTAGGGCATGGTTGGTTGGTGTAGTGTGGACTGACCGCCTCCGCTGCGCTGCGGCGGCTTAAAGAACATTTCGAAATCCAAGCTAATTGTATTATATGCATTACGTGACCTACCAAGTCCGCGCTCCAAAGATCTCTCGGTACTCAATATTGTTGGTGTGTACGTTCCCGTCCTCATCGATGGCCTCTAGATCCACAGCAATCTTGATCGCCTTCCTTGAAGTCACTCTCGACAACGCCACATAAAGCTGCCCATGTGCGAAGACCGGTGATTTCAAGTAGATACCCACGTGGTGGATCGATTGTCGTTGGGCCTTGTTGATAGTCATGGCAAACGCTGGAACCACGGGGAACTGCTTACGCTTGAGTTTGAACGGGAACTCCTTGTCATCGTCCTCACAATAAAAGACGATCCGAGGAATGAACATCTTCTTACCCTTGAACGGCCCGGACATAATGCTGGCCTCGATGCTTCTCTCGCGCAGTGACACAACCCGAAGCCGCCTTCCGTTGCGAAGTCCTGCGTCGCTATTCAGGTTTCTAATCATGATGATAGGTGTTCCAACCTTCAGAGCAATCCTGTGCGGAGGGATACCGGAGAAGTTAAGAGAGTTCAAGAGCTCCTGCTCAAACATATTTGCATCCGCGACCCCTTCGAGGCTGTCCACCGAGCGATACTCCTTCGTTTCACCCGACAGCCGTTCCGCAACCATGTCGTTGATACGCCGAACACTTGCATTTGTGGGGGCTAGTATGGCTCGCTCAACGAAGTATTCATCGGGTATTTTCTCAGTATCAACGCCCGGGTACACCGCATCTATGAGTGCGTTGACGTTGCGGACTCGTCGGTCTTCTTCAACTTCGTCCACGCCTCGCTCGTGTTTCTCGTCCGCCGGAGAGAGTAACCTGAAACTTGGGGGAGGCTCCATTTCCGCGTCCTCTTCATCAGAGGTAAGTTGCTGTACCCGTCGTTCTGGAATTATACACATGTCGCGTGGAAGACATATATCGCCACACCGATCTCATGGTTGACTGGATAACGGCCTTCTCCAATTTAAAGTTAAAAATCAGAGAATTCCGCTAACTCAGCCGCACTGGCTGCGTCTGGGGTGGTGCGGACACGCATGTTCTCGGTTAGCCGCACCTGACGCAAATGCTCCCATAGCGGTGAAGACTTGAGGCAAGCTTGAATCGTCTCCGCACGCGTAGCATCCTTCCGTACAGGTAGAATCTGGCGATGATCACCGCTGAACACCATACCTTTCCGCCGAACGGCTCCAGCTTGTTCTTCATAATATCCCGAAGCGACCTGTCAACTGTGGTGTAGTGATTTCTCCGTGGTTGTGGATTATCACCCGTCGACAAAGACGTGACACCGCCCAAGTTGTTCAAGCGACGAACCCTCGGTCGGGTGATGTACGGAGACGCCAAGGTGCAAGGGACTCGACGGCGTCACCTCCGAGTTTTCAACAAATATCGGATACGGCCCTATGTCACTGAATCCAGGCTGTCCTTATTATTAATAATGGACTGGCCGGATTCGCATTCAGCGGACCATCTACGACACGTTAACCGTCTGGGACAGGGCGCGGCCCGTTAAAGATGCTCATGCGACAGTGCAGACGACGCTTGGCATGCAAGAAGATCCATAACGGATCATTGTTCACTTGATATTTGTATAGTTGATTAGGACTTCTTATTAGGAATAGACCCGAAAGGGTAAGCTTAAATACAGAACAGAATTTCCACTCAAGCACACAGAGCGACGTCCGGCTTCAAGGTAAGCGTCAGGTCAAGCTTGTTTGAGTGTGTTATGCCTGTCGGTGAACTCGAAGCTCTGTAGCGAGGGTTCATCCGGCAAGGCCAAGAGACTTTGTGTGTATTGGCCGATTACTATCGGGAGATTTTTACGTGACGGCTTATTGTTGCCTATTTGCACGACTGGGAGTGCTTGAATTGCCTCCCTTTTATTTCTTCTGGCCGAGTGTTGAACACTCGGTGATCTCGTAAAAGGCTTACCCGTGCCTGGTACCCTTCCGCTGTTGGGACCACGAGGATTCAAAACACCTGCTAGCTTTGCTCGTGCTAGTAGCGTGTTCTTATTTTACTGGTTGGCCTATATAAGTAGTTTACAAGGTCCAGTTTGTCCCGGTGCAAGGGCAGAACTGGGGTCTTCAGGTCCGCCCGAACGATCGTTTACTATCCTAGTAGACGTATTGTTGTGGGAACATCCTAGCTACATCTGTAGCTAGAGTTCACGTGGGATTTCCAACACCACAACTGGTGCCGCGACCCGGGAACAGATTGTGACCATTGTGAACTGTTTGTATGGCCTTCCAGCTTACGAGCTACCAAGAGAAGAAGAACAAGAAAAAGACAAGAAACATGGCGAAAGGACAACCGACGGTACCAGTTACGCCTGCCAAGTCTGGCGGGGCTCGCAACGAGAGTTCAAGCCCGGCTGCGCGCTTTGCAGCCGCCACCGAGCTTTCAGTGAGCTTCGACGACGAAGCGGACATCGGTCCTGACGCCCACGATTATGAAGATAAGGCGCCGGCTCCAGAGCCAGGCGCAGCGACGCCGGAGACGGCCACGCTATCATCGGGGCTGAGCGGGGCGACCAAGTCCCTTTCGAGGAACCTCGCCGACGAGCTCGATGATGTTGCGGGACCGGAACCGGCCTATGATGATTATGACGATGGGACCGAGGGTTTTAAACCTTCGGTGGCGAGTGCAAAGCATTCAGCACTGCTGAAGGCACCTCGCCCACCTATCAACGGTGATACACCAGCCGCCAAGCGCGTTTTCGACCGCGTACAAGCGCTGATGCAGAATGATGAGTGGATGCAGCTGTTCAAGCCCATCCCCAAGAAAAAAACCGACTGGCCTGCGCTTGCGCAGGAAATTCAATACCCAGTCAACTCGGTTTCGACTAGTCAAGTTGCCGAGGATTCAGTTTCGCTACTGTTGTCGCTGGGGTTCGAGAACGAGACTTACCCATCGACGATGTCGCTCCAGGATTGGAGTCCACATGAAGCCGGAGCTGCTCTCCAGAAATGGAAGAAGAAGCTTCGGAAGGCGTTTGGCGCTATTGGCATCAATGCCGGAAAGCAGCCTGTGAGTCGACCGATGATTCAAGATAAAGATCCGTCTAAGATTCCACTGCCGCCGACGCCCCAACGACTCGTTCGTACTCCTCCGACCAAGCGTGGAGCTGAGCGTGGTGCCTTTGGCACTACCGAAGCTTCACCGTACTTTCAAGACTCGCACATGGTTACGCCACGTTCGGAGAGCCGTATGCAACGTATTTACGCAAGTAACGAGGGTTCGTTCGGTCGCCGAGGCGGTGCGCGAGCTCCCAAAGGTGGTGCCGGACGTCGTCAAGTCGACAGCGATGGTTCGTCCAGTGACGATGACATTTTGGTGCGTACATTCGACGAGGAAGATCCTCAACTCGAGTTGATGCGTCAGATGAATGAGCTGGCGACGCTGAACGACGTAGACCCGACACCGAGGATTGAAATGGCTTCGCACCGACCGCTGGATCGCATCACGCCGTTCTCAGGCTCTCGCAACAAGAGCGAGAACTGTATGCAGTGGCTCCGTGGGTTCGTCTATGAAATGACTGGAACCCACACAGATGCCGATAAATGGTGCATTCCATTTGAGCTAAGTCTCCGGGACGGAGCCATTCATTGGTTCCGTCAGCTTCCGAAGAAAACGAAGCGCAAGTGGAAGCTGTTGAGCGATGCGTTCATCCGCTACTACTGCTCGCAGTTCACGCAGACGGCACTGTCGCGTTACTACTCCGCCAAGCGGGAACGTAATGAACATCTGTGCGACTACATAAACAGGCTGAATGGCTATGCTCGGACCGCCCGTCTACACTTCGAGAAGAGTGGTCGTGACGCGAAAGAACACGTACAGCAGTTCCTGGCAACATGCGATGATGACAAGCTGGCGGAGAGTCTCTACCACGCTCGAGTCGCCGACATTCACGAGCTCGAAGAGATCATCGAAGATGTTCTCAAGGGCAAGGAGAGGATGGCCAAGCGTGACAGTGAGTACCGATACTCCAAGAGTCGTGATACGCGACGCGACGATGGATTCGCCCGCAACAACCGGCGTGATGACCGTCGCCGCGATGACAACCGAAACAAACCAAGAGTGACGCTCATTGAAGCCACAGTGAATGACGTACTAGCTGAATTAGAAGGTCGTGAAGCTGCTCAGGGAGGCACCGAGTATTCAAACGAAGATCCGAACGCTTACAACGATGTCCAAGACGAGTACAACGACTTTCAGCCCGATAATACGGATGGTGACTTCTCATTGGATGAAAACGACCGATACCTCGCCGCTGCTAACGAAAATGAACGCCGTGCAGCTGCTGAAGGCACCTACGCACGTTCAGACAACCGTCAACTGCGTGGAAACGTGCCTGATCGCGAGAATGGCTTCAATCAAGATCGCCGAAGTAGTGACCGTGGGTTCAATCAGGACCAACGCGGTCGACGTGACTCCAACCGCGACAACCGACGCCCACAGTACGGACCATGCGCGGTGTGCGGTGGCATGAGTCACTCCGCCCACTACTGTAACAAGCGATGCAAGTTCTGCAAACAACTCCACGATGCTGGACAATGCGAACTTTTCCGCAACTTCCAAGACCTTGCCAAATTTGTGCGCACCAAAGGCACGAAGGAGGAACTCCCGCCAGAGCTCAAGGCCGTCGTTCAAGAACGTCATTTAAACTAGGCAGCCCGCCAACTACAACTGGGTTGGTCCCTATCGGGCTGCCACAGTTAACCGAGCCTTCAATGGAAGCAGAGTGTATCTTTGCTTTCATGGGGCAGAGTGAATGGCCTGATAAATACGTAACGAGTGTGAACGCGACGGAAAATGAAAAGGAGAGGAGTAGAATCCTCGGATGGGAGATGGTGTACGAGTTTGAGATGTGGGTAATGGCGCATAGTGCAGGCGTCGACGTGGTACTCGGGACCGACTTTATGATCCCAGCTGGGATCCGGTTGGACCTGTTCCACGGCGCGGCGCAATTACCGCACGAAGTCCAAATCTCGCTGATAAAGACCAAGAACATGATCGACAGCGAAGAATACGGCTCCCATGTTAACGCCGGGCCACCCGAGCGGTTGGACATTCAAGCGCACGAGTGGCGAGAATATCGACTAGCGAAGCGTCAAGTCGGGCTGGAAGAACACGTACTGTGGGTTCGTCGAGCGAACAAGCTAATCCCGTCAGTGACGAGGTTTCGACGTGGACGGCCTCAGAGCATTCGATTGACCAACGTGTCTGATCGAACTGTGTACCTACCAGCACACGACTCGATCGCTATGTGGATTCCAGATGGGGATTTGCCACGAGGTGACGGCTATGTGCGTCTGGAGTCCAAGAAGTACCAAGACTGGCAAGTGTTGGCCTACGAAGGTTGTAGAGACCGCGGGCTCTTTCAGCGTGAATGCGAAATCTACGAACAGTGGCTGGCAACTCAGCCTTCAGCAGTTGATCGACCATACTACCCAGAACCCGGTGGGGTGCTAGCACGACCTCTAGACGACTCGCTAGTGGATTCTAGTGATCGTCTGACGCGTGCAGAGCGCTGGGCACTGATCCTGGAAGAGCGTGAACGAGTGGAAGCCTGTCTGGCGTCTGGGGTGACAGCCGGGGATTTGGCCGACGGTCAGCCTTCCGCAGAACCTTTGGACACTTACACGACAACCCATGGCGGAGGCAATAACGCGAATAAAGCCTCGGTAGTGCGTACACACGAACTACTGAGGCCGGTAAACGTGGTACATACGCCAACGAGTGTTAGTGTCCAGTCAGGGGTGACCACGGAAGCGACAAGTCACGGCACTGGATTGAATGGAGTCACCCGTTTTGACGAAGCTGTCCCGGCCTTGTGTGTCGCCAAATCTGCGAACGAGCCACCGGCGGTTGATCCAGAGGATACAGGCATCGCGCAGAAGGTGTTGAGTACGGCACCGAGTATTCATTGCAAGATTGGTGCGAATTCCGAAATGTCAAGACAGCGGCAGAACGAGGAGCGGAACAAAAGTCAACAACCCAATATGTCGACGGCCCACGCATTCAATATTGCGAACGACGACTCGGCAGGTGGCCCAGAGATGGGAAACCAGGATGGGAAGGAGATGGACCAAGTACCGACTGTTGAAATCGAAACGGATGGCAATGTTGAGTCAAGGGAAGAATCCATAGCGGCGCTGGACGGAACATACATCTCGGTTGCTCGAGTGTTAACAACCGAGGGAAATGAAGCAACGGAGGATACGAGAAATGATTTCTACGAACACCCAGCTAACAACATTGGCTTGGACGACTACGCGAAGGAGCTGGCATTCCTGCCGGATCTGACCGAAGAGATCAACACGAGAATTGACTACACTGCGCCTAATGTTGCTGATCCTGAGCTGTCGACTGAACGCCGAGAACGTCTAGTCGCGACGCTAAAGAACCACGAGCACATCCTGATTGCTAGTGGTAACGCACTGCCGCCGCCAGCCTACGGAGCGGTATGCGATGTCGACACACAGGGGCACGCCCCAATTAAACAGCGTGCCCGACGCGTGCCGCTGCGATTTCTCGGCAAGCTGTACGAGCTGCTGCGCGCTTTATTGCGTGCAGGACTGATCGTCTTTTCCGACAGTCCATGGGCATCGCCGATCGTGATTGTGATGAAAAAGAACGGGCTGGACATCCGGCTCTGCATTGATTACAAGATGGTGAATGCTATCACCGCGATCATGGAATATGCAATGCCGCTAGTCGACGACCTGTTAACAGATCTCGAGCGCTACCTATGGTTCTGCTCGCTGGATGCAGCAAGCGGCTTCTGGGCGGTCATGATGACCTTGCGAGCGCGTAAAGTATCGGCGTTCGTCTGCGCACTCGGACATTTCGAGTGGTTACGCATGCCCTTCGGGCTAAAGAACGCGCCGATGATCTATCAGCGTATGATTGACAACGCACTCTGGGGGTTCGTTCAGCCTAAAGGAGGTTGGTTTGAATACTCGGAGAAGATGCGTTTAGCTGAAGAACAGGCCAAGGAACGTCGTGGGCCAAGCGCCGAGGGTTCGTTTCAAACGAAGTTCGCGGCAGACCGCGAAGCACCGGTAGAAACCGACCCTGTACTACAGCTCGTCAACAGCCCCGTCGCTGACATGTTTACGAACGGGGAGCCAGACGAATCATCGCTGGTACCTGTATTTGGTCGACGGTCGTTTGTGGATGACATTTGCTTCGGTGGCGAGGATTTCGACAGCTGCCTGGCGACGCTGGACCGATTGCTAGCAAGATTCGCACAGTGTCGGATCAGCATTAGCTTCACCAAGAGCATCTTTTGCCAACCCAAGGTGGACTTTCTGTCGCATAAAATTTCGCCAGAAGGTATCAGAGCTGACCCCAAGAAGCTTGCGGCCATCACCGAGCTTTCGTTTCCAACGAGCAAGAAGGGCATGCAGTCGTTTCTTGGAGCGGTTAATTACTACAGCCGCTTCATTCAAGACTTCGCGGTCTACGGTGCGGCGCTGTACCAGCTCAAGGATGAAGACTTTGTCGTTGAAGGTGGCCTTTCTGTGGCACGTCGTTCCTTCAAAAAATTGAAGACGAGTGTTTCACATTCACCCATCCTCAGGCACTTCGATCGGTCGAAAGAAGTTCACGTCATGCTCTTTGCGAATGCATGGGCGTTGAGCACTACGCTAATGCAAGAACATGACGGCAAGTTACACCCCGTACGGTTCCTCGGTCGGGTGCTCAAGGAGGCCGAGATGAACTACCATCCTGCTGAGAAGGAAGTTTTGGCGTTACTTCTGCTGTTGAAGATCTGTTACGTCCAGCTGGCAGGAAAGACGCTACATGTCTATACACGATTCTCGACGTTAGAGTGGGTGCATAAGTCGAAGTTTCTCTTCGGACGCGCGGTCCAGTTCGCAGTGCTGCTATCGCAGTGGCACCTTAAGGTGCAGCGCGTGAAAGAGAAGGATGTCGCCTTTGCGCAGCTACTGCAGTCAAGCATCACGAGCTTCGTTGGCCTGGAAGACTCGCTCGCGCCGGTGGCGCCTCCAAACAAGGGTTCCCCGACTATTCGAATGGACCCCGCGTTGCTGTACGCCAGGCTTTCCCGTAATTACAGCGGATTCGTCATGTCTTTTGACGGATCAGCGAAGACAGAGAAGTACGGTGGCTACGGGAGTTGTTCATGGGTGCTGTGGAGCCTTCCTGAGTGGAAGGTAGTGATTGCTACAAACGCTTACCTCTCGGCTACCACGGTGAATGAGGCAGAGTATAAAGGTATGATCAACGGTGTCAAGGCTGCTATTGCGCACGGTGCCGAGGATTTAGTCATCGTTGGGGACTCAAGGCTCGCGATTCAACAATCACTTGGGGTGATCGCATGCAGGAAGGAAACTTTGCTAGCGCTGCTGAATACTCACAAGGAACTCACGGCCAAGCTTCGATCAGTTAAATATCTTCACGTTGTACGAGAATACAACGCGGCCGCGGATTCGTTAGCCACTGAAGCGCTGGAATCGAAGGTCAGTCGGGTAATCTTGGCTTAAACTCGCAAGTCGGAATTGGCATCGCTGAACCGCATCCAGGAAATGATCTACGAGCCGGATGAAGACTCGGTAGATGTTTCGTCACGAGGAGCAGAGCGTCAAGTACATGTACTGTCAGGCAGCGAGTCTTCAAAGTGGAAAACTTTCGAAAATTTCGTGGTTGATTACAGCTCACCAAAGTGCGATTATGGTAATATAGCAGTGATGACTCGGCGACAGACGAAAGCCAAGAAACGCGTCAGGTTTGCAGATGAACACTCGGAGGATGTCTCAAAAGCTCAAGAACAGCATGAAGAACGACGAGAGACGTCCACCGAAGATTCATTCGGCGAAGATTTGCCAGACCATCCTTACAAGACTGTACCATCGGCATTTCCCGATGCGGAAGATGTTGATCCGGTAGCGATACAGCGGGAACGACGCAGACGGATACTGGTGGCACAAGACGAGGAGCAGAAGTGGTTTAACATCAAGAAGGTGCTTCAGGGCCAAGCAGAAGAGCTGAGTTACAAAGAAGCTCGAGATGCCTGGAAGTATGCTGACCGGTTCGTGTTATCAGAAGACGGCGTGCTTCAGTATCTTGGATTGAATTTCGGTACGACCACGGTTGGCAAGAGGAGACCAAGCTGCGGCTTGTGGTACCGACAACGATGATTCAAGAGGTCTTGCAGAACTGTCACGACTCGCTGGAAGGAGGACATCAAGGTGTGGTGAGAACGTTCCACCGCGTTAAGTCCGATTATTATTGGATCGGCTTGTACGCCGACGTGGAGAAGCATGTGAAGTCATGTCCAGATTGCAGCTCGAGTAAAAGCCGTCCACAGCTTCGTGGATACTCACCTGGCAACGTGCTAGCCGAACGACCTTTCCAGATCGTCTCGATGGATTTTGTGATCCCACTACCGACATCTCGTAGGGGCAACACGGCGTTGCTCCTATTTCAGTGCTCGTTCACGGGATTGCTATTGCCAAGGCTATGTCAGATACGACTGCACTGAGTGTTGCCCAAGTGCTCGAAGAATGTGTGTACCGACGATTCGGAGCCCCATCATTAATAAGGCACGACCGCGACCCACGCTTCATGAGCGAGGTTTTCCAAGCATTTGCAGAGATGATGCAGTCAAGATCACGAGCGACTTTGAGCTATCGGCCACAGGCTAATGGACAGCAGGAACGCTCGGTGAAGTCGGTGATGGGATCCGTACGGGTGTACGCGGAAGACCCTCTACAGCAAGATTGGGATGAAATCGCGGAGAAGCTAGTATTTGCTATTAATACTTCTCAAGACACTACGAGGAAGGAAACGCCGTTCTACCTCGTTCATGGTTGGGATGCGCAGTCGACGTTGCGGGCAATGTCGTCATCACTCAAACGAGGACTCGGCAAGCAGTCTGACGCACTGGCGTGGCGGCGCGAGATCAATCGACAACATGAGGTCGCCCTCACTATGGCCAAAGATTATCAGGCTGTAGAAAAGGAGCGAAGGGCTAAAAAGCATAATGAGGCCCTGAGTCGACTGGAAAAAGCTGCTGTACCTCAACCAAGTGGAAACGAACACTTGGCGAACCCTCCAGAAGCTTCGGAAGAGATGGAAGATCCTGCAAGAGCTCCACCGAGATCTCTTTTTGAGATTGGGAGCCGGGCGTGGTTGTACATGGAACGCGTCAAACCGGGCTTGACGAAGAAATTAGCTCACCGATGGCATGGACCTTTTCGGATCAAGCGCAAGGTGGAAGAGTTTGCGTACGAGCTGGAACTGCCTGATCGAAGTGGGTATCGCTTTTACCCAGTAGTGCATGTGTCAAGACTCAAGGCTGTCAACGAATTCAACAGTCGACCGAACACTCGGTTGGTACTTGACGCGACTAATGAAGCAAGACTCGACTTCGATGAGGAACTACTGCCTGAAGACAGCTGGGAACCAGATCAAGTTGCCGGTGAATATGAAGTCGAGGCCATCCTCGACGACAGAACACCACTAACGACGAGCACGGAGCGTGCTGTACGCGAGTTCAAAGTCAAGTGGGCTGGCTATGAAGATACAACTTGGGAACCATCATCAAACTTGTCATGTGGAGGTCTGCTGTACGACTATTTGCGAGCCAAGAAGAGCGAGAATCGGCTGCAGATGGCGCAAGTGGCGGACGAAGACTAGCGTGACTTGATCACGTATGAACTGTCCACAGGGCGATGCAGCCTGTGGTAACAGACGAAGAACGTTACTGCAACAACAAATTGTATATGCATTTGAAGAACAACATGAACATGATTACGCTGTGGAAGTGGATTAAGAAAAGGAAAAAAGGAATGCCGACCGCGGAGCGATCGCTGAAAACGAAGTCACGCGGGACACCTCAACAGCTAGCTGAGATGCTGGAGAACGTCGTAGGACGTGCAGCGAGGATTCAAATCGATTCCAAGTGTCTGGCCGCGGTGGCCAAGAGTGTCAACGAAGCCGAGTCACCACTCTCCTTCTCCTCTTCATCAAGAACCTGAGCCTCGGCAGCTGGAGCTGAAGCCGGACCCTGCGAATCCTCGGTACCAGCTTCAACAGGAGCAGCAGCCAGAGCAGGACGTGGAGTACCCGGTGGCGAGTCAAACAACGAACGCCAGGTCGGAATAAGCTCGGTTGAATCGAGAGACGGGTCAACGATCACGCCTCGGTACACATCCACGAAACGCGTACCACGAGGATTAAAGAACTCCGGATTACGCTGGCACGGGAAGTACGTGGTGTTGTACGGGTGCTGATGCGGCGCATTCATCCATCCAGTACGCCATGGCTGACGAGCGTCGAGAGCCGGAACTTCGGAAAGCCAGTCAGATGTCTGAGGTGCGAATGGCAAATTTTCAATGGGGTACCACGGCTTAGACGGCTCCAAAAGCAACTCGGGACGAATGAATGACACTCCGGAAGCACTAGATGAAACCGAGTCACGACTCCACGCCATGTACTGCTCACGGTACTTGTTACGAAGACGATCGGCACGACGGTCGCGCTCACTGAAGAGCTTCTTTAACATAGCTCTCAGTTCCTTCAAGCGTTCCTTGTCGTAGCCAACCTTTTTAGCTTCTTCAGCGAGACCTCGTTCAATACCAGCTAACGGAAGCCAGTGGAGACGCTCCCACAACGCGAACCCGAGGTCACCTTGCTTACCACCGTCACCCCGAAGGTTCGCCCAGATCATTTTGAGACGGGTCTCAATCGGGGCACGCTTGGAGATGGGGACGCTTGGTTTGAAGTCGACAGTGTCAAAGAGGCAAGCTTGAAGAGGATAAAGCTGCCGAAGTTGCTGGTACGGGTGATCAGGATGCGAATAATCAAAGAACGCTTGGAGACCCTCCAACGTTGTACGCACGGTCACCTCACCAGCTGGTTCAAGAAGCGTTAAGCTCAGGAGTCGCTCGAAACACTTCTTGGCGCCTGCATCGGTAAACTCCATGTCCACATACGGAAGAACCCACGGTGGCAGGGTGGACGAAGCCGGCACCGAAGAGCGAGTACCAGATAACACGGTGAGGCAACGGCTCAACCGACGGTGCACCACCACGACGCGGCACCGAAGTATAGGTTGCCGTAATCATGCGTCCAGGTCCAGCATCGAGAGTCCAAATAGACGGACGAGGAGACACTGGAACAGGAAGAGAAGATGCTGGTGCCGGAGGACTTGCTGGTGGCGAAGGAGGCGGGCCGGCAACGATGATTGGGAAAGTCATCATCGGCGAAGGATTTGGCCGAGGTGGAGTCGGAGGACGAGCTGGGCCAAGATTACTCCAGTTCCTGTTTGAATCTTCAACATCTTCGTCATCGAGTATGCTTGAATGATCGGTGGGGGGCGGAACATCACCGCTACCACTGGGAGCATCAGGAGAGTCATCCACCGAAGATTCATTGTCATCCACGTCATCTCCATAGTCGTCATCAGCATTCCCATCGTCATCAATCTCCATCGAAAGGCCAGGCGAAGACACGCTTGGTACATCAGTCGTGGGAACAGTCGGAGCCGACTTCGAAGACGCGGAAGCTAGTGGAGCAGCCTCAACAGGGGCAGACCCTGCTGTAGAAACCACTCCCGAGACTTCAACTGCCTTGGATGTCGCGGCAGACGCCGACGCAGACTTGCCTTGTGGGACAGTCTGGTTTGACTCTTCATCTTCGTCACTCGAGCCAAACATGAGCCGCATTTCCTCGGCCTCGCGCAGAGCCTCTTCAGCAGCACGTATGTCGGCTGGAGAAGGTGAAATCGTTGAAGCTGGTGACTTGGCCACATCGTGTGGACCCTGAGGCGGGAGCGAAGGCGCGTCAGGAGAGACAGGAGCATCGTCGTGATCCTCAGGGTTCACGTCCTTACCCGAAGGCTCTGTAGCAGTTTCTTGAACCGAAGGGACGCTGCCTGGATCAGCAGTCCCCATGTCCACGTCACTCTGGTCGCCGCTGAGGTCGACCACTGCGAGAGTCGAGGAAGACGCTGGTGTAGGAGGTGGCGATTATGAACTTGGAGAAGACGGTACAGACTTGGACCGAGTCTTTATATGACGTCGTGGCGACTTAGCAGGAGAATGAGGACGGGGTTTCTTGCGCTTCTTCTGGGCCGCCTTCTTCCACGCCTTCGGACCGAACAGCGATCTACGAGCCGACTTGGGAGTTGAAGTATCGGCAGGTGGCGCATCACCGAGACCGGCAGCTGCCATCGAAGCACTGGCCTTGTCCGTTGGGATTGGAGCCTTGTCTTCGTCAGAGTCGTCCGGATCGTCGTCTGAATCCTCGCCACCTGGTCTAAGACGCTTATGGGATTTCCCATGGGCCACTTGGTGAGCTGCTTTGGCCAAAGCTGCCGGAAAGGCTTGAGGATTGTCCGAAGAAGCAGTGGCAGACTGAATACGCCGCAGAGCGACTAACGTCTCCTGATCCAAGTCCAGCGCATCCAGGTCCAGCTCACCCGCAGTCAGACCTATCACGAAGGATTGTGAACGAACGTTAGTTGCTGAACACACGGTGGAAGGAGCAACATTAAGAGCGTACCTTCGACAGCCAGACGAAGTACCTCGGGATCCATCCCTGCCAGACTCACGTGTGCACGGAGGGTACGATTCGCTTGGAGGAGGCGAGTGTTACGGTCTTGCTGGTTCTCGAGGACCTTGAGCGTGTCGTTATCGACATACTTGCCCTGGGCAAGCTTTACCAGAAGGAGGTGGAGCTTCCGGGTCTGCTCAGTATTCGCGCCAATAGAAGACTTGTACACTTCGCGTTCGCGAGCCAGCTTCTTCTGCAACGTGCTGATAAAAACGTCCCGAGCTTGGACCTCGCAGTGCAGACGATTCAAGTCTTCTGCGTGTCGTTCCATAGTGGCTTGAACAGTGGCGAGCATGGCGTCGTTCTTGGCGTTCGACTCGCGGAGAATCTTGACGTGGTGGTGTAAGGCTTCAATCTCAGCGTTTGCAGCCTTGAGGAACGTCTCCGCGTTCTCACGAGCCATGATGTGGGGTGCCACCGAACGCACGGCGGCAGCAGCCTCGGACTGAGCAAACCGCAACTGACGCTCTAAGTCGGCAACGCGTTAAGGTAATGCCGACAGCGCGTCAGGAACAGGTTGTATCGCAGCGAGGACCTCATCGAAATCAATAGCTGTCTCGAGACGACGCTGAGTGTGTATATCGCCGTGGAGAGGAGGCACAACGCTGATCTGCACTTGGTGACGAGCCATTGCAGTCAAGTACGGGATTATCGAGGTCATCATGTGATCGACCGATGCCTCCGTACTATCAGCCAGCATGGCGCGCAGCGAATCTTCGGTGAGTGGTGGTGGACCACCAGCTGGGGCAGGAGGAGCAGCAGGAGCCATCTCCGCGGATTCAGCGACGACGGGGAGTGCTGCAGGAGCTACCGCAGGAAGTGAAGAGTCTGGGGCAGGAAGCGCCGAAGGACCAGTTGATGACGCCGCTGTCGGAGGAAGTGCAGCAGACTGAGGGGCGTTCGAGCCTTCGGTCTTGCCCTCCTGAGAAACAAGTCGAGTAATGCGAGGTGATGAGCAAGGTGCCGATGATTCAAGAGAAGGATGAGCTGACGTACCTCCAGCTGTTCACGTTCGCGACGTCTACGAGGATTGAGACGCTGAAAAGCGTCGGACACGACTCGATTCAGACGCTTGGACATACGGTGGCGAGATGGTGAATTGAAGAATGAAGAAATGTCACAACGGGCACCAGTACCGTGGCTTCCATTGCGACAGGGGCAGTTGTGGTGTAGTGATTTCTCCGTGGTTGCGGATTATCACCCGTCGACAAAGACGTGACACCGCCCAAGTTGTTCAAGCGACGAACCCTCGGTCAGATGATGTACGGAGACGCCAAGGTGCAAAGGACTCGACGGCGTCACCTCCGAACGTTCAACGAGTATTGGATACGGGCATATGTCACTGAATCCAGGCTGTCCATTAATAATGGACTGGCCGGATTCGCATTCAGCGGACCATCTACGGTACGAACCCTCAGTGGCGGTTGGGATGAGTTCGCGGAATACTCAGCGACCTTTGGAAAACACGTTCACCGTCTGGGACAGGGCGCGGACCGTTAAAGATGCTCATGCGACGGTGCAGACGACGCTTGGCATGCAAGAAGATCCATAACGGATCATTGTTCACTTGATATTTGTATACTTGATTAGGACTTCTTATTAGGAATAGACCCGAAAGGGTAAGCTTAAATACAGAACAGAATTTCCACTCAAGCACACAGAGCGACGTCCGGCTTCAAGGTAAGCGTCAGGTCAAGCTTGTTTGAGTGTGTTATGCCTGTCGGTGAAATCGAAGCTCTGTAGCGAGGGTTCATCCGGCAAGGCCAAGAGACTTTGTGTATTGGCCGATTATTATCGGAAGGTTTTACGTGACGGCTTATTGTTGCCTATTTGCACGACTGGGAGTGCTTGAATTGCCTCCCTTTTATTTCTTCCAGCGGAGTGTTGAACACTCGGTGATCTCGTAAAAGGCTTACCCGTGCCTGGTACCCTTCCGCTGTTGGGACCACGAGGATTCAAAACACCTGCTAGCTTTGCTCGTGCTAGTAGCGTGTTCTTATTTTACTGGTTGGCCTATATAAGTAGTTTACAAGGTCCAGTTTGTCCCGGTGCAAGGGCAGAACTGGGGTCTTCAGGTCCGCCCGAACGATCGTTTACTATCCTAGTAGACGTATTGTTGTGGGAACATCCTAGCTACATCTGTAGCTAGAGTTCACGTGGGATTTCCAACACCACACAACAGCCTCAAAGCAAGCTCGGTTCATCATCGGCGCTTCGTCCCAAATGATCAAACTCGCGCTACGAATCAATTCGGCTTTTTGGCTCTGCCATGAAAGGCTGCACGTCGACGTCTCTGTTAGTTTGAGGGGAATCCGGAACGTTGAATGCGCGGTATGACCTCCAGTTAGCAGAGTGGCGGCAATCCCACTCGATGCAACCGCGATGGCAGCCTTACGCTGCATTCGAACGTGAGCGAGTATTTGCTCGAGTAGAAACGACTTTCCTGTTCCACCTGGACCATCCAAAAACTAAAACTTTTCCCTTCCAGCCCGTCTGCTCACAGCAGCAATAACTTGGACAAAAATATCCCTCTGGCTGCTGTTCAAGTGGTCTGCCTGCTCTGCAACATGCTCCAGTGTGTTTTGGGGGTACGCATCAATCTCGTGCTGGACAACATTAACAGACGCTGTATCCGGGTCGTCCACTTGAGCGGATACATCGTCGTAATCGGATAGCAGAGGAAGGCCGTACACGTCGAGGGACTTTTGGTTCGAAACCAAGTAATCAGCCAAATTCTTCAGCGCCTTGTACTCCGCCATTCGAAGACGCACCTCCTCTTCGCGTACATTATGCAGGTCTGCGTCTCTTTCCTCAATGCTTCGTGTATGACCCTCTGACATATCCTTCTTGAACCTGTCCCATAGATCTTTGGCATTGCCAGGCATCGAGTAAACCAAAATGATACCGAAGAGTAGGCGTAGCTGGTACGGCATCTTGACCTCGGCGGCTTCGCGTAAGCAATGTATCCACTCGTCGTCATTTTCCAAATACTTAAGCACCAAAGCTGCTTGCTGACATGTAGGATGCTCAGTACCATCAACCGTTCGAAGATCCGCAAAGGACTTAGGCGAGCGTCGGTTACAAAGGAAAAGTCGCAAATAGAAGCGTTCCGGGTCCTCCGGAGATACGTGTACCAAGCGTTCCAGAGAAGCAACGTACTTCTTGTACGGTTCCCACGTCTTGCGCTCCGTCCATCTGTACTTCCGCGGTACATCCTTGTACAGGAGATTGGCCGTAGCTTCTGGTTTACGCGCGCACAGCTTATGAAACTCCGTCAGCATTGATCTGTCCCCGCGGTTAATCAAGTTGTGAAGCTGGGGTGTCGTCGCTTGGTCGCAATAAACAACAATCTCATTCCTTCCAAATGGATAGGTAGCGTCACGACAGAATGTGTTGATCCTTGCGTTGGATGCATGAATAGCCGCATGCAAACTTCTACCGGAGAAATATACCTCCCGAGGAGATACTGAAGAATTTCGTTCGCCCGAATTTCTTCGCCTTCAATCGTGATTGTCGTCATGTCCGAGCCCTTGTAGACGTACTTGTAGATGTACTTGATGGCCTTGTTCGTGGCAAAAACCTCGACGTTAATGTGGCAGTTGTATTTCTGCGACAGGAACGGATTGTACGGGACCACCCATTGATTGATGGTCGCGTTGTCCCTTACTTTCCCTTATGGCACAAAATTCCATCCGGACGGCGACCACGCTTGTACGTGGGGTATTTGTCGGGTGTCATCACCGTTTCGTCCGCGAGCGCCTTTGGCAACTTCTTGGAACACCTTCCGTTCTTCATGCACGGGCAGTTCGGGTTATGTTGACCACAGGGTCCATGCAGCATATTCGAAATCACCGTATCGTACAGCTCGGGATACTTCTCTTTATCCGGAAGCTCCGCGGACACCAGCTTATCGACGTCTTCCTTGGTAGTGGGTTTGTCCTCCGGACGCAGGATAAGCAAAATGTGGGCATGGGAAGACCACGCTTCTGATATTCCACTACATGGACTCGAGCGGCTTGAATCCCCAGTACCCCCTCATCGAGATCCTTGTTAAGAGCTTTTAGTTTCTCCATGAATACGCGGGCCACGATGTCCGGTCGGTCGGATGCTTTTTCCCCACGGCGTAAGTTTTCCTTGATCTCAGGCCAGTTCGGGTTGCATGTCATCGTAATGATCAGGTTAGGGGCTCCTGTTTCACGGACGATAGCCATGGCATCCAAGAAGCGTTGGTACATGTAGCGGGGACCACCTGTAAATTTCGGAGGTATGATGATCTTGCGTCCAACCTCACCCGCATCTGGCTCTGCTGACTCCTGCTCCGTATTATTCCCACGCCGAGTCCTACGTATGGCCGCCTCGTCGTCAGCTGCCATTCTGTGGATTTCAATAGACTCGCCACGCAACGCGTCCGTGAGTCCCTGGAGGATTCTAATCGATAGTGGAGTTGGTTCTTCTTGATGAAGCGCAGGCGTTCTTGTTCGCATTTGGCGCATTGGTCAACTCAGTATTGCTGCGTCAGTCGCCCACCGCGCAGGATAAGAGAGTTACTAACCGTCCGGTCGTAAAGCAGATACGCCTCATATTCCCCAATAGACATGGTTAAGGGGTCACCGTGGCGATCGACGGGATTACCAACGTAGGGGATATCGTAAGCCCATCCATTCTCCCCATAGGGAAACAGTAGAGGGTACTGCAGTGTGTCGTAGGTAACGCTCGAAAAGATACTCTTGAAACCTCCTCCTGTCGTGTGTAGGATAATATCCCGATGCTCAGCCGCGTTTGTGTCGATCACAACGGCTGCCACCTCTGATGCCGTTGGGGTGTTATGCGTACCCGGATTCGCATTCCGTGTGACGTGCAGACGCAGCTTAAGGTGATCCCCCTCCGGAAGAAAATTACTCAAGGCTAATGACGGATCATGGTCATCAATGTCTTCCCCTGCCGCCCGGCGTCGCTCGTGCTCCCTGATGGCTGCTGCATACGCATCCCAACCACGATCTATCCAAAATCTACGCGCGCTGATAAATTCTTGTGTGTACGGGTTGTGCGCCACCATCATCTGGTCAATTGTTTCCATGACGGCGCGATCGAGGCCTTGCGTCATGTTCATACGGCTTCGCACACGTGCATCCATGTCTGGATCATTAAAGTAAACTTGGGCATACACGGAGCGACCGAAGGTAGGAGGTAGTAACGATCCCATGCGATGGCGGAAGTTGTAGACACCATTCCGTGTCACGCTTTCGTCAACGTTAAGAGGCCCAGATCGCGAAGCTCCCATGAACGTAAATGCGAATACGTTGTTGTAGGCTCGGATTGACCGCATGAAAGTCGGGTTTTCGAAAAGTGTTAGAAGCGCATCCGTGCTGTTCGCGAAGTCGGAACGGACACCAGTCCGTTACGACAACAGCATCCGTCTGTCTCTTGCGGAAACTTCCAAGCGTTGCAGTAGTGACAAACTCGCTCGTTCTCCCCGTTGTCGTCCGTGTAACGCGTAAAGTAGTGGCGGCCCTCGGAAACTCTGGAAGGGTAAAAACTTTCGTGGTGTGCGAGGCCTTCTTATACTGCCGAGACCGCCGGCGGAACCGCTTTTGCTCTTTTCGCTGATCCCTTTGCTCTTCCGTCATGGCTTCCCTTCGTGCTCTAAGCGCGGTAGCCTCTCGGGCGCGCTGCGCTTGCCGCTTCTCATCCGACATGCGTCTTCTGCGGTCTCTATGCGCTGCTGTATCTTGCTCGCGCTCTGTTTGTTGCTGCTCCTCGGGCATGGCTTCTCTGTGCTCTCTCCGCGATGCTTTATTTTCATCGCGCTCAGCTTGACGCTGTTGATCGGACATACCATTCCTGCGATATCGGTGCGCTTCTGCATTTTGTTCGCGCTCAATTTGGCGTTGCTCATTCGACATGCCTTCCCTGCGAACTTCGTGTTCCATTGTATCGCGAATCCTTGCATTTGGACTGTCTTCCTCTGTCCTGGTGGATCCGAGGTTGCCTTGTGCGTCTCGACCATATGCTTGATGAGCTAAGAAGTTTTCTGGCTCCAGTCGACCCAGTCGTACCCTCGCTTGTTCGGCATCTCGTCCGCGATCTCGAATAACCTGGGATTCGGATCTGTTAGCTCTACGAATTCCCTTCCTCTCCGCATCTTTTGCTCGTGCCCGTTGTTTTCGTGAGCTCGTCATGGCAGCTCGTCCAATCCGGGCTCTTTCTGCACCGCGTGCACGTGTAGCTGCTTCGGTATCTTCGGTCGGAGGTCCTGACATTCCAATCTGAAATCCGTTGGTGTCGTATTGGCCTTCGCGACGCGTCTCCTCCTCGTATCGTCGCTGATACTCCGCAGGATCATCTTCTTCTGTCTTCTCCTCACGCTCTACCGCCGGACCAGAAACTCTCATCTGTCCGGATTCAGTTGGTGATGGGTTTCAACTAACTCGAGCTGCTCCAATTCTTGGATTGCCTTGCGGTAGCGGGCCTCTGCGTTACGGGGCCTCTGTTTACGAAGTTTTCTTTCCTTACGCGACTCTTCGTGGGATTGGGATGCGTTCTCACGCCGGGCTCGCTGTACGCGATCATCTAGTTCCTCGCGGGTAATTCTAATCATTGGACAGAGTTAGTCGAGTTAATTCTACAGCAAAGCCCGCTACTTAGTTGCTGGGAAACCTTTTCCTTTTCCTCGGGGCTCTTGCCATGTCCTCGTATCTTGAGCTGGACTGTCGCCTGATTTAGATAGAACAAAATCACATTGGCTGTTAGACTCGAGCGTCTAAGTGCACTGGGAGCATTCTACAGCTATTTTATGAATATAAGCACCAAAGCATGGACACGGTAGCTTAAGCAACGTGGTATTCGAATATAACCCCGAACTTTCCTTTCCAGTACTAATCCAGAAGCCCTCTGTGAATAGAACACACCACTGTCAGGCTCCTCGGATTCCAAACAACTTAGGGGTATCGTCACTCCAGCGGCTTGTTGGTCCAGGCAGCTTTTGCTTAGGCCCTCCCCTTGGCCGAGGTGCTGCAGCCCTCAGCTCACGCTCCGCGGGTCCAAATTACCTTGCACGGCTGTGGACCAAGCAGCTGTACATGGTAATTCAGACGCCGCATCGCGCTGTTGCCTCTTGGGTACGTCAAAGCTGTTGCCTTAGCTCTGTTTAGTGGTTGCCTAGGTCTGTTCGATACCGTCCAGCCCTTCCGGTCATGTCAGTCGTATGCGCAGGGTGTCCGAGAACGACCCAGCCCCTCATGGGGCTCACACAGCTCCGAAAATGCTCTAAAACGGTCTATTCGGATGTTATGCTATTTAAGTGTACAGGCGCGGGGCTCACTCATGCTCTTAAAGTGTTTTTTGTCTTGATATCTTGTTCTTGAGCTGTCCTTGCACTTGGTCTTGGGCTCCTTGCTCTTGCGAGACCGACTGCTGCATTCCTTTCCGTCCCGCCAGACGTACTCTCGCAAAGTGTGTTTTGATGTGGGAGCTCACACTTTAAGAGCACCTCTGTATTGCGGGACCGTAACGACTCTTCCGCATGTGGCTGCAACTCCGGTTTGGCCAATTGGCAGCACGCGCCACTCGCTTTTGGAGCGTGGACACTCGCGGTGGATCTAGGACCCCTAGGCGCGTGCATGGTGGTAGACGCTCCCAGGCACACCCACACCAACCTGATTGCTATCGCTACCAACTGCCATACCACTTTGGAGTCTCGGGGCAAGCCTCAGACGGTATCCTGAGAGATCTCTCTTGAATATATAGTAGGGCAAGGAGCCCCACGCCCGTACATACATGCATATACATCTAAAACTACCCTACTGCTATTATACAGCCAGCGCACCTTGTCCTCGCCGCGCCGTTGCTCAAAAATCCAATTTTGTGTTTTAAATGAAAAGTGAGTCGCAAAATATTGCCCAATCAGGGCTCGAGTTAATTGTGTGACGCTTTTGGATATATTTATAATTTAGGCATAGCTAGGTCAAATCAGAAAGGTAGGCGCGGTCGGTAAGATGGGACGTAAATGTATTAGACAGACCAAGTGTAGCCATGCGAAAAGGCAGGAAAAAGCAGCAAGACAGGAAACGGACAGACTTATTGACAGACGGACAGACACGCTACAAGGTTAGAAGCGGAGAGACTAGCGCTCTGGGCGCCCGCTCCGCGGACGCTAGGGCAGGGTTGGTTGGTGTAGAGAGGGTTGGCCACCTCCGCTGCGCTGCGGTAGGCTTAGAGTTTCACTTAGAGCGAAGCTACATATAACATATGTATACTGTGATCTACTTATATTACGCTCCAAACCAACACCGCACACAGTATCCTTAGTGTTCACCTGTTATGGTAGACATGACCAGGGTTTAACGTGATCTGCAAGATGAGCACCATCTTACCCGAGAAGGATTTGGCTATAATCTCATTTGAGCGCATAGCTCCCAAAGTGATTCCAATCGGGGGTGCCCGAGGTTGCAAATGTAATATATGCTGCTCAGAAGACATGTCAGTATCAGTGATGATCCAAAATTGGCATAGATGAGGAATCCCAGTTTAACTGGAGTAAATACGCCTACTCAAATATAATATCATCTGTCACGTCATCGCCGTGAGGCAGTCGACACCATATCTTTGATTACAACGGTCTATTAGAGCAAGGTTTAGTCAGCTCCTCAGGCGAAGTATCTTTTAGGACAGGTAGATTTTGCCGATAATCGCGACAACCACCAATATTTTGCGTTGCAATATTTCCGCTGAGCTCTTTATGATATTACTGAAGGGTCTTTCCACTATCTTTCGCATCCATTGATCCTACTTGCATAGCTGACGCACTTACTGACTTATTTGCATAGATTCTGACTGACAGAGTGGCGTAGATCCATTCCGAGTGGCATTTACTGGTAGGGATATGTATGGCGAAAATAGGAAGCCACATGGCTGTAGGCAGATTATCAGATCGTAGATATCTTAGACTTGATTCGAATCGTCGCTCATGTACATTATATGAAATACTTTTGCTGCCTATTTATCAACTCGGCGTGCTATTTGATGTATCCGTGCATATATTGCGAGGTCGTTAATGAGTGTGTATACCACGCGCTCGTGATATCTAAAACCTATGTATAGGATCACTGTCGCTTTCTCGGTACATTTGCGTCGTCGTGCTAGCTTACGGTGCTTACGCTTCTGATGTATCAGTCTATATGACCAAGCATGTCACTACCTGGGCACAGGCCATACTGCAGCGATACTGGCAAGCTGACCGCGCGTCTGTCACCTGTATTCAAAACAGTATCTATGCGCGCGGCGGGTACACCTTATAGCCACCCGCGACTGAACCGAGCTATTATCTCGACCATTATGGACAGGGCACTAAAGTATAGTACTGCGTACAGACAGTTTGACTTACCGCACCCACCGGTATGGGTTGCGCTACCGCACACGTGCTCGCATCTATGTAGACAGCAACTTAATCGTCGTGGGTAGTACTCACTCAATACTGTAGTTTCAATTTGTGAGCGCACATCAGTGGGATATACGCAGTGAGCGCTGATGGTACAGATAACATGGTTTGCGTGTGTCAAAGTGAGTGAGTGTACTTTCCATCTACGATAACGCGGGACGGCCAACTTGCAAGGGTACACAGTAGATACCATGCGCTAAATTATTTAATGACACGCGCAACGCTCGGTAAGTGCGTCGACACCATTGGCAGCGCCATAGTCAGTATACCGTATGTGCGGCCCCAAACCTTGCGCTGTCCGCCAGTTTACAAAAAAAGATGAGCGGGTGAAGGGGGATATAGGTGAATGTGTGTTTTTTTCTTCAAATTACTTGCTCTTGTACTGCTTCGTGTGCTCGATGTGCTTGGCGTTTTGGGCAGTCGCCTTGTGAGGGCGGATGCTCTTCTTGTTGTTTTTGGCGGTACCAATCAGGGCCCATGATTATATAACATTGGCCAGACTATTATGACGGTGCACCTCCGCTGGGTCCGGTGTGGGTGGGGTGGGGGGGGCATTTTCTCCCAGAGCGCAGTCGCATTTGGGCCGTTCTCGCAGGCAATACAGCGCCGCACGATGTCCCACCCGCTGATTGTACGGAATACGTAGGCGTACTGTAGCTTCCCGCCGCACACGCAGCGCGCCCGGGAATCCGTCGCAGACCGCTGCGGGTTCAGCAGAAGCGGGTCAATCTTCGCCTCGCATTGCTTGCACGTAGGGCCCACCATTTTGCAAACTGTGAGTAAGTTAGCAAAATATATTGTTTTAACCAATTACTTGCGACCGAATATTAGCCATTAACACGGTACTGTAAGGCTGGTATTTATTATTAGGCAAAATATTAAGATGTTTTAAAATATTACTACTTGGCTTAGCTTTAATATATTAATATCAGATTTCCAAACAAATACATGCTCTACATGCAATATAAATTGACTAAAACAATTATCTATCGTGCGCGCATGCATTCGTCGAGTGCGGTGCGCGGGAGCAGATAGCGCAATGACCGTGCAGCCGCGCGCCTTCATTGCACGGTGGCAGTGGTGAGTGCCAGGTGAAGTAAAAAATATATATATTCGCAAAGTCCCTACAAAAGCGCTGGTCGTGAAGCCTACTTTAATATTAAAAAATACTATCGTCTCTACTTTAGAAAGGCTGTGGAAAATAGCATCGCCGAGCTCTTACAAATGCGGCCTATGAAGCTTATATTAATAATATGTATACTATTAGTATCGTCTTTACTTTGAAAAGTGTGTGGAAAATAACATCCCACAGCTCTTACAGAATACTGTCTGTGAAGTCTACATAAATAATAATAAGTATCTCTCTTTGCAGAGCTCTTAGAAAATAAAGTGGTTACTGTGCCCGATTTGCAATACATACGACAGGTTTAGGGTAGCTAAATGTCAATAATCAAGTATCTGCGCAGCTCGCCTGGCTGTTTGCAACCAATCGATGCGTTTCGTGCACGGCAAAAATGTTTACTTACGTCCAATCGCGAGGGCGAGAGACGGTCTGATCGTGCGACAGATCCAGTCAGTGTCGCAGGTCGGTAAATATTGCCCAATCAGGGCTCGAGTTAATTGTGTGACGCTTTTGGATATATTTATAATTTAGGTATAGCTAGGTCAAATCAGAAAGGTAGGCGCGGTCGGTAAGATGGGACGTAAATGTATTAGACAGACCAAGTGTAGCCATGCGAAAAGGCAGGAAAAAGCAGCAAGACAGGAAACGGACAGACTTATTGACAGACGGACAGACACGCTACAAGGTTAGAAGCGGAGAGACTAGCGCTCTGGGCGCCCGCTCCGCGGACGCTAGGGCAGGGTTGGTTGGTGTAGAGAGGGTTGGCCACCTCCGCTGCGCTGCGGTAGGCTTAGAGTTTCTACTTGGAGCGAAACTACAAATTATACATTTTTACTGTGATCTACTTATGTTACGCTCCAAACCAACACTGCACACAATATCCTTAGTGTTCACCTGTTATGGTAGACATGACCAGGGTTTAACGTGATCTGCAAGATGAGCACCATCTTACCCGAGAAGGATTTGGCTATAATCTCATTTGAGCGCATAGCTCCCAAAGTGATTCCAATCGGGGGTGCCCGAGGTTGCAAATGTAATATATGCTGCTCAGAAGACATGTCAGTATCAGTGATGATCCAAAATTGGCATAGATGAGGAATCCCAGTTTAACTGGAGTAAATACGCCTACTCAAATATAATATCATCTGTCACGTCATCGCCGTGAGGCAGTCGACACCATATCTTTAATTACAACGGTCTATTAGAGCAAGGTTTGGTCGGCTCCTCGCGCAAAGTATCTTTTAGGACAGGTAGTATTTGCCGATGGTCGCCACAAACACCAATATTATGCCTTGAAATTCTCCCGCTGAGCTCTTTACGATATTACTGAAGAGTCTTTCCACTATCTTCCGCTTTTATTAATCTTACTTGAATAGCTGACTTACTAACTGACTAATTTGCGTAGCTACTGCCTGACCGAGTGGCGTAGATCCATTCCGATTGGCATTTACTGGTAGGGATATGTATGACGAACATACGAAGCCACATGGCGGTAGACAAATTCAGATCATAGATATCTTAGACTTGAATCGAAAAGTAGATCATGTACATTAGATAAAGAACTTTCGGTGTCTAGCTAACAGCCCGACGTGCTATTGGATATGTCCGTGTTTATTCCGCAATGTCGCGAATGGTGTGGTCGTGATAACCAACACCCATGCATTGGGTCACTGCTGCAATCTTGGTACTTTCGCAGTGTCGTGCTAGCTTACAGTACTTACGCATATTATGCATCCGTCTATATGATCAAGCGCGTCGCTAATTAGGCACAGGTCATACCCGCGGTGATGCAGGCAGCCTGATACAGGCCGGCTGACCAGGCTTCTGTTAGCATTAGGAAAAACAATATATACGCGCGCGGCAGGTACACATTATAGCCACCCGCTACTCAACCGTGCTCTTATCTCGACCATTATGGACAGGGCGCTAAAGTAAAGTACTGCGTACAGACACATCTCCTTGCGATGACCGCTTGTATGGTCATCACTACCGCATACGTGGTTGTGTCCATGTAGACAGCAGCTTATTCATCGCGCATAGTGCTCACTCAATACTGAAGCTTACATTCGTGAGCACACATTAGTGAAATATAAACGGTGAGGGTTGATGGTACACATAGCATGGGTTTGCGTGTGCCAAGTGAGCAAGTGTATTTTTATCTACGGTAACGCGTATGCAGATAGGGATGGCCAGCTTGCAAGGGTACGCAGTAGATAATATGCGCTAATTATTATATGAAACGCGCTACGCTCTGTAGGTGCGTCAACACTATTGGCAGCACCATTGTCAGTTTACCGTATGTGCGGCTCCAAGCCTCGCACCGTCAGCCAGTATATTTAATAGAAAAACAGGTGGGAAAAAAGGGCCTAAAAGGGTATATTTACCAATTACTTGCTCTCCTGCTGCTTCTTTTGCTCGATGTACTTGGCGTTTCGGGTGGTCAGCTTTCGAGGGCGGCTGCGCCTCTTCATCTTTTTGGGGTACCAGTTAGGGCCTATCGCCTTCTTGACGGTTGCCAGGCTTTTCTGGCGGCGCAATTCGGCCGAATAAGGTGGTGGGGGCATTTCCTCCCAAGATTCAACCGCTTTTGGGCCGTTCTCGCAGGCAATACAGCGCCGAACGATGTCCCGCCCGCTGATTGTACGAATTGCGTAACCGTACTGCAGCTTCCCGCAGCAGACGCAGCGCGCCCGGGAATCCGTCGCAGACCGCTGCGGGTTCAGCAGAAGCGGGTCAATCTTCGCCTCGCATTGCTTACACGTAGGGCCCACAATTTTGCAAACTGTAAGTAAGTTAGCAAAGTTTATTGTTTTAACCAATTACTTGCGTCCAAATATTAGCCATTAACACGGTACTGTAAGGCTGGTATTTATTATTTAAAAATATCAAGAAGTTGATATGTAATATTATGCTTTGCTTTAATAGTAATATTATCAGATGTTTAAACAAATACATACTTTACATGCAATATAAATTGACTAAAACAATTATCTATCGTGCGCGCATGCATTCGTCGGGTACGGTGCACGGGAGCAGATAGCGCAATGACCGTGCAACCGCGCGTCTTCTTGCACGCTGACAGTGCAGAGTGCCAGGAGAACTAAAAAATAATGCTTGCAAAGCCCCTACAAAAAGCGGTGGTTAGCGTGCCCGATTGATGTACATAGGACAGGTTTTGCGTAGCTAAATGTAAATATCGAATTGTCAAAAACACTACTCGCTTTGGTGTTTGTTTTCAATCGATGTGTTTTGTTCTCGGCAGAAATGTTTACATCACGTCCAATCGCGAAGGCGAGAGGCGGTCTAATCGTGCGACAGATCCAGTCAGTGTCGCAGGTCGGTAAATATTGCCCAATCACGGCGCGAGTTAATTGTGTGACGCTTTTGGATATATTTATAATTTATGCATAGCTAGGTCGAGTCAGAAAGATAGACGCGGTCGGTAAGATGGGAGGAAACTGTATTTGATAGGCCGAGTGTAGCCATGCGAAAAGGTAGGAAAAAGCAGCAAGAAAGAGAAACGACGGACAGACAGATGGAGGACAGGTTACAAGGCTAGGAGGCGGGAAACTAGCGCTCTGGGCGCCCGCTCCGCGGACGCTAGGGCAGGGTTGGTTGGTGTAGTGTGGGCTGGACACCTCCGCTGCGCTGCGGTGTGCTTAGAGTTTCACTTAGAGCGAAGCTACATATAACATATGTATACTGTGATCTACTTATATTACGCTCCAAAACAACACCGCACACAGTATCTATAATGTTCACATGTTATGGTAGACATGACCAGGGTTTAACGTGATCAGCAAGATGAGCACCATCTTACCCGAGAAGGATTTGGCTATAATCTCATTTGAGCGCATAGCTCCCACAATGACGCCAATCGGAGGCGCGCATGGTTGCAAATGTAGTATATGCTGTTCAGAAGACGGGTCAGTATCCATGATGCTACGGAATTGGCATAGATCGGTGAGGAATCCTAGTGTAGCTGGAGTAAATACGCCTACTTAAACATAATACAATCTGTCACGTCATCGCGGTGCGGCAGTCGACACCATATCTTTGATTGCGACGGTCTATTAGAGCAAGGTTTGGTCAGCCTTACGCGCGAAGTATCTTTTTGGACGGAATTGTTTTAGCCAATGAACGCCACAAACACCAATATTATGATTTGCAACAGTTCCGCTGAGCTCTTTATAATAATACTGTAGCGTCTTTCCACTCTCTTCCGCATGCATTGATCTTACTTGCATAGCTGACACACTTACTGACTTATTTGCATAGCTACTAACTGACAGAGTGGTGTAACTTATTTCCGAGTGGCATTTACTGTTTCTGATATGTAAGAAAAACATACGAAGCCACATGGAGGTAGGTAGATTATCATATCGTAGTGGTGTTTCGACGTGAATCGAATAGTAGTTCATGTACATTAGGTGACGTACTTTCGCTGCCAACTTATCAGCTCGGTGTGCTATTTGATGTGTCCGTGCATATCCCGCAATGCCGCCAATGGGCGTTGTCGTGATAGCCAACACCCATGCGCTGGGTCACTGCTGCGATCTCGGTACTTTTGCATCGTCGTGCTTGCTTACTGTACCTACGATTATGATTTATCCGTCTATATGATCCAGCACGTCACTAATTGGGCACAGGTCATACCCGCGGTGATACAGGCAAGCTGACCAGGCATCTGTTAGCAGTAATCAAAGCAATATATACGCGCGCGGCGGGTACACATTATAGCCATCCGTGACTCAACCGAGCTCTTATCTCGGCCATTCTGGGCAGGGCACTAAAATACAGCTCTGCGTACAGCCACATCGACTTGCCAGGTCCACCGGTATGGTCTGCCGTGCCGCACACGTACTCGTGTCTATGTAGACAGCAACTAATTCGTTGCGCGTAGTGCAGCTTTTATACTGTAGTTTCAATTTATGAGCGCACATTAGTGGAATATACGCTGTGAACACTGACGATACAGATAGCGTGGTATTGTCTTTGTCCAAGTGAGCGAGTGTACGTGTGACGCGTATGCAGATAGGGTCGGCCAGCTTGCGGCTGTCCACAATAACTACCATGTTGCTAAATATCATTTGAAACGCGCTACGCTATTAAGGTGTGTCAACACTACTTACTGCGCCATGGGCAGATTACCGTATGTGCGGCTCCAAACCTCGCACTGTAGTCCAGTATACTAAATACAAAAAAGGGGAAAAATGGGGGCCTAAAAGAGTATATTTCCCATTTACTTGCTCTTCTGCTGCTTCTTTTGCTCGATGTACTTGACGCTTCGGGCGGTCTGCTTGCGAGGGCGTCTGCGCCTCTTTTTCTTCTTGGGTACCAGTCAGGACCCATCGCATTCTTGACGTTTGACAGGCTTTCCTGGCGGCGCACTTTGGCCGAACCAGGTGGCTGAAGCTTTTCCTCCCAGAACATAACCGATTTTGGGCCGTTCTTGCAGGCAATACAGTGCCGAACGATGTCCCGCCCGCTGATTGTACGAATTGCGTAACCGTACTGCAGCTTCCCGCAACCGACGCAGCGCGCCCGGGCATCCGTCGTAGACCGCTGCGGGTTCAGCAGAAGCGGGTCAATCTTCGCCTCGCATTGCTTGCACGTAGGGCCCACCATTTTGCAAACTGTAAGTAAGTTAGCAAAGTATATTGTTTTAACCAATTACTTGCGTCCAACCATTAGCCATTAACACGGTACTGTATGGCTGGTATTTATTATTAGGCAAAATATTAAAATGTTTTAAAATATTACTACTTGGCTTAGCTTTAATATATTAATATCAGATTTCCAAACAAATACATGCTCTACATGCAATATAAATTGACTAAAACAATTATCTATCGTGCGCGCATGCATTCGTCGAGTGCGGTGCGCGGGAGCAGATAGCGCAATGACCGTGCAGCCGCGCGCCTTCATTGCACGGTGGCAGTGGTGAGTGCCAGGTGAAGTAAAAAATATATATATTCGCAAAGTCCCTACAAAAAGCGCTGGTTGTGAAGCCTACTTTAATATTAAGAAATACTATCGTCTCTACTTTAAAAAGAATGCGGAAAATAGCATCGCCGAGTGCGGCCTGTGAAGCTTATATTAATAATATTAATACTATTAATATCGTCTTTACTTTGAAAAGTGTGTGGATAATAACATCCCAGAGCTCTTACAAAATACTGGTCTGTGAAGTCTACATTAATAAAAATAAATCTCTATTTGAGAAGTGTGCAGAGCTCTTAGAGAATAAAGTGGTTACTGTGCCCGATTTCAGTACATACGACAGGTTTTGCGTCAATAAATAAGTATCTGCACAGCTCGCCTGGCTGTTTGCAACCAATCGATGCGTTTCGTGCTCGGCAAAAATGTTTAACTTACGTCCAATCGCGAGGGCGAGAGGCGGTCTGATCGTGCGATAGATCCAGTCAGTGTCGCAGGTCGGCAGGTATTGACCAATGCGCGCGCGAGCTAATTGTGTCCGCGTTTTGGTCATAATTGTAATTTAGGCATAGTTAAGTCAAGTCAGAAAGGTAGGCACGGTCGGTAGGATGGGACGAAACCGTATAAGAAAGGCCCGAGTGGAGCCATGCGAAAAGGTAGGAAAAAGCAGCAAGAAAGGAAACGGACGGACTTATTGACAGACAGACGGACAGGTTACTCGGTAAGGAAGCGGGAAACTAGCACTCTGGGCGCCCGCTCCGCGGACGCTAGGGCATGGTTGGTTGGTGTAGAGAGGGTTGACCACCTCCGCTACACTGCGGTGGGATTAGAGTTTCAAGTCAGCGCAAAGCTACATGTAATAAATGCATACTGTGCTATACTTATGTTACGTTCCAAAACAACTCCGCATACAATAACCTTAGTGTTCACATGTTATGGTAGACATGACCAGGATTTAACGTGATCTGCCAGATGAGCACCATCTTACCCGGGAAGATTTTGTTTATAATCTCATTTGAGCGCATAGCTCCCACAATGACGCCAATCGGAGGCGCGCATGGTTGCAAATGTAGTATATGCTGTTCAGAAGACGGGTCAGTATCCATGATGCTACGGAATTGGCATAGATCGGTGAGGAATCCTAGTGTAGCTGGAGTAAATGCACCTACTCAAACCTAATGCCATCAGTCACGTCATCGCCGTGAGGCAGTCGAAACCATATCTTTGATTGCGACGATCTATTGGAGCAAGGTTTGGTCAGCTTCTCGCGCGAAGTATCTTTTAGGACAGATAAGTTTTGCCGATGGTCGCCACAAACACCGATAGTATGCCTTGAAACTGTTCCGCTGAGCTATTTAATTTATTACTGAAGGGTCTTTCCAGTATCTTTCGCATGCATTGATCTTACTTGCATAGCTGACGCACTTACAAACTGATTTGCATAAATACTGACCGACAGAGTGGCGTAGATCCTTATCGAGTGGCATTTACTGGCTCCTATATGTATGCCAAACACACAAAGCCACATGGCTGTAGACAGAGTATCATATTGTAGTGATGTTTAGACTAAATTTAAAAAGTAGCTCATGTACAATATATGAAGTATTTTTGCTGCCTACTTATCAACTCGGTTTGCTATTTGATGTGTCCATGCATATAGCGCGAGGTCGCTAATGAGTGTGTATAACACGCGCCCGTGAGAGCTAAAACAAATGTATAGGGTCACTGTCGCTTTCTCGGTACATTTGCGTCGTCGTGCTGACTTACTGTGCTTACGCTTCTGATGTATCAGTCTATATGACCAGGCGCGTCACTAACTCGGCAGTGGTCATACCGCAGAGATACAGGCTAGCTGACCGCGCGTCTGCTAGCAGATATATACGCGCGCGGCGGGTACACCTTATAACCATCCCAGCTCTGATCTCGACCAATTTGAACAGGGCACTAAAGTACGGTACTGCGTACAGGCACATCGACTTGCCACATCCTCTTTATTGGTCTGCATTACCGCACACGTGCTCGTGTCTACGTAGACAGCAACGTATTCGTCGCGTGTAGTGCTCACTCAATACTGTAGTTTCAATTTGTGAGCGCACATTAGTAAAATATACGCAGTGAACGTTGACAATACAGATAGCGTGGTCTTGCCTTAGCCCAAGTGAGCGAGTGTACGTGTATGCAGATACAAACGGTCAGATTGCAAGGGTACACAGTAGATACCATGCGCTAATTATTATATGAAACGCGTTTCGCTCTATAGGTGCGTCAACACTATTGGCAGCGCCATAGTCAGCTTACCGTTTGTGCCGCTCAAGCCTCGCACTGTCAGCCAATATACGAAATAGAAAGATAGGTAGAAAATGGAAGCCTGAAAGGGTATATTGACCAATTACTTGCTCATCTGCTGCTTCTTTCGCTCGATGTACTTGGCGTTTCGGGCGGTCAGCTAGCGAGGGCGGCTGCGCCGCTTTTTCTTCTTGGGGTACCAGTCAGGACCCATCGCTTTCTTGACGTTTGCCAGGCTTTCCTTGCGACGCACTTCGGCCGAATTAGGTGGTGGGGGCTTTTCCTCCCAGAACTCAACTGCTTTGGGCCGGTCTCGCAGGCTACACAGCGCCACACGATGTCTCGGCCGCTAATCATACGGAACGCGTAGCCGTACTGCAGCTTCCCACAGCAGATGCAGCGCGCCCCTGGGTCCGTCGTAAGCCGCTGCCGATTCAGCAGAAGCAGGTCAATATATGCCTTGCACGTGGTCCTGCAAATTGTGAGTAAACTAACAAAATTTATTTGTTTTACCAATTACGTGCGTCAAAATATTAGCCATTAACACGGTAATATAAGGCTAGTATTTATTATTAAGCAAAATATTAAAATGTTTTGTAATTTTACTATTTATTTGCTATATTAATAATAATATCAAATTTTCCAAACAAATACATACATTACATGCAATATAAACTGACAAAAACAATTCTTTATCGTGCGCGCATGCATTCGTCGAGTGCGGTGCGCGGGAGCAGATAGCGCAATGACCGTGCAGCCGCGCGCCTTCATTGCACGGTGGCAGTGGTGAGTGCCAAGTGAAGTAAAAAATATAAAAAATCGCAAAGTCCCTACAAAAAGCGCTGGTCGTGAAGCCTACTTTAATATTAAAAATACTATCGTCTCCACTTTAGAAAGTCTGTGGAAAATAGCATCGCCGAGCTCTTACAAATGCGCCTGTGAAACTTATATTAATAATATCAACACTACTAATATCGTCTTTACTCTGAAAAGTGTGAGTAGCATCCCAGAGCGCTTACAAAATACTGGTCTGAGAAGTCTACATTAATAAAAATAAATCTCTATTTGAGAAGTGTGCAGAGCTCTTAGAAAATAAAGTGGTTTCTGTGCCCGATTTCAGTACATACGACAGGTTTTGCGTCAATAATCAAGTATCTGCGCAGCTCGCCTGGCTGTTTGCAACCAATCGATGCGTTTCGTGCTCGGCAAAAATGTTTAACTTACGTCCAATCGCGAGGGCGAGAGGCGGTCTGATCGTGCGACAGATCCAGTCAGTGTCGCAGGTCGGTCAATACTGACCAATCAGGGCGCGAGTTAATTGTGTGACGCTTTTAAATATATTTGTAATTAAGGCATAGTTAGGTCGAGTCCGAAAGGTAGGCGCGGTCGGTAAGATGGGAGGAAATTGTATTAGACAGGCCGGGTGTAGCCATGCGAAAAGGCAGGAAAAGCAGCAAGAAAGGAACCGGACGGACTTATTGACAGACGGACGGACACGCTAGAAGGTTAGAAGCGGAGCGACTAGCGCTCTGGGCGCCCGCTCCGCGGACGCTAGGGCATGGTTGGTTGGTGTAGTGTGGGCTGTCCGCCTCCGCTGCGCTACGGCGGATGAAAGAACATTCTGAAATCAAAGCTAAATGTATTATATGTATTACGTGCCCTACCAAGTCCGCGTCCCAAAGATCTCCCTGTACACAATATTGTTGGTGTGTACGTTCCCGTCCTCATCGATGGCCTCTGGATCCACCGCAATCTTGATCGCCTTCCTTGAAGTAACTCTCGACAAAGCCACATACAGCTGGCCATGTGCGAAGACCGGTGATTCCAAGTAGATACCCACGTGGTGGTCGATTGTCCTTGGGCCTTGTTGATAGTCATGGAAAAGCTGGAACCACGGGGAACTGCTTACACTATAAAAGACGATCCGAGGAATGAACACCTTCTTACCCTTGAACGGCCCGGACATAATACTGGCCTCGATGCTTCTGTCGCGCAGTGACACAACCCGAAGCCGCGTTCCGTTGCAAAGTCCTGCGTCGCTATTCAGGTTTCTAATCATGATGATAGGTGTTCCAACCTTCAGATCAATCCTGTGCGGAGGAATACCGGAGAAGTTAAGAGAGTTTAAGAACTCCTGCTCAAACATATTTGCATCCGCGACTCCTTCGAGGCTGTCCACCGAGAGATACTCCTTAGTTTCACCCGACAGCCGTTCCGCAACCATGTCGTTGATACGCCGAACACTTGCATTTGTGGGGGCTAGTATGGCTCGCTCAACGAAGTATTCATCGGGTAAATTCTCAGTATCGACGCCCGGGTACACCGCATCTATGAGTGCGTTGTCGTTGCGGACTCGTCGGTCTTCTTCAACTTTGTCCAAGTCTCGCTCGTGCTCCTCGTCCGCTGAAGGGAGTAACCTGAAACTTTGTGGAGGCTCCATATCCGCGTCTTCTTCATCAGAGGTCATTTCCTGTACCCGTCGTTCTGGTATGATACACATGTCGCGTGGGAGGCATATATCGCCATCACCAATCTCATGATTGACTGGATCACGACCTTCTCCAATTTGAAGTAAAAATTCAGAGAATTCCGCTAACTCAGCCGCACTGGCCGCGTCTGGGGCGGTGCGGACACGCATGTTCTCGGTCAGCCGCACTTGACGCAAATGCTCCCATAGGGGCGAAGACTTGAAGCAAGCTTGAATCGTCTCCGCACGCGTAGCATCCTTCAGTACAGGTAGGATCTGGCGGTGATCACCGCTGAACACCATTACCTTTCCGCCGAACGGCTCCAGCTCGTTCTTCATAATATCCCGAAGCGACCTGTCAACAGCCTCAAAGCAAGCTCGGTTCATCATCGGCGCTTCGTCCCAAATGATCAAACTCGCGCTACGAATCAATTCGGCTTTTTGGCTCTGCCATGAAAGACTGCACGTCGACGTCTCGGTTAGTTTGAGGGGAATCCGGAACGTTGAATGCGCGGTATGACCTCCAGTTAACAAAGTGGCTGCAATCCCACTCGATGCAACCGCGATGGCAACCTTACGTTGCATCCGAACGTGAGCGAGTATTTGCTCGAGTCGAAACGACCTTCCTGTTCCACCTGGACCATCCAAAAACTAAAACTTCTCCCTTCCAGCCCGTCTGCTCACAGCAGCAATAACTTGGACAAAAATATCCCTCTGGCTGCTGTTCAAGTGGTCTGCCTGCTCTGCAACATGCTCCAGTGTGTTTTGGGGGTACGCATCAATCTCGTGCTGGACAACATTAACAGACGCTGTATCCGGGTCGTCCACTTGAGCGGATACATCGTCGTAATCGGATAGCAGAGGAAGGCCGTACACGTCGAGGGACTTTTGGTTCGAAACCAAGTAATCAGCCAAATTCTTCAGCGCCTTGTACTCCGCCATTCGAAGACGCACCTCCTCTTCGCGTACATTATGCAGGTCTGCGTCTCTTTCCTCAATGCTTCGTGTATGACCCTCTGACATATCCTTCTTGAACCTGTCCCATAGATCTTTGGCATTGCCAGGCATCGAGTAAACCAAAATGATACCGAAGAGTAGGCGTAGCTGGTACGGCATCTTGACCTCGGCGGCTTCGCGTAAGCAATGTATCCACTCGTCGTCATTTTCCAAATACTTAAGCACCAAAGCTGCTTGCTGACATGTAGGATGCTCAGTACCATCAACCGTTCGAAGATCCGCAAAGGACTTAGGCGAGCGTCGGTTACAAAGGAAAAGTCGCAAATAGAAGCGTTCCGGGTCCTGCGGAGATACGTGTACCAAGCGTTCCAGAGAAGCAACGTACTTCTTGTACGGTTCCCACGTCTTGCGCTCCGTCCATCTGTACTTCCGCGGTACATCCTTGTACAGGAGATTGGCCGTAGCTTCTGGTTTACGCGCGCACAGCTTATGAAACTCCGTCAGCATTGATTTGTCCCCGCATTTAATCAAGTTGTGAAGCTGGGGGGTCGTCGCTTGGTCGCGATAAGCAACCATGCTCATCCTTTCCAAGTGGATAGGTAGTGTCACGACAGAATGTGTTGATCCTTGTGTTGGATGCATGAATAGCCGCATGCAAGCTTCTACCGGAGAAATATACCTCCCAAGGAGATACTGAAGAATTTCGTTCGCCCGAATTTCTTCGCCTTCAATCGTGATTGTCGTCATGTCCGAACCCTTGAAGACGTACTTGTAGATGTACTTGATGGCCTTGTTCGTGGCACAAACTTCGACGTTGATGTGGCAGTTGTATTTCTGCGACAGGAACGGATTGTAGGGGACCACCCATTGATTGATGGTCGCGTTGTCCCTTACTTCCCCTTATGGCACAAAATTCCATCCGGACGGCGACCACGCTTGTACGTGGGGTATTTGTCGGGTGTCATCACCGTTTCGTCCGCGAGCGCCTTTGGCAACTTCTTGGAACACCTTCCGTTCTTCATGCACGGGCAGTTCGGGTTATGTTGACCACAGGGTCCATGCAGCATATTCGAAATCACCGTATCGTACAGCTCGGGATACTTCTCTTTATCCGGAAGCTCCGCGGACACCAGCTTATCGACGTCTTCCTTGGTAGTGGGTTTGTCCTCCGGACGCAGGATAAGCAAAATGTTGGCATGGGAAGACCACGCTTCTGATATTCCACTACATGGACTCGAGCGGCTTGAATCCCCAGTACCCCCTCATCGAGATCCTTGTTAAGAGCTTTTAGTTTCTCCATGAATACGCGGGCCACGATGTCCGGTCGGTCGGATGCTTTTTCCCCACGGCGTAAGTTTTCCTTGATCTCAGGCCAGTTCGGGTTGCATGTCATCGTAATGATCAGGTTAGGGGCTCCTGTTTCACGGACGATAGCCATGGCATCCAAGAAGCGTTGGTACATGTAGCGGGGACCACCTGTAAATTTCGGAGGTATGATGATCTTGCGTCCAACCTCACCCGCATCTGGCTCTGCTGACTCCTGCTCCGTATTATTCCCACGCCGAGTCCTACGTATGGCCGCCTCGTCGTCAGCTGCCATTCTGTGGATTTCAATAGACTCGCCACGCAACGCGTCCGTGAGTCCCTGGAGGATTCTAATCGATAGTGGAGTTGGTTCTTCTTGATGAAGCGCAGGCGTTCTTGTTCGCATTTGGCGCATTGGTCAACTCAGTATTGCTGCGTCAGTCGCCCACCGCGCAGGATAAGAGAGTTACTAACCGTCCGGTCGTAAAGCAGATACGCCTCATATTCCCGAATAGACATGGTTAAGGGGTCACCGTGGCGATCGACGGGATTACCAACGTAGGGGATATCGTAAGCCCATCCATTCTCTCCATAGGGAAACAGTAGAGGGTACTGCAGTGGGTCGTAGGTAACGCTCGTCTCAAAGATGCGCTTGAAACCTCCTCCTGTTGTGTGTAGGATAATATCCCGATGCTTAGCCGCGTTTGTGTCGATCACAACGGCTGCCACCTCTGATGCAGTTGGGGTGTTATGCGTACCCGGATTCGCATTCCGTGTGACGTGCAGACGCAGCTTAAGGTGATCCCCCTCCGGAAGAAAATTACTCAAGGCTAACGACGGGTCATGGTCATCAATGTCTTCCCCTGCCGCTCGGCGTCGTTCGTGTTCCCTGATGGCTGCTGCATACGCATCCCAACCTCGATCTATCAAAAATCTACGCGCGTTGATAAATTCTTGTGTGTACAGGTTGTGCGCCACCATCATCTGGTCAATCGTTTCCATAACGGCGCGATCGAGGCCTTGGGTCATGTTCATACGGCTTCTCACACGGGCATTCATGTCTGGATCATTAAAGTAAACTTGGGCATACACGGAGCGACCGAAGGTAGGAGGTAGTAACGATCCCATGCGATGGCGGAAGTTGTAGACACCATTCCGTGTCACGCTTTCGTCAACGTTAAGAGGCCCAGATCGCGAAGCTCCCATGGACGTAAATGCGAATACGTTGTTGTAGGCTCGGATTGACCGCATGAAAGTCGGGTTTTCGAAAAGTGATAGTAGAGCATCAGGTGCTGTTCGCGAAGATGGAACGAACACCAGTCCGTTACGACAGCAGCATCTGTCGGTTTCTTGCGGAAACTTCCAAGCGTTGCAGTAGTGACAAACTCGCTCGTTCTCCCCGTTGTCGTCCGTGTAACGCGTAAAGTAATGACGGCCACCAGCCACCGTGGAAGGGTCAAAACTATCGTGGTACGCGAGGCCCTTCTTATACTGCCGCGATCGCCTGCGAAACCGCTCTTGCTCTTTTCGCTGATCCCTTTGTTCTTCCGTCATGGCTTCTCTTCGAGCTCTGTGCGCGGCTGCGTCCCGCTCATGCTCTGCTTGACGCTGTTCATCCGTCATGCCCCCTCTATGGTCCCTTCGCGCCGCTGTATTCTGATCGCGATCTACTTGGCGCTGCTCATCCGTCATGCCCCCTCTATGGTTTCTTCGTGCCGCTGTATTCTCATCGCGATCTACTTGGCGCTGCTCATCCGTCATGCCCCCTCTATGGTCTCTTCGCGCCGCTGTATTCTCATCGCGACCTACTTGGCGCTGCTCATCCGTCATGCGCCCTCTATGGTCTCTCCGCGCAGCTGTGTTTTGATCGCGCTCAGCTTGGCGCTGCTCATCCGTCATGCCCTCTCTGAAGTCTCTCCGCTGTGCTGTGTTTACATGACGCTCAGCGTGACGCTGCTCATCGGACATGCCGTTCCTGCGGAATCGGTGTGCGTCTGTATTTTGGTCACGCTCCGCTTGGCGCTGTGCATCTGACATGCCTTCCCTGCGACTGTCGTGTCCCACTGCATCACGAATCCTTGCATTTTGACTATCCTCCTCTGTTCTTGTGGCTCTGTGGTTGGACTGCGCATCTCGATAATACGCTTGATGAGCTGTCAGGTCTTCTGGAGCCATTCGATCGCGTCGTACCCTCGCTAGCTCGGCATCTCGTCCGCGGTCTAGGATAACTCGGGAGTCGGATCTGTTAGCTCTACGTATCCGCTTCCTCTCCGCATCCTTCGCTCGTGTCCGTCGTTTTTGTGAGCTCGTCATAGCGGCTCGTCTGGCCCGTGTTCTTTCCGCATCGCGCGCACGTGTAGCCGCAGCTCTATCGTCTGCATTCCCTGACGCTCCAATCTGGAAGCCGCGGGCATTGTCGACAGGATGTTCGCAATGCGCGTCCTCCTCAAATCGTCGTTGATGCTCAGCCGGATCGTCTTCTCCTGTCTTCTCTTCACTCTCTACCGCCGGACCAGTTACTCTCACCTGTCCGGATTCAGTTGGTGCTGGGGTTTCAACTATCGCAAGCTGCTTTAATTCTTGGATTGCCTTGCGGTAGCGGGCCTCTGCGGTACGAAGCCTCTGTTTACGGAGCTGTCTATCCTTACGCGATTCTTCGTGGGATTGGGATGCGTTCTCACGCCGGGCTCGTTGCACGCGATCATCTAGCTCCTCGCGGGTAATTCTAACCATTGGACAGAGTTAGTCGAGTTAATTCTGCACCAAAGCCCGCTACACAATTGTTGGGGAACCTTTTTCTTTTCCTCGGGCCTCTTGCCATGTCCTTCTACCTTGAACGCGTCTATCGCCTGATCTAAATGGAAAATAATTACATGGGCGGTTAGACTCGAAAGTCTAAGTGCACTGGGAGCTATTTTACAGCTATTTCATGAATATAAGCACCAGAACATGGACACAGTAGCTTAAGCAACGTGGTATTCGAATAGAACCCCGAACTTTCCTTTCCAGTACTAATCCAGAAGCCCTCTGTGAATATAGCACACCACTGTCATTTCCATCCCGGCTCCTCGGATTACAAACAACTTAGGGGTATCGTCACTCTAGGGGGCTTGTTGGTCCAGTCAGCTTTTGCTTAGGCCCTCCCCTTGGCCGACGTGTTACAGCCCTCAGCTCACGGTCGGACGGGTCCAAATTACCTTGCACGGCTGTGGACCAAGCAGCTGTACATGGTAATTCAGACGCCGCATCGCGCTGTTGCCTTTTGGGTACGTCAAAGCTGTTGCCTCATCCCTGTTGAGTGGTTGCCCAGGTCTGTTCGATACCGTCCAGCCCTTCAGGTTATGTCAATAGTATGCACAGGGTGTCCGAGAACGACCCAGCCCCTCACGGGGCTCACACAGCTCCGAAAATGCTCTAAAACTGTCTATTATGACGCTATGCTATCTAAGCGTACAGGCGTGGGGCTCACTCATGCTCTTAAAGTGTTTTTTGTCTTGATCTCTTGTTCTTGAGCTGTCCTTGCACTTGGTCTTGGGCTCCTTGCTCTTGTGAGACCGACTGCTGCATTCCTTTCCGTCCCGCCAGAAGTGCTCTCGCAAAGTGTGTTTTGATGTGGGAGCTCACACTTTAAGAGCACCTCTGTATTGTAACGATTCTTCCGCATGTGGCTGCAACTTCGGTTTAGCCAATTGGCAGCACGCGCCACTCGCTTTTGGAGCGTGGACACTCGCGGTGGGTCTAGGACCCCTAGGCGCGTGCATGGTGGTAGACGCTCCCAGTCACACCCACCCCAACCTGATTGCTATCGCTACCAACTGCCATACCACTTTGGAGTCTCGGGGCAAGCCTCAGACTGTATCCTGAGAGGTCTCTCTTGAATATATAGTAGGGCAAGGAGCCCCACGCCCGTACATACATGCATATACATCTAAAACTACCCTACTGCTATTATACAGCCAGCGTACCCGCGCCGTCGCTCAAAAATCCAATTTTGTGTTTTGAATGAAAAGTGAGTCGAAAAATATTGCCCAATCAGGGCTCGAGTTAATTGTGTGACGCTTTTGGATATATTTATAATTTAGGCATAGCTAGGTCAAATCAGAAAGGTAGGCGCGGTCGGTAAGATGGGACGTAAATGTATTAGACAGACCAAGTGTAGCCATGCGAAAAGGCAGGCAAAAGCAGCAAGAGAGGAAACGGACGGACTGATTGACAGACGGACGGACGGACGGACGGACAGACACGCTACAAGGTTAGAAGCGGAGAGATTTGTAAAGCAAAAGAAAGTGAAGTTTCCGAAGTAGCATTTAAAATTTCAGATTTTTTTTCAAATTTTGTTTTTAGAGCAATGCGGATTTAGTGTAACACATACTTCGCCAAACGCGCGTGCTGACACACCCAGGATTGCGTGGAACGCGGGCGCGGGACTGGAACACACACAGTAATGCGGAATAACACGGGCGCCTCGTATTGGCGAACTAGCTAGTGCAATTTGCAAAGCTACAACAGGAATTTTATGATCTATTGATCATTTATATGCCACACGTTGCTAAGCTGTTTGTACTGTACTTTGCTCTACAGCCGGCGAGGCAAGCTGCATTTCTCCTGGTCCGACAAAATCGAGCTGACTTGCAAGTGAGGCTACGGAGGAGGCTCCAGGCACTTGTTATTTGTAGATGAAAATGCACGCTTGTTAATGATTCATTTCTCTGAATCACTAAATTGAATGTTGTTTTATTGAAGCGTCAAATGCTACCCTACGCGAGCGTAAACCCATCGACTGTGTGTTTGTTGTCCAAGGCTATGCAGTGGACGATGACAATGATGATGATGATTATGACCCAGAGCGCGATCCTGACGACGGACTGGACGATGATCTCGAAGAGATCCCCAGTACTATTCGGACCGCCGATCAAGGACGTCACGCAGACGTCGGCGCCAAGACCAACACCAACAGACTCAAAGACAATACTGACAATGCCAAGGTAGCCAATGAGGGAGAGGACGTCGACGTCAAAAGGAAGTGCGATGGCGAACAACATGTGACGGGTACGCTAAGTCAGTTACTCGAATATGTTACTTGTTACGTTGCCTGAAAATACTAATTGTTACTGCTCTAACTTACCAGGTTTTGAAGCATCCACTCTATGCTTTGTGCAAGCTGCACGAGACGAGGTCGAGAAAGCTGCGCGAGACGAGGCCGAGAAAGCTGCGCGAGTTGATGCCGAGAAAGAGGCTGCAAGCAGTCATACAGCATCTGAAGACGACATAGAGCCGGTATCTGGAAGCCGGTATCTGGACAGGGACACGCTGAGGCAATGGATGATGCCACGGAAACCACTGTCGAAAGCGGCACAGCGTATGCCAATACTGCGAGTCGTGACACGGGCAGGATCGTATAGCACAAAGGCAACCTCAACGAAACCAACCAGAAATCACGTTGCGTACGTTTACTTTTGTGTTGCTAGTTGTGTTGCTGCGTATGTTGTTGGTTACGTTGCTGCGAACGTTGCTGACTATGCTGCTCACTATGGTGCCTAAGTGTTGCTTCATTGCATTTTTGTTTAAAGGCTCGAGATCGGAAAGAAAGCACACCAAAAGTGGGTCCGTTCCCAGATCGACGAGCCCAAAATGATTACAGACCCGACAGCTAAGAAGACTCGTAAAGGCACAGATCCCGTTTCCAAGCCGATTGCGCAAGTCCACATAGCTCGCAAGCCTTCACGTCCAACAAAAACCTGGCAAACTCGGGAAACCATGAAGAAGTCTCACACAGCAGTCACATATTATGTGCCGGGGCTCTCGAAGAAAGCATTCAAAGACTGGAGTGAGCTCAAGGACATACTGGCGGATCACTCTGCGAAGCAATACTTGTGTTACCCGGTTAGAAGCTCGAAAACCCGGGCCAAGTACAACAGGTACATGAACTCATTGTTTGATTATATTTGTGTGTTTCTTACATTATGTCTCGGTGAATACTTTATTGTAGCCGACATGGAATTACACAGCTTCCAAAAAGATGACGCACTGTTTTAAGCGGATGTGGTGCACTCACGGATCGTCACAAGAATCCCGCGGCGAAGGCCGCCGTGACTACGATTTACGCTTTACCGGATGTGAAGCAGGTTTCATCGTTCGTTCTGAGCGTGTCGTCGTGGATGGTCAAGCCACATGGCAAGTGATCGTTGCACCAGGAACGGAGGTGAGTCTCAATTCAATTACCCTGTTTCTAAGAGATATAAATATCTGATTGATTCCTTTTATCGCTACACAACCACAAGACTAATAAAAACATCTACGACTCGTATCGTGGGGAAAAGTCGATGCCACTCACCCCGCAAGCTCGCCAAGAACTTGGTCTTTTTACCGAAATCAAGGCTCTCACGGCTGATATTAATCGATAGTTGTCGGACAAGCTCGGTGGGTGCTACTATTAGGCCACTTGCAGCTGTATTTTTACTGACGTTTTTAGTCAAATTTCATGATAATTTTGATATGCAGATATGGTGCTTACACCTCAGTTGACGAGAAATATTGTGCGACAAGTTCTCGGCGAGTCGAGTACTGAGAGATCCAAGGTTATCTTGGACAGTTTTACCGACGAGGATAATGATGTACTTCTCGTCCAGGATCAGCTTGAGATTACCTGTATCATTGCGACGCAATCGTCAATTCAGAAATCATGCTTCGGGAACTGGGGAGACAGCTTGATCATGAACTGGGCACATGGAACCAACAATCTGGTACCATTTAGGTATGTTGAATTCAGTTGGTTTTAGCTCTGATGAAGATAACATGAATTTTTTTAACTAAATGTGTCACCGTTCTATAGGCAGTCTTGTTGCAACATCAGCGACGGGAAGAGAAATTTCAGTCGCTGATTTCCTTGCTCTTGATCAGAAGGCAGCTAAGATGGAGTACATCATCGAGTTTTACAAGCGGAAGAACCCAGCTTGGCGCAGTGTTCAAAGTGTCGTCGTCGATAAGGACTTTGTCGAATGGTGGGTTCTCGAGAAAGCTTTTTCGGACGCTAAGATACTTCTGTGCTAATTTCACGCGTTGACGTATTGGCGGTAGGCCTGCTGACGTCCCAAATATGATATGAAGATGGCTCAAAGAGATGCAATGGAGACTGCCTTTGTGAAACGGATTTATTGGTAAGAATTTTCAATGTTGTGTTGTTTTCTGTGTTCCTTAATATTATGCTTACAGTGTTACTTATTATGTCATTTATCACCTGTGTCTCCAGCAACTCACAGTCTAAGTTTGACGCTGAAGTAGACCTGTTTACTCGGAGGTGTAAAGAAGAGTGCCCCAAGCTGCTGGAGTATTTAAAAAACTGGAAAACATGGAGTTCAATGTGGGCAAACCACGCTCGCGGAAAAGTTTTCACCGCTGGGAAAACGACGGTCAACCGCATTGAGTCCAATTGGGAGCAGCTAAAGCTACTCCCTGGGAAGAAACCGCGAATTGACTTTACGACTAGTGGCCTACTGGGACACCAATCAGCGGTTATTCGACTGCAGATTGCTGCCATGCGCAAACACTCGACCACTAATCGCCAACCTGTTCGGGTCCCCACGTTTTTTTTCCTCCTTTTTGGCGAAACACATGTGCTACGACACGCAAGCGAAAGTGTGGGACCAGCTGGATAATTTCGTGGTAATTCATTTGCCAAACGACTAAGTGACGTGGGTGAATGGGAAACAAGCACGCAAGGAAACGTTTTCCAGTGTAACGACCTCGAGTAGAGCTGTTCCTGCCCATTCTACTGCATCTACCTTGCCAGCACCTGATGTATATCGCCGCGCAAAAACACCAGTTTGAAAAAATGCCGGCTTCGAGTATTCGGCCACTTTGGAGTATGACAGAAATGACGAAGCTCGATGAAGCCTTCGGCCGTGGAATAGCGTCGTTGCAGTCAGCTCAAAACATGCTGAAAAATACACCCGAGTCATCCTCGCATGGCGACTTTACTCAACGCTAAGTCTACGACGAAGTGTCGGTAGAAACGTACAATGTAGAAGCAACACACAAAGCAACACACGGAAGTAAAAAAAATAGTCTCTTGAAGCAGCACAAGTGGAGCAAGAGGCTCACGTTTGGGTGCAGGAGAACCAGTGCCTCTGGAGGAAAAAAAAACTCGACACATCTCGCCTGTCAATACGCGTGATTTACGTAAACATGAGGCGTCGGGATCGTACAAACGTTGTCGTTCTGTCTTCTGAAGAAAAATACTGCTACGCGAAAGCTGCATTTGAACCTGTGCTGGATTATCTATCTCAACTATCTAGCCCAAAATTCTACATTCATGGCGAAATAGTACGCAAGGGTATGCGAGAAATGGACACCGCGGCATCGCAGCAAACGGTGGATTCCGAATCAGAGTCGGGTGACGATAGCGACGATTCAGCAAGTGAAAGGGCATCTGAAATTACTCCCGTCGATCTAATGGAGCCAATGAAGTTAATTCGACAGCTTGAAGACGAAGAGAACAGGGATTTTCCTTCTGTGGCTCCAAACAAAACCAGTGGCCCATACAAAACCCACCAAGCTATCAACGCAAAAGGCGCGGAAGTCAGGCCAGATAGACGTGCTTAGGTTCCCCCAACCTAAGCCCCGACACAACGATAGCGAAAAAGAAACAAGCTCGCTTGTCAGCATCCTCGAAGCCACAGAAACTGGCAGCCATTGTACTTCCCGACAAGCGCATGCCATGTCTATCTCGACTACTGGAGTGGGCTCCAAATACTTACGGCAGATACCACGTTAGCAAACGGATGGCAAATATCCAGTCGTCATGGACGACTACTTCATGGGAGCGCGTTCTGCACGCTGTCAGCGTTCGTGTGTATGCGCCGATGACTACGATCACAACTTCGTCATTCCTAAGCACCTAGTGACTAAGCTGGACGCAGTGGTCGAAACGGAGAAGATGAAACGAAAGGAATCCAGTTATTCCGGCAGCGATTCGGAATCCGATCGCCCCGAACGTACCACGGACGAGATCATCGCGTTCATTCCTGGGGGCACTCCAAAGCTCACCAGGTTTGTTATTTGAGCTGTTGTGCTGCTCATTATGTTGCTTACTATGTTACTTAATGTTGCTTGTATTGGCTACATGATGCTAGTAATAATGTGAGTTAGTGGCGCTGTCTACCGCATGAAGGCATTCTGTGAGATCCGTCGGAAGCGCGAAGGTTGGCTGGCAAAAATGGATTTGGTTATCTTGACAAATGGAGAAAAAAAACTGTCAGATTCAGAACTGTTTGATGAAGCGATATGCACGGACGGATGCTACATAGTGAGTCTGGAATAACACACAAAGAAATTGCAGAAGCTGTCGCGAGAATGCTTGGTGAAGCATGCCTTGGGTTCACGTTTTGGCTGTCTGGTGGCGAGGCCACTGTCAAGGTGTACCATTTGGTCGGCATGTTGGCAAGAGAACGGATGCTGAGTGCTATTACTATCGGCTTCAGCACCCGCTGTATCTGCAACTAAGTTGGTGAATGTTTTGCAATTGACACCTACGCTCCGACGATGGATTGTTCAAAGACTCCAGTAGGGTTCATTTCGATGCACCATTACGCTGTTATGACCGTTCACTTGAACAACAACCACTGGAGAATAATCGTGGTGCGCATGAACTACCGTCAAGATCGACCCACCTTCACCCCCTACTGCTACGAGCCTTTGTGCAACGGCTCGTATCGGGCGACGATGGAAGATACTTACAAAGTGATGGTGGCACCGTTTCTACGAAACTGGTATAATACTTCTACGCGACTCACAGAGTCGCCGCTAGAATCAAGCGCAGTATGGCTTGACGCTCCAAAATAACCAGACGGAACGTCGTGTGGCGTGCTGTGTATTGCTCAGGTGTATGCGATGCTGAGAGATAGCTTCAGCTTTTTCAGAGCTGCTGTCACACGTGATGATGTTGCTGACATGAGACTCAGAATTCTTTGGACGATTCTTTCACAGCCTGACGTGACAACTCGATCCAACAAACTCGATCGAGCAGTGAATGCTACGGATAAAGCTCTGCTTGTAACACTAATGAAATAAAATAAAGCTACTTGATTTTGCATCACAACGAATAGATTAACGTCCTTCAATTCTAAGTCTGACTCGCTAGTGCGTATCAAGCATTATATTGCAACACTCCTCCAGCATCGAACTGCATGCCATCATGTAGCCTCTCTCCAAAGTGACGGCCCCAACTGCAACGGCTAGGCGTGTTGCATCACCTTTCTCTTCGGCGAGCATTTAGGCGAGCTCATCCCGATCTTGTATTAGCTTCTTCGAGTGTTGAGTCAACATCTGCAACTTCGCTTCCATGCGTTGAATTTGCCGCAGCTTAGAGCGTAATAGCTCTTTGCACAACCTCGAATTGTGAGCACGAGAGAAGCTATGACGTGTGGTAGGAGGGAAAGGAGGCGCTGCGGGCGTAGATCTTCACTAGCGGTGCTGGTACGAGGCCTGCATCTGTGTTTTCTTGATTCATTTGTCTCTCAAGTGTCTTTGTTCCGATTAAATCTTCACAAATGTGCCTTCGCCTATTACAGATTTTGTCAAAGTGGAATCGTAAGTTTCAAGGTTTCTGAAAGATATCACGAATAGATTACGATCGTCCGTGGCACTCGTTGTGGTGCTGCAAGCCCATTGTGTTGCTGCAAGAGCTACCGTGACGTTGTAGCTGTGCTGCAGGAATTCCGTCCCACCCAGTGGCTAAACAGAGTGCAAGCGTGACTCTATTACCTGGGAAAGATACAAAGGGGGTGATCTTTGGGTGAGAGAGATCCAACGACCTTCCGGCGACAAGTCGCTACTGTACAAGCTCTGACGACGTTTCGAGTCGTCGGTGGAGGTTGAGATCCAAAACCGGACATGTTTGATTAGACATGTGTATTGATTGATCGTAGGATTTAGATCATACATTACGAGCCTTTGTGCTCAAAGAACAGAACAGCTTTTACTCTCAACCACACAAGAGCACGTGCGACTATCGATGAGTATGCTGTAGTGGCGAGATAGTTCCGGTAGACTGGATGTGACTGTCGGTGAACATTTCTACTGGTCGTAGTTTTGTTCATCCGGCAGGTCCAAGAGATAGGAGAGAGGTTTCGCCTTATATTGAGGGCGAATTATCGCTGTGGGCTGGATAAGCTAGTGCGCTATCCATATAACACTTACCGTTCGGAGCTTGACTCCGACAGCCCCGTGTCAGGTCTGAAACGGGTACCCCTATCTTTAGAGGGACCGCGGGGTATAATTGAGAGAGAGAGAAAAACACCCTAGCCTTTGCTCGTGGCTACTAGTGTTCAGTTTCGGTGGCCAACCAGCGGGAAAGACGGTGCACAGGGGACATCCCAGCCTAATAGGGTAGTTTCTGAGCCTTCGGGTTCAATACCCACATTAAGCTTAACTAAGTTATCGGAACTTAGTAGGTCTTGTTATGTTAGTGTGGAAGTGTGCTAGTCCATTTCTGGCGTGTTCCGACACGACATTTACACTTCATGGGAATGGTCAAAAGATATACGAAATAATACCCAATGAAGCATATGAAGCAATGTTTTATCAACATGTCATTCAGAGGATCGTGGAAACTTATGCAAAGTACGACAGACACTAGATCGCCGATGTACGCAATGTGGTGGGCGGACCGAAAGGCAAATACGATCATAGTAACCAGGGGCACCACCTTCCGGGTCCGACAGCCATTATATTCGCCATCCTGTCGATACTTCGGGCGACACCGCAGTGACGATACGTTACGAAAAGCGAATTCCTAGGGCTCACATGATGGAGCTATTTTACGCAAAGCTTTCTGTCATTAATGTTCACTACCACTATCGCCAAGGCTCGCTGGCAATTGAACGTGAATGGCACACCGAGAAATGGCAAAATTGTATCTTTGGGACTATTTTAGGCATGATTGTTGTAGAGGCCTATTATTATCTCGCGCATCGCCATGACTCTACTGAATGTGATTTTCGTTGGGGGGGGGCGTTGCTGTTTTAGCTTATTTCGACTGCAGATTGCTCATCAACTCATTTTCAATGAGTACATTACCAAACGATCGGCACGCCAGCACGGACGCATCGACTCGCTGGATGATCGAATGGTAAGTTTTCTTACGTGTTAGGATCGGTTTGTATCACATACGGGTAGTAGCTGACGGAGATGTTGCTTTGTGCAGGATCTCAACCACACGCTTAGATCCTTTTGTGGGCTACCACAGTACGCCGTCACTCGCACTAACTGCAAGCGCATACAGCGTAAATGCAGCGTTTGCAACACGAAGTCCTCATACTTCTGTGCTGCCTGCTCTGAGCTCCTCCAAAAACAAGCTTGTTCCAGCGTGTGGGCCAAGCTCAGGCAGAGATTGCTTCGCTATGCATATTATAGACCCGTCATGATGCGTCACGGGGCAGTTGTTTACAAAATTGCATATATGTTTTAATTTGGCGAAAGCCTACTAGTACGATTGTGGCTTCGCTACTTGTAGGATTTGACCTTGGAGGAGTAAAGATTAGACATCATTTTTTAAATATTATTCCCAACAACCCAAAACAGCAAAGATCATTCGACTGGGGTGACTGCAAAGACGATGCGCCACAAGGACTCGACTACAAAACCATAATAGTATTTCTTGCGTCTGTCATTGACCCGTACCAGTGCAGCCCCGACCGTCCATGTGCCACATGTTTGTCGCTTGTGGATCCCTATTATTAACTGTTTATTATTTAAATAAGAAAATTTGGTATTTAATGAGTATCAGCCAGTCGGTTTTATGGGTCCTGACCCGAGTCACTGTCAATTTTTAGACCTAATTTAAATATCCATTTTTACCATCAATTTGAGAAACACCAGCTCAGCCTCAGATCATAGAAAAAAAATGGCCCGGAGTTCGGGGATGTCGATTCGCTCGTGTGCTGTCGCTGCAGCAGCATTGACACCAGCTCAATCAGAACATGATTGCACTGTGCAGTTTGAGATCGAAGAAAGCGAGAGAGCGACAATACAGACAACGTTGAGCTCGGCCGGTCAATACGAAGCGAAAGTACGATAGAAATCAAAACGAGTTTATGCAGTGGTGTACCGATCGAAATTTTCGTGATCATAACACGGTGACTGGGGGAAAACTGCATCTTTTTCTCTCTAGTAGTGTGATAGGTCGGAAGTCGAAGAAAGACAAGGATAAAACCATCGGAGGGTCCACTGTTTGTGGATACGTGAACGCTATTGTCGATCTTTACAATCAGCAAGTTAATCTGCGCACAAATTCAAATCTGCATCCAAGAACCACCTCAGTAAAGCAGCTAACAAAAAATGTTCAAGCTCAATCGACAAAGACACGAAAAACGAATTACGAAGATAGAGGAATAGGATCCTTACTGGACGGCTATTCCTCCGCCGAGCAATTCCAGCAAATTTGTGATACTTTTCTTTCGCTGGATGATTTACGAGGGCGTAGTGCCTTTCTTTTTTCACATTTTGGTCTGTTGCGTGGTGAGAATGTCCGCGATTTGGAGCTAGCTGACATGTTCTCGCAGAGACTAGATCATGAAGGCTTTCAGCCCTGCATTGCTCTTGTTTTGCTGATTCAGCATAGAAAGACCAACACATTTGGCAAACTGCAGCATGTCGGGTATATGCGCAACAAAGATGTGCACGTTTGTCCAGTTGGCAGCGTCGCCTTGTACCTATTTGGGCTATTCCACGTGAAGCAGGGGCCATTTCCATCGTTTAGGCAGGCGAAAGACTGGTATGATATTAAGTTTTTACGCGGTCGACAGAAAACCCAATCTATTACGTGCTGTGCTTTTTCAAGACTGTGCTGTTCTTTTTGACCATCTCCCTGTTCTGTGGTGTAGGGATTTCCAGATTCGACCATACGCCGACCTACTTTAGGTCAAGAATCGGCTCGGTCTGATAACCCAGAGCTTAGGAGCCAAGGATCACGGTAAGTACTCGGCGATCTGTCCGGATATGCTATCCGGACAGCCGCTGAGCTCAACGGTCGCCGGAACTCAGCTGAAGGGTCGGTAGAGATCCGAAACGACTACATTTCATTAGATATTTGTATGAGAAGCATAGGATTAAATAGGGGGAGCCGAAAGGGCTCCCAGAAGATAACAGAGCAGAATTTTCCTAGTCCAAGACACGTGTACACTTTTCCGGTAAGTCCCTGCATAGGGCTGGATTATGCCTGTCGTCAATACTCGAGAGGCATAGCTTGTAGGGTATTGACTGGTAGCGCCAAGAGATTAGGTCGGTCCGGGTAGGACAAAGTCTCGCTACGCGCGAAAGAAAGTCCCGCATACTCAGCGGGCCGGTACGTCGGATAGCCCGGGTGCCGTAACACTTCTAGCTGAGCAGCCTCTGCGCTCGGTGACCTGTAAAAGCGCTCGCGCGCCGTCGTCCATCCTTTGGTGGAGGGCACAGGGTTGTGAACGAGCTCAGCCGAACCAAACTCGGCGGAGCCTCGGAAGTGATCTGACTTGGTTAGTCGGAACCGAGTGGAAGCGAGCCACTCGTCTGTCCCGGAAGGGCCGGACCGCGAGGGGACCACCCTCTGCGCAGGCCATACAACCGCCGACCTAACTCGGCGATTCGTTGTGGTTTGTGTAAGGAATCCACATCTGACGATATTTGTGTGTTCTACTACACCACAACTGGTGCCGCGACCCGGGAACAGGAGTGTGTGCTTGTTTTTATAGGTGCCAGCTAGCCAAGTTAAGAGGAAGAGAAAAGAAAGAGAAGAGTGAAGATGGTCAAGGGATCAGCAACTCCGAGCGACGGAAGCCCAGCGACGGCTGGAGGATCGCCTCTCGCGGGGTCGGACCCGGCGGATCAACGACCTATCGCCATGACGATGGAGGTGAAACGAACCGTCCAGTTCGACGAGGATGGCCAAGACCAGGAGAGCGAGAACGGAGATGCAAGTGAAGGAGAGTATGAAGAGAAGGCCGAGACCGCTGAGCTCGGAGAAACGAAGACTACCGCCGAGCTACTTGGCGAGGTGGAAGAGTTGACGCTGCAGGTGGGACGCATGGGAGCTCCACGTCCTGTCGAGCGCAACTTATCCGCCGAGCTCGACGAAGGTGCGGACGATGAAGAAGATGAAGAAGAACATGGCGTTGCTCAAGGGGACCGTCCGCCCCTTATTCCGAAAGCGACGAGGAACGCCGATACGCCGAGCGCCAATAAAGTGTTGGCTCGACTCGGCGAGGAGATGAGAACGAGATCGGAATGGATGATGATGTTCGCGCCTGTATCGCGCCTGTAGCGATGGCGCAGGCGAAGTGGCCGATGTTAGGTCCCGAGATAACTCAGCCGGTGCGTGCAGCCAACATCAACCAGTTGGTGGAAGAAACTGTGTTGCTGTTGAAGGCGATGGGCTATCGGTGCAACAGCCGACCGAACAACCTCATCCTGTCCGACTGGAGTCTGACCCGTGGCGGAGCCGAACTCTGGCAATGGAAGAAGAAGCTGAGAGTGGCGTTTGGATTGGAGAAAGCCCCTGGTGGAACGAAGAAGGTGTACAGCCGAGTAGCCGAGTTCAAACCACTCGGCGAGGACCCGAGCAAGATTCCTTTGCCGAAGACCCCGGAGACGAAGAGACGTGAAGTGTTCCGCGCTACGCAAGGAACTCCGTACTTCGAAGACTCTCACATGCTGACTCCACTGAAGCTAAACCCGACTCAGCGAGCGCCGAGGCGTGGGCAGCGAAATGTAGGTCGTTACCGTGAATTGTATGACGCTGCAGATGAGGTTGAGGCTTACGAGGAGGATGAAGAAGACGACGACGCCTTCAACGTGAGAGGTAACCGTGAAGAAACCGTGAAGGATTACATCCGAAACTTGAGCTTTGACGCGACTGAAGAGGACTCGACGCAGTACCTCGAAGTCCGAACCCACGCCTCGCTCGACAAAATCGCCGAGTTCGAAGGAAAGCGCTACCGCTCTGACGCGTCGCTCCAGTGGCTCAAGCCTTTCATCTACGAGATGAAGAGCACCAGGATGCCCCAAAGTGCATGGTGCGAGCCTTTCTCGCTATGCTTGGGACGCCCGGCGAAGAGTTGGTACAGGCAGCTGCCGAAGAAGACTCAGCGACGTTGGAAACTACTCAGCGAGGCGTTCCTGGATTATTATTGCTCACAGTTCGACCAATCCGCCCGCACTCGTTACTACTCGGCGAGACGTAACGTCAACGAACCGATCTGCGACTTCTTGATCCGACTCAACGGGTATGCTCGGACGGCCAAGATCCAGTATGAGAAGGGTGGCGCCGACGCAGCTGACCATGTCGAACACTTCTTGCTGCATTGTGGTGATGACGATGTGATGGATTTGATGTACCCCTTGCAGTTGGAAGACATCAGTAAGGTGGAACAGATAATCAATCGTCGGATCCTCGGCGAGAAGCGCAAGAAGCAACGCGACCGACTCGTGATCGCACGAGGTCGAGATGACAAGCGGAAGGATCAGAGCCGCCGAGATGAGAAGCGCAGTCGCAAGGAAGAAAGCCGCGACCGCCGAGTCACTGTCGTTGACGCCGACTCCGACGGGGAGGAACTTATCGATCAGAACCCGCCGAGTCCGTACAACTCCGAAGACGAATGGGATGATGAGGACCAGTCCGGAGGATACGACTCAGCGGAAGACGAAGACTACATTGACGCCGGCGTTTCCAATGATAAAGGAAATACACCGGACCGCCGAGAGAACTCGGCGGGAGACCAGAAGGGCTCGAACCGAAGCTGGGGAAACTCAGCGAACCGACCTCCGCGACCGTACAACCAACGAGAACAGTCGAACCGTGGAGATGGATCACGCGACAACACCCAACGAGGACCTTGTGCAGCTTGTGGAAGAATGGGGCACTCGGCTCACTACTGTCGACGACGCTGCCAATTCTGCAGACAAGTCCATGAAGGCGGCCGGTGCGAGCTGTTTCGTCAATATGAGAAGCTGGCTGCGTTCGTGAAGAACTCTGTCGACAAGTCGCAAGTGCCAGAAGACCTGCAAAACCTCTACGCGCCGAGTGATTTAAACTCGGCGGCCCGCCAACACTGACTGGGTTGGAATATGCCGGGCTGCCACAGTCAGCTGAACCTGCAGTTGAGGCGAACTTCTTGTTTTCCTTCGTAGGCGAAGCAGGACGGCCCGAGGGAAGAAGCAGGGATGGCAATTGGATGTGTGAAATCGACGGAATTGAACGTGAGCTCGGTGAGCTAGATTATAACAACCGAGCGATTGCAAGTGTAACTCGGCAGTCAGACCAAGCTGTGCATCGTACCAGGATAATGAAGCTGCTTCCGGGAGAACGGCTGGGATGGTGGTCAGCACAGACGTTTGATCGTCGAGTTAGAATGAGAGCCCTCGTATTGGGTGCAGTGAACGACCGAAGGGCCAAGATATTATTGGATACCGGAGCAAATGTCTCGGCGATAAGTGAGTACTTCGCGAGGAAACTGCGTCTCAAGAGAGTGGCCAGCAGAGATAAGCGAATTGACATACAAGGAATAAGTAAAGACAGGATGGTGACAACGTCAAGAGCAGTGGTGAAGGTGACACTCGGCTGGGAAGTGGCATACGAGTTTGAAGTATGGATAATGCCTCATCATGCCGGAGTCGATTTGATTCTCGGCACCGACGTCATGATCCCAGCTGGAATCCGTCTGGATCTGTACAACTCGGCGGTAAAGCTACCCGATGAGATGGTGATCCCACTCATCCGATCAAGTAATGCACCGACCAAGACCGAGTTCGGACCAAATGTCCCATGCGGGCCACCAGACGGATTGACGATCGAAAGTCGAATGACCGCTGAGTTCAAATTGCCCAGGCGACAACCCAGTGAGTCAACGCATGACTTGTGGGTGCGACGAACGAAGGGTTGGATTCCGACGGTTGTTTTTAATCGCCGAGGAAGACCAACCCATGTCCTGATTACGAACGTACGACAGACGTCAGTCTGGTGCCCACCTCACTTTTATGTGATAAAATGGCAGCCACATGGAGTACTGGCCAATGAGGGATATGTCCGCGTGAACTCGGCGAAGTACCGTGACTGGCAGATATTGGCCTTTGAGTCGGCGATGGATAAAGATTCGCTTTAGAAAGAACAACGACTGTACGACGACTTGTTGTCACACCAGCCGCCAGCTGTGGAAAGACGAAAATACCCAACTCCGACGGCGGTGGAAAGACGACCTCCTCCAGTGGAAAGTGGACCAGAATTAACATGCGCCGAACGCTGGAGAAGGATCGAAGCCGACGCTGAAGCCGGCGACTACGAGAAGCGTCGTGGTAACGCAGACGTCATATCGACTTCAGGGGTGACAAGGGGTGACCCGGCTATAAACTCAGCGTTCAAGCTGGAAGACGTCCGAGCGGACCGTACGTCGGTGCTACACGATGGCCAAGATGTCTCCTATCAGCTGTCCAAGTTTGAAGACGATGGCGCCATTTCTGACGTCAACACGAACTCAGCGATTGAAGGAACAAGTGAAGTAAGGGCCACGGAAGACGTGTCGGCGACTGAAGACTCAGCTATAACGAAAGGAGACCTTGAAGAACGCTCGGAACACGCTCTATGTGACGCTCAACCCGTTGCTGACAACCGAGCCAAGTTTAGAATAATTAGACCAAGTTCTGCAGCCGCGGTGAACTCAGCGATGGGTACACCGGCAGCCTGCATTACCCAGTCGGCGGCGGTGGACTCGGCGCTCGGAGATCCAGCCGCAGGAATTGACTTGGGAGCTGTTCCGGCGTGCCATAGGACAGCCGACTACGTGAAGGACGAGTGTGGACGCGTGGATGTCTGTCCAGCCGTCGTAGCAGACTCAGCGGTACAGTGCCCTAGCCTGATGACTGCGAATTCCAGGCTGGAGGTATTACTGTCAAGAGATGTTGAGGATAACAATGAAGGACTGAGCTGGACGGTGAAGACAAGTAACCACAGTGATGAAGGTGAAGCACGAGCCGAGTACAGAGTCGATGGGTGGAGTTCTGCAGCCGTGGTGAGCTCAGCGATGGGTACGCCAAAAGCCTGCATTATCCAGTCGACGGCGGTGGACTCGGCGTCAGCGGATCTAAACGCTGAGAGTGACTCGGACGCGGCCACGGCATGCCTCCAGGATGTAAGCTATACCGGAAAGAAGTGTGCATTCACGGAAGTTAGTCCCGCCGTCCCGGTGAACTCGGCGGACCAGCACTATGACACGACTGAATACTATAATGGGCGGAAGGTATTACTTTCAAGAGATGTTAAGGATAACAGTGAAGGACTGAGCTGGACGGCGAATACCAAGAGCAACAGTGCTGAAGGTGAGGCACGAGCCGAGTCTGGAGTCGAAGAGTTAAGCTCTGCAGCCGTGGTGAACTCAGCGATGGGTACACAAAAGGCTTGCATAATCCAGTCGGCGGCAGTGGACTCGGCGTCAGAAGATCTAAACACTGAGAGTGTCTCGGACGTGGTTACAGCATGTCGTCAGGATGTCAGCTATACTGAAGACGCGTTTGCACGCACGGAAGTCAGTTCTGCCGTCACAACCAACTCAGCGGATGAGCACTTCAACGCGACGAAGGACCATGATAGTTGGGAGGTATTACTACTTGAAGGAGTAAAGCCGAACGACGACCCAGCTACGGCGGACTCAGCGTTGGAGACTATGGAGGCTGAAACCGGTTCGAAAGTGGTTAGACAGCACGACGATGAAACCATCTACCTCGGAGACAAGTTTGAGCACGCAGGGGTTAGATCGGCCATCGCAGTGAGCTCAGCGAATACGGGCCCTGACGCGGACGATACCTATGATTTATCAGAGTAATCACTGTTGAGAGGTACTGGAACTGAGATCGGAGTAACGAGCTCGGCGACGATGGTGTTCGACCCCGGCGGAATTGGCTACAGGTTAGAACGCGCTGTGGATGAAGAAACAGCTTCGCAGAACGCAGGTCATGTCAGTGGTACAGATCCTAAGACCGTGACCGAGCTTGCCACCGCTGAGCTCAACTGGGAAGATGATGAATACAACAAGTCCCTGAAATACCTCGCGCCTCCCTTCAAGAACTCGGCGACAGTAAGAATGAGCCCAGCGCTGCTATATGCCCGAATACCAGCTGACTTTGCAGGATGCGTGCTGTCGTTTGATGGCTCAGCGAACGCAGGTCATGTCAGTGGTACAGATCCTAAGACCGTGACCGAGCTTGCCACCGCTGAGCTCAACTGGGAAGATGATGAATGCAACGAGTCCCTGAAATACCTCGCGCCTCCCTTCAAGAACTCGGCGACAGTAAGAATGAGCCCAGCGCTGCTATATGCCCGAATACCAGCTGACTTTGCAGGATGCGTGTTGTCATTTGATGGCTCAGCGAAGACGGCTAAATACGGCGGGTATGGCAGTTGTTCGTGGATACTGTGGCGCCTTCTGAATTGGGACATTGAGATTGCTGCGAGTGCGTACCTGTTGTCCACCACAGTCAACATCGCCGAGTACACCGGCATGAACAATGGAGTCTTGGCGGCGATTGACCGAGGGATAACCGATCTGATTATCGTGGGTGACTCCCGGCTTGCAATCCAGCAATCCATGGGGGTGATAGCATGCAAGAAGGAAACGTTGCAAGTGGAGCTAGCTCGACACAAGGATCTCACGAAGCAACTCAACTCGGTCCGGTATCGACACATAGCGCGACACTATAACGCAGCGGCTGATTCTCTCGCTACAGAAGCACTGGAAGCTAAAGCCGGTCGAGTAATTCTCGGGACGGATAGGAAAGCAGAGCTGAGAATGATTAACCGCGTAGCCGAAGAACTGTACGCCACAGACAACCCAGCGGAAACACCGATTGTCACGGCAGTCACTCGTAGCCGAGTACGCCGAGTTCACTTTGAGGACGAGCTGGATGAAGACTCGGCTAGAGCAAGAGGAGGAAGTCAGAATCCTGAAGCCATGTCTACCAATCCTGGAGAATCCGCGTTTGAAAGCAGTGGAGATAAATTCGAACAAGTCAGCAGGGCGTCGGCTCGGCGGATTAACCACACGACCCCGAATGTCGAACAGAAGCTAAGGACGTAGAGGAAGAGGCCGATACAGAAAAAAAAAAGTAGAGGGAGTAGAACAGCAAGAAGCCGGAGAAGGAGCCGCAGAAGATAAATGAGAAAAATGAAAAGGAGAGGAGTAGAATCCTCGGTATAGAGAAACAAAGTCAAAGAGCTGGTGTCTACGTGTGCCTCGCTGGCTGCCACTCCCGGTTACCCCCGTCTCGACACAATTTACTCGCTGGAAAGCTGTGGATAATGGTGATGACCTTTCGTGCTAATCTTCACGCCAAAGCGTTCACTGGTAGCTAGTACTGGTACCTGCATTAGCCATTAATCCAACCGAGAACTTTGATCTCTGGTGACGCGAAACGCACTTGTCGAGGTCGCAGATGGAGTCAGCCCAGACAGCTCAGAATGCCAACGACATCGATCCAGTGACAGTACAGACTGAGCGGAGGCGACGAATCGCGAAGGCACAAGATGAAGAACTCAGGTGGGCCGACCTGAAGGCGTGCCTGAGAGGTGAATTGGAGGACCTTACACACCGTCGAGCTCAGAATGCCGGCAAAGTCACAGAAGTATTTGTACTCAGCGAAGACGGCCTGTTATACCGCCGAGATGAAGCCCGCCGACTGGGCGAACTCGGCGAACCGAACCTCTCATTGAGATTGGTGATTCCGTCAACTATGGTCGACGAGATACTTCATAACTGCCACAACTCGATCGAAGGAGGGCATCAAGGCATCGTCAGAACTTATCACCGAGTCAAAGCCGACTACTACTGGATTGGTCTTTACGCCGACGTGGTGAAACATGTTAGGGCCTACGAGGACTGCAATACTAGTAAGAGCAAGCCACAGTTGAGAGGTTATTCGCCGGGAAATGTGGTGTCAGACCATCCATTCCAAGTCGTGTCAATGGATTTCGTGATTCCCCTTCCTCGAACTCAGCGGGGCAATACTGCACTGCTGCTGTTCCAGGATCACTTCACGGGGTTCGTTATCGCTAAGGCTATGAATGACACCGGAGCACTCGAAGTGGCCAAGGTGTTTGAGGAGTGCGTCTTCAGGCAGTTCGGGGCTCCGTCTCTGATACGGCACGACCGAGATCCAAGGTTTATGAGTGAAGTGTTCCAAAAGTTCTCCGAGATGATGCAGTCGAGATCAAGAGCTACGCTGAGTTACCGACCACAAGCTAACGGTCAACATGAGAGGTCAGTCAAGACAATGGTTCAGACTATACGGGTCTACGTAGAAGACCCACTTCAAGCCGACTGGGATGACATCGCCGAGAAGATGGTACACGCTATCAACAACTCAAGAGATTCGACTCGGCGAGAAACCCTTTTCTATCTGGTGCATGGTTGGGCGCCAAGTCTACACTCAAGGCTATGACGAGTTCAATACGACGTGGACAGGGACGCCCAGTCAGCTCGGCGGACGCAGTCGAGTGGCGCCGAGAAGCGAACAGACAACGAGAAGTGGCACTTCGATTAGCCGCTGAGTTCCAAGTGCGAGAGAAAGCACGACGAGCTCGAGAGCACAACGAAGCGTTGAGCAAGAAGGAGAAAAGATCCATTCCCAACACAGCAGATGACGAAGATGAAGTTGCAGAACCAGGCGATGAATCCACCAAATCCTTGTTCAAAGAAGGAGATCAAGTCTGGTTGTTTATGGAGCGAGTCAAGTCGGGCCTGACCAAGAAGTTAGCCCACCGATGGCATGGACCATTCAGGGTGAAGAAGAAGGTGGAAGAATTCGCCTATGAATTGGAGTTACCCGACAAGAGTGGATATAGGTTCTACCCAGTGGTCCATGTATCACGTCTGAAGGCAGTCACCGAACTCGGCGGAAGACCAAAGACGAGGCTAATCGCCGACCTCGAAGAGACTCAGCGATTTGACTTTGATGAAGAATTACTGCCTGAAGGCAGCTGGGAGCCAGACACAAGTACGAACCAGTATGAAGTCGAAGCAATTCTCGATGATGAGCTACCATTATTCACAAGTACGTCACGATCACAACGGAAGTTTAAAGTTAAGTGGGTCGGCTACGATGAGCCTACTTGGGAACTGTCGAATTGGTCATGTGGGGGTCTCCTGTTTGACTATCTACGACAGAAGAAGCGCGAAAACCGTCTGCAAATGGTGCAAGTTGCAGATGAGGATTAACAGCTATTGCACCAAAAGTTACATCAACTCAGCGGACGACACAGGCCGAGTTGAGACAGAATGCTACTGTGTCGAAACTACATATACTGAATAATTACGAAATGAAGTCCTGAACGATACCTACGGGACGCCCAGTCAAAGGAAGAGAACTAAAAGGTCGGCGATCCGGATTCCAAGTGAGTTGAACCCGACGGAGACAACTGGGAAGAGCTCAGCGGACTCGACGATTGGGGGCGTGGCGTCGTAGCAGACGTCATCCCTTGGGAACTTGCGGAAGGAGATGCAACATTCGCAGCCGTGGCAAGAAGTATCATCGCCGAGCTAGCCAACGAAGCTGACGCCGAACCAGGTGCCTCAGGACCCGACGCGGCGGAAGTGGGTTGAGGCGGATCCGTTCCACTGGGAAGTGTAGTGCCGAACAGAGACATACTCGGAGACGCGCCTCGGAGATTGGGAGAGCCCAACCCATCGTCCGCCGAATCGTCATCAGACGCACTCTCGCCAGCTGAGCCGAGCTCACCGATCGAAGACCCAGTGAAGATATGGATGCCTTGACGATTCAGCCGAGTTGGAGCACCCGGGGCATAGGCAGGAGGCGCTGGTTCAGCAAGATCAAAATCTTCTTCAATCGCGTCGTCAACAACCTGAGGATCCATACCGCGCGATGCAAAAACCAAGAAGTCCACGTTCCGAGCGCGGAAGCAAGTATTGTACGGATGGACCGCCGGGTCAGTAAGCCACCAAGCTCGCCAGGGCTCGGCTAGATCCACATCGTGAGCACACTGGACCCAGTCTCTCCCGGAAGGAACCCACGAAAGGTTAACGGGAGAGTAATGGGGAACGGACGGATCAAAATAAACCTCTGCGTCCACCAGTGGAGCAGGTTCATCGCCGAGCTTCTGAGTGACCGCCGAGTAAAGCTGGTCGTAAACAGCAACAACCAAAGATCGCAAGGTGTCACTGCGACGTTTGCGCTCGCGCTTGTACACCAGCCACAGTTCGTATACCTCAGCAAGCTGGGCGGGCGTGGCAGCCGGGTTGACGTCAGGATGGAGACCCATTAACACACTCGACTCGACAATCCAATGACGACGCTCATAGAGAGCTACGAAGTAACGAGTTATTTGGCCATCTGTCTGGATGGGCCTCCCCGCCGAGTCCAAGGGACTGTCGCCACGAAGCTTCACCCACATATCTCCAAGAACTTGCATCAAAGTTCGAGGCCGGGTTTGAGAAGCCAAACACCGCCGAGCTTCCTCCAGTATCGACGGAGAAAAGAAGAAAGGAAGCTCAGGGAGCATCCGCCGAAGACGCTGACAAGGATGGCTCGGGTCGAAAACGGCCATGAAAGCTCGAATGCCGTCAAGAGAACACGGCGTAGGTGGAACACGACTCTTGCCCCCTACGAGCTCCATCTGCACCCCTCCGCTCAGTGTATCCAATAATGCATTCCAACAACGAGTTGAGCCGAAATGCATGAATGGTACCTCGCGGAGTTGAGCCATGTGAAGAGTCAGGCGACAATCCTTGGACACCGCTTGCGAGGCCCGAGTCCGTAACGTCGCCAGCGGGAGTGTAAGAGCGCTGGGAAGTGCGACCACAGCCGGACGTGAATCAGTCGAACTTGGCTGAGAGAGAATCGATATAACCGGGAGCCTACTCGGCGAAGGAGCAGCCGGAATGGACTGAGCCGGAGCTGGATCAGGAGTCGACGGAAGTTGCCCATGCTTGTGGTGTCGGTGCGTCTTGTGATGCTTCTTGTGCTTCTTGTGCTTCTTGGATCGCTTCGACCGATGACCGGTAGGACTCGACGAGGCACGACGTTTCCGATGCTGCTGCTTCCCCGAAGCCGGCGCAGAGGCAGAACTCGTCCCGTCACCAGAATCCTTCGATGAAGGCCGCGAAGAGTGGCGATAACTCGGCGGCAAGAACTCATCGCTCATCTCGCCGTCAGAACCGAAGATCGCCGCATGAAGACTTCTCGCTTGGGAAGAACGACGAGCATCTGCGGTCGCTGAGTCGGAACCTGAAGGACTGCCAGCCGAGTTCTCTGATAAGGAAATGGGATCCAAGAGCGACCCAGCGGCAGGATTCGTCGAGCCAGTGGACGGTACAGAACCATCACCAGGCCCTAACACCTCGTCGTCAGACGCGTCGAGATCCTCAAGCAGCTGAGCAGTCACAGTGCGGGCGGTCGCAGCAGATCTCCGGATAGGGCGCCCAGATGGGGACGTCAACACGGCCGTGGTCACAGGGAGAGACGGTCTGAGGACACTCACGGCCGGAGTCACTAAGTCAGTCGGCGTGGTGGATACGCTCAGACCCCGAGAGGGCGACTGGGAGCGTCCAACCACCGTTAGCACGACGCTGAGTGGTGCGCTCGACTGGGGCAACCCAGCGGAGATGGGCGAAGTCGAGCCTGGGGCACACACGCTCGTAGCCGGGACAGGCAGTGAAACCACGACATCGGATGAAGATATCGGCGGTGGGCGAATAGCCGCGACTGACGAAGTCACCGGAGGACCAGAAGACGAAGAACCCGCCGAAGTCGTCGAAGCAACTACAGGAACGGTGTCGGCGGGCGGCTCAGGCAACTCAAACTCAAACTCAGCTTCGCTCGAAGCGTCATTGTCGTCTTCGGAGCGAGCAGAGACAGCGGGCTGAGTAGCAGAACTCAGCTGAAGGTGACGAACCTTCTTTCGCCGAGTCCGACGACGGGACTTTCCAGAGCGAGGCCTTCCTCCATCGGATACAGTAGGTTGAAGTGAACTTGAGTGCAAAAGGGTACTGATAGCCTCGTGTCCATCCTCGCCGGGGAGTGGACAAGCGTACGGTTGAGGCGGATGCGGCGCCGGTGCACGATGACGAGGACCTGCAGCAGTGGGAGACTTGGGGTTGGCATAGCGCCGAAGCCGCTGAGTCGAGGTCAAGTTTGCCAAAGGCGTACGGTGAAGCTGAGCAAGAGTCGGCTCAGCCTGGGTTGTTACCGCCGCTGAGCTGACTGAAGCCGCAGCCGAGTCTGCCAATGAAGTCGCCGAAGACGCTTGACTAGCTGAGGGAACCACACTAGTACCAATAATGGAACTCGCCACTGGAGCATCTCGGCGAGGATGGACAATCAACTCCAACCGCCGAGTTTCACCAGCGGGGATGCTGAGAACCTCAGGAAAGCGAGACTCCAAGACACGACACAGCCGGGCGTTGAGGAGAAGGTCGGACGGATCAAGCCCAGGAACTTGCAAGCCACCGCCAGCAGCAGCCATGTGAGGGTCGTGCATCGGAATAATGCCATTCCGACGGATGAGCCGCTTCTGTCGCAAGATCACCGCCCGCTGCTCGGCGATCACCGACTGAGCGTGCAGCAAAGGTTGAGTGCCTGTGGAGCGGTACAACCGCACCGACTCCTGCAGCTGTTCGAAGTGCTTGGAAGCAATGCCCTGAAGGGTGACGAACGCCGCATCCCTCTCAGAAATGGATCGGAGAAGGACGTCGATCTCGGCGTCTCGATCCAAGACTTGCTGATGGTGGAGCTGGGCCTGACCCAACGCAGCGTCAACCTTGCTCTGCTCAGCTGCGATGCCTTGAGCAAGTTTTGCCTCACTCAGAGCTACAGCCTTTCGCAGCGACGCGAGGAGATTAGCCGATTGCGTGGCAGCAGCCTCCAATCGAGACACCTGCTGTTGAGCCGACGAGAGCTGAGTTGACAAGTCGACATTGCTGAGAGCAAGCGAGTCCAGTCGCCGAGTCAGTGCGCGGTTCTCCTCCTGAGCAGCTTGATTGTCAGCTTGGAGATCGCCGATGATCTTTGGATAATCAAGCGCGGCGTAGTTGCCTTTCAAGATATCCAACAGTTCCCCCGCGGAAGCAGCATGCAAAATCGCTCGCCGCTGCACGGGGTCGGAGGGCTCCACGGAACGAGTAAATCCGTAAGCCATGAGCCTCGCCAAGAAGGTCAATTCTTCTCGGCGATCATGCCCTTGCTCGTTAATTCTGGCCATGAGGGAGTCAAGACTCACTGGAGCAGCCGTGATTGGCTGATTGGTGGCGCCCGAAGTGGTGTCGCCCGGCAAGCTCGGTGGACCAGAAAGGCGCACGCGAGAAGACTCTGCCGACTCCGCGTCAGACTCATGGGAAGTTGTCAGGTCAACCAGCCCAGCTTCATGCCGGTCGCTGACCCCACGAGTACCGACGGGTCGAGGAATCGACTCAGCTGGCACGCCTTCACCTCGACGAGGGGTTGGAGAAGAAGGATGGTGCCACGGGTTGTGCTGGAACAACATGCGAAGAGTAAGGAGCTGCCAAGTGAGTGACAGCGGAGGCAACGAACGTACCAAAGAAGGTGGTGGGGAGCCGCGAGACGTCATCAGCCGAGTACGGACCAACGGTGGCAGAACAAATGAAGGATTAAGACACTCACCAGCTCGGCTCGTATCATAACCGGGGCAGTTGTGGTGTAGGGATTTTCAGATTCGACCATACGCCGACCTACTTTAGGTCAAGAATCGGCTCGGTCTGATAACCCAGAGCTTAGGAGCCAAGGATCACGGTAAGTACTCGGCGATCTGTCCGGATATGCTATCCGGACAGCCGCTGAGCTCAACGGTCGCCGGAACTCAGCTGAAGGGTCGGTAGAGATCCGAAACGACTACATTTCATTAGATATTTGTATGAGAAGCATATGATTAAATAGGGGGAGCCGAAAGGGCTCCCAGAAGATAACAGAGCAGAATTTTCCTAGTCCAAGACACGTGTACACTTTTCCGGTAAGTCCCTGCATAGGGCTGGATTATGCCTGTCGTCAATACTCGAGAGGCATAGCTTGTAGGGTATTGACTGGTAGCGCCAAGAGATTAGGTGGTCCGGGTAGGACAAAGTCTCGCTACGCGCGAAAGAAAGTCCCGCATACTCAGCGGGCCGGTACGTCGGATAGCCCGGGTGTCGTAACACTTCTAGCTGAGCAGCCTCTGCGCTCGGTGACCTGTAAAAGCGCTCGCGCGCCGTCGTCCATCCTTTGGTGGAGGGCACAGGGTTGTGAACGAGCTCAGCCGAACCAAACTCGGCGGAGCCTCGGAAGTGATCTGACTTGGTTCGTCGGAACCGAGTGGAAGCGAGCCACTCGTCTGTCCCGGAAGGGCCGGACCGCGAGGGGACCACCCTCTGCGCAGGCCATACAACCGCCAACCTAACTCGGCGATTCGTTGTGGTTTGTGTAAGGAATCCACATCTGACGATATTTGTGTGTTCTACTACACCACAGTTCGCATTCGTGACCATATATATATTTGGAGAATCTTTCCAGAAATATAGAACTTAGGCTTTGGCTGGCGCAGCTAGTGCCAAAAGTCCTGTGGAAAAAAATCTTCAGGTTGCAATGCCTCTATTGTCGGAGGACATAAGTAAACAATTCAGAAACAATGAATAAGTAAGCCTCTCAGCACACCGAGGTGCTACAGCTGCTCAAAGAAACTCGAGAGAGTTTTACGTCCATGCTTCAAGGAAACATGATGTTTCGCCTGTCACCTGTGGTTGCCCCCGCCAGATCTGATAGCACTGATATGAACATCACGAGCCTGCTCAAAGTCAACCAACGAGTAGTACAGTTAGTGAAGCTCATCTTACATCAACCTTTGGCGCATCACCAAAATATTCTATGAGCAGAGGGATCTCAACAGTGAATGAACTGTGGGCTGAATGGCACGAAGGAATCGCAAAAAAACCATCTATTGAGTATCTCGGAAGTACGTACGGTACAAAATGGCGTCAATCGCCAAGGGAGGCGAAGTTTTTCTCAAGACGTCTTTGTGTGATTAAACACGTACAAGCACTGGTTGGTGGAGGTCTTTCAATCGAATCCGCGCTGGACCGCGCAGATATTGAGCGCGGAAGAAGGAGCATCGACGCTTTCTCGAAGTATCTAAGCAAAAAGAAACCAAAATAAGCATTTATAGCTAATTGGCAAAAAGTAAAAAAAATCATTACAACTAGTGCATGATACATTGCTTCTTACCTACGCGTGGTCGAGCTAGCTGCTGTTTTGTATCATGGTCTTGTAGTTGTGTCGGTAGGACCTTTGGTCACGATCGCAAGTGGTAACTCGAGCTCCGTCTTCAACGGCCCAGTCGTCCGGCTTGGGCTCTATGTCTCTGTAGTCGGAAGTCGGCACGACGCTTTAGCCAGCTCCTGCGTCTCTACAATGTACAGAGGAGACGTCATCTCACGCATTCTATGTAGACGCTACTCTCACCGTAATTATCGTATAAGTAGACTCCACTTTTGACCACTTCTCGGATGCCCTCGACCAACGACGTCTCAGTCCGTGAGCTTCGTAGAATTCTCAACCAGCCCCGTCTCTTCAATAGCAGGCGTTAGTGTCACCTCCGATGTCATGGCCTTGTACGTCGCGAAGTCCGTCTCCGTCTCCTTGCTAACACCTTGCATAGACGGAAAAGCCGGCACCCCCGTCGTCTTGTGAGTCTTGCGTGCTGCAACAAGCTGGAAATTGACGTTTACAATATTTGGCTTGCTTTATGACCAATAGAATTGCTTATATTAGGTCAGGACCTAATCGTGATATCTTCAAGATAACATCCGATTCTTGCCGCTTATCAGCGGATACCAGGTCACAAGGTCAGGACTAAGTCATGACCTTTTTGCTGATACTTAAATATAATCTTAGACTTCGGATCACTCCGACGACATGAACGGCGAGCCACCTCTACCTGACGCTGGCGAGCTCGACTTCGCCGCTATGGGCCGAGCCATACGGGGGAGCGCTCCTTTGTAAAAGGTGCTTCCGGTGCAAGATGGGAGATGCGAGAGAGAGTGAGAGTGAGAGAGAGTCGGAGCTTGACTTCATCGCTATGGGCCGATCCATACTGGGGAGCGCTCCTCTGCTTGACTGGGACGAGCCACACTTGAGTGCTCCTTTGTAAAAGCTGTGGCTGGTGAGGGATGGTCGCTACAGCTTATCTAAGTGGGAACGAGTGAAAGCCCGCAAGGCGTCTAGCACCGATATGGAGGTGCGATTGTTTCGCAGTAGGGTGAAGGAGTTGGCAAGGGTTAAAAATTAAATTTAATTAACCCGTTAATGCTCACGAAGGTCTGGATTTGGGTTTAGAAGGGTGATATAATTCCGGTAGGTCACAAAGGCAGCTTTAACCAAAACGTAGCGTGTTTAGGACTCAGAAGAGTTTTATTGGCCCCAGCGTTAGGACCTATTGCTGGTTTTAACTTCAGGGGGTCTATACTTTGGTACTGCGGGCTTAAAAGAAGACTCGAATTTCAAACGTTTTGACTTGATGTCACAAATGCGTATCATCGACCAAAAGAAAATTGCTCATTTGGAAACTTAGGCATTTGAGGTTTTTCAAAAACTTAGGTATAAACCTCAAAACCTTAAGAACCCGAATACCGAAATATATGTAGCTATTTGGGAGCAAAGTCGTACACGGCCTTAACTATTTTAACTTTAATTCCTTCACTCAAACCCTAAATTTTACCTCTTAGACACTCCTTAACTCTCTCACTACAGGTACATACATGTATTACCTAAAGCACCACTTTAATTTTCTTAAATACCGGTTCTCGTAAATTCCTAAGCAAATATCGGCTGAGTATTTGGTAGGGTCGTCCATCACAAAGATAACTCAGCCTAGTCTGGAAGTTCAAAAGCGATGTCTTGATGCGTGATGACGACAAAAGGCTATTAACGCTCGAGTGGCTTTACGACTGATGGTATCAAAGAATGTCACTTGCATCGCTCCACGGAGAATACGGTTTTGGTAATCTGCCTGCTGGACAATTGGTTTTCAAAACTTGCTTGGTTCCATGAGTTTTTCGATGCGTTGTGGTGAACGCATTTGTAGTGCGCCAATACTTGCGACGATCGTGCGGTCCATCCCGCCCTCACCAGTTCGGTTATGCAAAAATGCAGTACAAAAATAAAGGATCCCACGACAATCGAAATCTCACCGTTGACAGTCAACTTGACTCCCACCAGCCGCAGAAAAGCAAGCGGCAGACTTTTGGCGAAAATCCGACTTGTCAAGCACCGAGCTGGCTACCGGGACAGCATCTGTTGGTGCTGTCAAATTTTGTCGACTGGGACAACTCGCGTGCTGGCAGCATATGCAAATCCTGTGGCTCCCAACATTGATTTCCAAACTGGCGCCGTGTGACTTGAAGAAGGTCACGTAGCGTGTCGCTAAAAGAAAAGAACGTCATTTCCCGATTTAGCGGAGGCCGAATATTCCACTCGACATCCCTGTACAACAAAATGGACGCCTCTCGCTCGGCGCGTCCGGCTCGGCGAGCGCAGCGCCTGTTGCCGGCGCTCACACCAGCGCCGCCCAGCTCCGGCTCAGCTACAGCTTCACAGAAATGGGAACAGATCCAGCAGCCCACTGACAGCAACAGCGCGCCAATCGGAAAGAAATCATCCTCTATAGCCCACATTTTCTTCAACCGACGACCATTAGACTTGATTCGTCGAACTACCAGCTCTTTATTAGCCACCAGTGGCAACTCCGAGCCCTCGAGTGTCGTCGTGACACCGCCGGTCACCGAAGAGCGCAAGTTCTGGCAGCCACATCGTCCTCTCGGCGACAAGAGCGGGCGACGGAGACTGCAACAACTACAACACAAAGAGAAAGGCAACAGACCGCAGCCGCAACGAAGACTGCGACTCAGTGAAGATGCCGAAACAGAGCAGAGGAAGCAACACGAGCAAGACACTCGAACAGAAACAGCAACAGAGATATGTCCTCCGACTGGCCAACAGTTCTTGATGGATACAGAAAAAGCAGCGGAGCTCACGGCGCTGGAGCGGGCGGAGATCTTACAGTGCGACGAGATCCGCTTCGTGTCGACACTTGCAGTCAAGCGCAATCGCCGCAATGGCAAGATCCAGAACGATCTGCCAATACACGGAGACGAGGCGGCAGCTCACGTTGAAGAGGAATCAGACGACTTTCCTACATGTACCGAATTATGCAACGACGGCTACGATGACGAGCGCGGAGACTACTTGGTCTTGATAGGAGACCACTTAGCCTTCCGATACGAAGTACTGAGTGCATTAGGTCAAGGATCGTTCGGCCAGGTGGTGTGTTGTCTGGATCATCGCACTGGCAAACAGGTCGCTGTCAAGATCATTCGTAATCGACGGAAATACCGCGACCAGGCTCTCGTGGAGGTGGAACTTTTGACACAACTCCAACGTAGTGGCGACAACGCGCACATTGTGCGCATGGAGGAATATTTCCAGTTCCGTGACCACGTGTGCATCGCCTTCGAGGTGCTGGGCATCAACTTGTACGATTTCCTCAAGTTGCGTCACTTCCACGGTCTCCCCATGCGCAGTGTACGCACAATTGGCAAGCAATTGGCCCAATCTCTGGCATTCCTCAAACAGGAGCAGATCGTCCACTGCGACCTCAAACCTGAGAATATTCTGCTAGATACGACGACTATACCAGGAGATAATGGCATCGTGGACAACGTGACACTCATCGACTTCGGCAGTAGTTGTCTGGAAGGAGCTCCCATGTTCACCTACATCCAGAGTCGCTTCTATCGCAGTCCAGAAGTTTTGCTTGGCCACATGTACTCTGGTGCTATCGACATGTGGAGTTTTGCCTGTATCCTAGTCGAGTTGCACGCGGGTCATCCGATTTTTGCCGGTGAGAACGAGCGCGAACAGTTTGCCTGTATCATGGAGGTGCTGGATGTGCCTCCAATTGAAATAGTGCGCAATAGCAAGCGACGGCTAAACTTTTTCGATGAAGTGGCCAACCCGGCGGATATCAACACTGTGGACTACACACCCAAAGCGTTCGTGAACTCACGTGGTCGTCGACGCTCGCCGGGATCGCGAAGTCTTGTCGGCGCTGTCAAGTCTGATGATCCGGAATTTTTGGCCTTTTTGGCAAAATGTTTCGTTTGGGATCCAAGTCAACGTCTCACTCCTGAACAAGCTCTTCAGGAACCTTGGATACTTCACCACGTCAACCCTGTAGAATATGAGTTATAAGAAGTTGCGGTGTCTATCTAACGCAATGAAAAAGAAATGTAAAGGAACGAATTCTCAACAATTTTCCACTTGTTACGCGACCGGGACCAACACTCCTGGCGGTGCCGTCACTCCTGAGTTTGTTGACGAACGTGATGTGTTCGTGGTAGGAGCAGTGTAGTCGTCGACACTCCACATGTGCACAGTTTTATCCCACGAACCAGAGGCGAGCATCGTATCGAAGCTTTTGTCGGTGGAGGGCGTTGACGCTAGCTGGAACCAGTCTAGAGCACGAACGTAGTCACGGTGTGGCGTTGTTTTCTCTTCGCCAACCAGCAGCTCACGAACGCCAGTGCCTGCAGCTCGGTCGGACGAAAAGCTGTCGGTTGTCACGAAGGCTTTGCCGTCATCACCTCCCGTCGCCAGTAAGTCATCATGATAGGGTGAGTACTTGACGACATGTACAGCAGCTTTGTGGGTCTCACGTCGAGACAGTGGCGTGTGCGGCGAGCGTACGTCAAAGGTGCAGACCAAGCCGCCTTCCAGTCCAACAGAGAATACCGTCGACTGGCTCGGATGCCAGTCTACTGACAGCGCAGGCAGGAGAGTTGACACTGCCAATGCAGCGCTTTGAGGTCGCCGGGCGTCCCACACTTGCACCGTCGAGTCCTGCGAAGCCGAGCACAGCAAATTCGCGTGCGTCGGGTTCATCGCCACGCCCCAGATTAAGTCCGTGTGGCCGTCAAACGTGGCGACCGTCTTGTCCATGGCTCCAATATCCCAGAGTTTCACCGTGAGGTCCCAACTGCACGTAGCCAATTGTGTCTTCTCGACGGAAGAAATACTGACGCCCGTAACAACATCGTCGTGCCCCCAGCCGCACACGGCGTCCTCGTCGATGCTGCCACCAGTGCCAAGTGGCACAAAAGCGAACGTCACGTCCGTCGATAGTTTGGCCAGACGCACGTCGCCGTCATCACAGCCCAATGCCAATACGTCACCTTCTGCGCTGCACCAGGCCAACGACGCTACTCCTGTCTCCAGTTGCAACTCGCATAGCCGCTCGTTCGATGCCGCATCCAATAGAGCCACGCCGCCGCTCCAGACATTGCCTTCAAGCTGTGATTGCGCTACCGCTAGGAGGGGCAACTCCGGCTCTTCCGCGTCCTCGTCTTCGTCCGAAAACAGCACGTTCGGCAGCGAGCAGGCCGCTATAGCGTCCACTTGCGCTGCCGAGGAGAAGGAACGGTGCTGGTTCGTCATGGTCATCACTGGATCAACAAATTAATTTTCGGAATCCGCTAGGCATCTTATTATCGGAGTCCGAGAATAAAATAATTTATAGTGTGTCAGACACCATGTTGAAGTAAAAGGCAACAATGGCTGGACCTGTCAGAGCTTTTCTTCTCCCTTCGCTCCTATTGTCTCTGACTGGGACCTGCCAATTACTAGGTGGTTGAACACGACAGTTGGGAGCTGTTTTCTTGCCATCCTCCTTGTCCCAGTCTCCACGGCAACATTTTCACTCCGTCAAGTGCCATTTCGAAACGCGCAGTCTAGCACCCGAACCAGTACAAGCAACTTGAGAAAGCTAACTCTCAGCTACGATGCGAATGCCCACGGATATGCCCAAGAGCCACATCTCCAAGAACCGCGGAGCCAAGGAGGCGGCGACCGAAAAAATGGACGAAATGCTGTCCGAGGCGGAGAAGATGAACCGTCGAAGTGACCTGGGCGACCGTGGCCGTCGCACGTTGGAGCAGCTTCAAGAAGACGCTCGGAACCTCGGCGAGTACGCGAAAGAGAAGATGAATCACATGAACGAAGTGATGCGTGAAGCGGCGGCCTCGGCTAAGGAATCTACCGGTCTGCCGAACTCTGCTCCAGTCCCGACCGACAAGATTAGCGACACCGTCATGGATTCGCTTAAGACGGCGAGTGAAAAGCTCAGTGAAGAGATTACTGACCTGGGCGAACGTGTCGAGAGTGTCAAGGCTCGTGTCGCCCAGTCGATGCAGACTGCCGGTGGGAAAGCCAAGGACACATGGCACCAGAGCGCCGAGGCTGCGAAGAACGTCGGCGAGCGAGAGTACTGCCTGCCGCTGCCTACCGATCGTATCTGTGCTCGGCACGCTGCGTTTTTCGCCATCCCATTGCTGGCAATTTTCCTATTGATGATGTTCCGTCGTCGCTACCCCAAGAAGTGGAATGCGAGTGTGAACAAGATGAAGCAACCGCGTATGATGTTGGCGCGTGAGATGCCGTCCGCTGATAAGCTCAAGTCGCAAATGGAAGGGATCGCGGACAGCGTTGGGGAGAAGATCGAGTACGGAAAGCAGCTCGGAAGCGCTAAGTTGGACGAGGCACGTAGCACCTACGGTCGACCGGAGAACAAGAAGGACCAGTGAGATTGGACGTTTGGGGAGGTCCTGCGCACAGCTTTTAAGTAGCTTTATCTTCTTTATGAGCGCAGTTGGATAATTGTATACCTGCAATATAAGTTGCTTTTGCAGACAAGTTGCATCGTGCAAAAATTATTAGCGATGCATTAGTGGGTGGGTTCTTATGCAACTTTTTGTCGCTTGGCAGCTTCCGCGCCAGCGTCGTTTTCGCGTTTAATGGCTGGATCTTCTGGACCTGTTGTTCCAGTTGCTGCAGCGTTGTTGTTTTCCAACTTCTTTGCGATTTCCGGAGCGTGTTTCTTCATGAGTTGGATCAAGATGGAGTCGACACGCGCCGAGTTCTCGCGCTGTTTTTCCATCTTCTCGTATTTCTGCTTCAGCTTGAGCTGTAATTCTACTCGGAACAAACATGACAAGCGTCAGGATGTCTTTAAGAGGAATTTCAATTAATGGCGTTGTCATACGCTCAGATGGGATGACGGGTTCTTTCTTGTCCTTGGAGCTGAAGTCCCACGCGTAGCCTTCTGTGGGGCTGAAGCGTACACCCGCTGCAAGCCCGTGGAACGCCTTGTTCACTCGGTAGCTGCATTTTTTCTAGCATATCAATCGCATATTAGTACTGTAGTGATAGTTCTAGTACTCAAGACTACTCCCCGTACGAGACGAGAGGTGAGCATGGCGTGGATGTTCGGGGCCTGGTAGACAGTGCCGTCCAATACGTAATAGATTGCCAGTGGCTCCACCTGCGTGCGACCACTACGTCTCTGCTTGCGGATGATGAAAAGCTGCTGAGGCATCTGCTTTGCTGTATTGGGTAGTAGCTCGTATTCAACACCGCGCAGATTCTTCAGCTGGTCGAGCCCTAGACGCTGCATCTTGAGACGTTCGTTGTTGCACGAGCGGTCGTAGAACGGAGACAGCGCAAAGTAGTGGAGAACCGTTTGTGCGTTCAAAGGGAACGACTGCAGCCACACCGTGTCCCTGAAAGACGCGTTGTAGTCGTCCACATGCGCCGACACTTCCATCTTCCCCACAACAATTCAAAACTGGGAGTTTTATGTTGCTCATCTCATTAAGTTGCACCAAAGCTTCGTCGCCGATTTGTTTTGCAACTTTGCAACTTTGATTCACAATTATGGAGGCGCTGCACGTGACGTATCAAACCGCGCTTGACGGCGAGTTACGCGCGTTGATGACGACACAGCTTACCAAATACATCCTCTTCATGCGTGGCCAGATCCCGTGGTGCGTATCGACCAGAACTTTGCGTCGTAACAGCGCGTAGGTGCCGTGTCTAAAGGGGAATACCAATGCTGCAGCCTTTACGACGAGTTGCTGCAGTTCATTGAGAATCGTCAGCTGCAGCTGCAACAGGAAGAGACGGGAACACAAACGCGGAGAAGGTGCGAAGCTGTTGAAACAGTAGTAGGGCCAAGTTGGAGCTGACTAAATGTTTTCTACCTGCTGCTGAAGGCTGCCCATGAGTGGAGGTATCAAGAAGGCGATGAAATGTGTGGATGCTGCTGAGCTGCTGTTCAATGAACAACTGGACGCAATTTTCTCTCTGAGAGTAAAGAGAGGTGGGTGCTAGCTGACGGCGTTGCTGTATTCGAGATCATGTTGCTGACTTGACCTGCAGTTTTGTTGGTGTTTGGAGCGTCGATGATGAGTCCACGGGAGGCTGTCGTTGTAGATTTTGACGAGGCTGACGTCAAGGCGGTGGATGCGGGATTGACGACGCGCTCTATTCCATATTCACCGCTTACAGACGAGGAAGATATGTCACTAGAAGACTCACAAACACTGACGCCACCTTCGCCGCCGCTTACGAGAGAGAAGCTGATGCGGTTGTGTTCTCAGAAACTCATGCGTGCAGTGTTCTCCCATGCAGTTGAGCAATTCTCTAGGTAAATTTTACTGCGGATATTTGAAATTGTTGCAAGTGGGCGAGAGGCTGATCGCTCGCTCTGTTGTTGATTCTGTAGTGTGTTGACGGCAACAAAGCTGCACATCGCGGTATTAGCAGAGCGGCAGTCTACACGTATCCCAGGATTCGTTCCGAAGCAACACTTCAAGCTTCGCCTTCCGAAGGATAAACGTGGTGTACGGACGCACCATATCGTGATAAGTGATGATGCGGCCAGTAAACCGCAACACGACTGTCAACAGTCAGCTTCGCAACAAGTCTCGAGCGATATAGAAGAAGGATCACGCCAGGCATCAGCTACAGCTACAGCCAGCGACCCAAACTTGATGTGGTATGTGCGGGAAAACCCCATTCCCGGCTTCTCGGAGGTTCTCAACACGCTGTAAACTTTTATTTTGAAGTCGACATGTGGCTTGAAGACGAGTACATCTCTAAAAATATGCCCTAGGACGTTCTGATAATGGATCATGAAGTAGGCAAGGGCATTTGTGGTTCTCGCACGGCAAGAAATGCAGCAGAGTATATCGCCGACGGCGTTCGCCTCGCTGGAAGAGCGAATCGCGAATCTCAACTGGAGGAAAATCTGCAACGAGCGGGAGATTCAAGGCACACTTCGCTTCAGTAAGCAGCTCCAGGAAAGGGACGAGTTCATCCGTGCCGCCAAGAGTGGGAACAAGGCCCATCGCCTACGCATGCAGCAAGTGATCAAGGACGAGTTCGCCAAGCCGCTTCCTGTGACGCCTCAGTTTTACGAGGAGCTAACTGCACTCCAACGGAAAGAAGAGCTGAAAGCACAGCAGGCAGCCGACAGACACCTGACTCAGCTGCACTACATCCAGACAAAACTCGACGCTCGTGAGGCTCAAGTGACGCGCAAGAAGGAGTTTGAACGGAAGAAGAAGGAGCTGTTTGCGGGTAGCTAGGAGGTAGTACATGAAAGTTAACCGCTGGCTTATCATATCAACGGAATGTCAGCAGCTCGATGTCGAAGATGAGGTTTGTGTTGGGCGGCACTAGACCCGGGAAACCTTTGCGACCGTAGGCTTTGTCAGCAGGCACAAACAACTTGGCTCGTTCCTTCATACACAGTCTTTCGACTCCTTCGTCCAGTCCAGGGATCACTTGCTCTGCGCCGACTTTAAACTTGAAAGGTTTCTCTCGATCTCGAGACGAATCGAATTTCTTGCCATCTTGGAGCTGAAAGTAGCAAAAAGTGGTGAGTAAACAGGAGCAGAGTAAACACGAACACAGAGCTGCCGGCACTACAGACGTACGTAGCCCGTGTAGTGGATGACTACAGTCTGACCCTTCTTCGGATAGTTGAGACCATCGCCAGCCACGAACACTTCAACCTGGATCTCGCGAGGGCGCTGCAGACAGCGACGTACTCTTACTAAGAGGTCCAGAGTATATTAAACTATCACGTAGCACGGGTGAATGAATGAACGCACAGTGTTGGAGATCACAAAGTCCTTGGGTTCCATCATGATGCCCCGTTAGCTCGCTTCCTTCCTAAGGGTCGAGTTGCTGACGACTTGCCGAAAATAAACAACGGCAACACCTCAAGCATCAAAAGCCAATGTATTTCATAACGGGGATACAAGCTACGTGCTTCTTCATAAATCCGATTAAAACCAGGTCGAGTTCTCTTTAAGGCTTTTCGCCGTCCACTTCATTCCGGGTGTTCGCTTTTCTTCTTCTGTGGAGAACTGGCCTTCGTCGCTGGCTTAGTAGGTGGCGACGTTTTCGCCTTGGGTCCCGCTGCACCGGCGGCTTTGCCTCCCGGATAACGCAAGATGAGCGACACCTGAATGACACCCATCGTGAGTGCGAACAAGTTAGGACAAATGACCAGAGGGTCGCCCAACATGAAGCCATAGATGGACCAAATGGTGCCAGCCACAACGTTCATGGCCGACATACCAAAAGGCAGGCAGGAAGCGTCCTTGCGACGAAGAATGTTCTTGAGCTGAAGCAGCGGCGACGCAGCTGTGAACACTGACAGGATGTTGGCCGGAATGCCCGTGAGTATCTGCGTCTCCTCAGGCGAGCGCGTGGCCACTTGGTGAGCTAGCAAGAGAATGACCAGCATAGCTGACGTCAACATCCTGGTGGGCTGTGTGCGGTCACGTGCGTGCGTGTAGAACATCAGCACGTAGTACGAGCCCAACACCACGCCGAGAAACGAGGTGCCGCCCACCACAGGATTGCCGGTCGTCCAGCCATACAATGTGTAGATGCAGCTCTGCACGAAGTAGAAGAAGAATGGGGCGAATGAGAACTGCAACGTGCTGCGCTCGCGACGGATGGTAGCGACCGTGGGCCTGTCAAATGAAGAACGACGGTAAGTATTAGTAAAATTTCGCTTCATTATGCGGAGAGAAGGACGACGACGCACCATGGGGAGATGGCAAACACGATGGACGAGCCCACGGCCACGACAGGTACGGACTTGGCCGCCAGGAAGTACGTCATATAGGCAGCATTGGCCAGCGATTGCATCGACATTGTGCGCGTAGTTGCCTTTTTCGTTGTCGTTTTTAAGAGTGGCAGTGGAATCCCTTCACTTCTGCTTGACCCTGCTATAATGGATGCTTGAGCCTTGCTCAAAACAACACATGCCTAATTTCGCAGCACCTGTTTCTTTTTATTCCTTGTAGAAGGCTTTTTTTCGGAGAACTGGTCCACGTGGCCACATTCCTTTCAATCGTTGGCATGACATGTCTCGGGAATGTTTAAAATTGAAGAAGTTGTGGTCGCCCAAAAATAATACATGTTCTGTAGTACTGTATCTTCATTTTCGGGCCCTCAAAATGTATAGAGTATTGTGAGCTCAATATTTTTTTCGATTTCTTTAAGATTCAAGTTTTATTTAAAGTTTTTGATAAAAGAATTGAAAATGGGTAGTTTAAAATTACCCATATCCAATTCTTTGTAAAACAACTAGTTTTACAGTTTTTTTCGATGAAACTTTACAATAAATGTCACAGCTCTTGTTAAGTGCGAAAAATTGGTCAACTTTAAGCTCGATTAGGGGACCGTCCGCCCCTTTTTCCGAAAGCGACGAGGAACGCCGATACGCCTAGCGCCAATAAAGTGTTGGCTCGACTTAGCAAAGAGATGAGAGCGATATCGGAATGGATGATGATGTTCGCGCTTGTGGCGATGGTGCAGGCGAAGTGGCCGATGTTGGGTCCCGAGCTAGCTCAACCGGTGCGTGCAGCCAACATAAGTCAGTTGGTGGAAGAAACTGTGTTGCTGCTGAAGGCGATGTGCTATCGGTGCAACAGCCGACCAATCAGCCTCATCCTGTCCGACTGGAGTCTGACCCGCGGCGGAGCTGAGCTCTGGCAATGGAAGAAGAAGTTGAGAGTGGCGTTTGGATTGGAGAAGGCCCCTGATGGAACGAAGCAGGTGTACAGCCGAGTAGCCAAGTTCAAAACACTCGGCGAAGACCCAAGCAAAATTCCTTTGCCGAAGACCCCGGAGACGAAGAGACGTGAGGTGTTCCGCGCTACGCAAGGGACTCCGTACTTCGAAGACTCCCACATGTTGACTCCGATGAAGCTAAACCCGACTCAGCTAGCGCCGAATCGTGGACAGCGGAATGTAGGTCGTTATCGTGAATTGTATGACGCTGCAGACGAAGCTGAATCTTACGAGGAGGACGAGGAGGACGATGACGACTTCGATGTGAGAGGAAACCGTGAAGAAACCGTGAAGGACTACATCCGAAACTTGAGCTTCGACGCGGCTGAAGAAGACTCGACTCAGTACCTAGAAGTCCAAACCCACGCCTCACTCGACAAAATCGCCGAGTTCGAAGGGAAGCGCTACCGTTCTGACGCATCGCTCCAGTGGCTCAAGCGTTTCATCTTCGAGATGAAGAGCACCAGGATGTCCTAAAGTGCCTGGTGCGAGCCCTTCTCGCTATGCTTGGGACGCGCGGCGAAGAGTTGGTATAGGCAGCTGCCGAAGAAGACTCAGCGACGTTGGAAACTACTCAGCGAGGCGTTCCTGGACTATTATTGCTCACAGTTTGACCAATCCGCCCGCACTCGTTACTACTCGGCGAGACGTAAAGTCAACGAGCCGATCTGCGACTTTCTGATCCGACTCAATGGGTATGCTCGGACAGCCAAGATCCAGTACGAGAAAGGTGGTGCGACGCAGCTGACCATGCTGAGCACTTCTTGCTGCATTGTGGTGATGACGATGTGATAGATTTGATGTACCCCTTGCAGTTGGAGGACATCAGTAAGGTGAAGCAGATAATCAATCGTCGGATCCTCGGTGAAAAGCGCAAGAAGCAACGCGACCGACTCGTGATCGCACGAGGCCGAGACGACAAGCGGAAGGATCAAAGCCGCCGAGAGATGGACGTCGAGATGAGAAGCGCAGTCGCAAGGAGGAAAACCGCGACCGCCGAGTCACTTTCGTTGACGCTGACTCTGACGGGGAAGAACTACTCGATCAAAACCCCTCGAGTCCATACAACTCCGAAGGCAAATGGGATGATGAGGACCAGTCCGGAGGTTACGACTCAGCGGAAGACGATGACTACATAGACGCTGGCGTTGCCAATGATAAGGGAGATACACCGGACCGTCGAGAGAACTCGGCGGGAGACCAGAATAGCTCGAATCGAAGTTGGGGGAACTCGGCGAACCGACCTCCGCGACCGTACAACCAACGAGAACAGTCGAACCGTAAGGATGGATCACGCGACAACTCACAGCGTGGACCTTGTGCAGCTTGTGGAAGAACGGGACACTCGGCTCACTATTGTCGGCGACGCTGCAAATTCTGCAGACAAGTCCATGAAGTCGGCCAGTGCGAGCAGTTTCGTCAATACGAGAAGTTCGCTACGTTCGTAAGGAATTCTGTCGACAAGTCGCAAGTGCCAGAAGACCTGCAAAACCTTTACACGCCGAGTGATTTAAGCTCGGCGGCTCGCCAACACTGACTGGGTAGGAATATGCCGGGCTGCCACAGTCAGCTGAACCTGCAGTCGAGGCGAGCTTCTTGTTTGCCTTTGTAGGCGAAGCAGGACGGCCCGAGGGAAGAAGCGGGTATGGCAATTGGATGTGTGAAATCGACGGAATTGAACGTGAGCTCGGTGAGTTAGAGGATAACCACCGAGCGATTGCAAGTGTAACTCGGCAGTCAGACCAGGCTGTGCATCGTACCAGAATCATGAAGCTGCTTCCAGGAGAACGGCTGGGATGGTGGTCAGCGCGGACGTTTGATCGCCGCGTTAGAATGAGAGCTCTCGTATTGGGGGCAGTGAACGACCGAAGGATCAAGATACTATTGGACACCGGAGCAAATGTCAAATGTCTCGGCGATTAGTGAGTACTTCGCGAGGAAACTGAGTCTCAAGAGAGTGGCCAGCCGAGATAAGCGAATCGACATACAAGGAATAAGTAAAGACAGAATGGTGAAAACGTCACGAGCAGTGGTGAAGGTGACACTCGGCTGGGAAGTGGCATACGAGTTTGAAGTGTGGATAATACCTCATCATGCCGGAGTCGATTTGATTCTCGGCACTGACTTCATGATCCCAGCTGGGATCCGTCTGGATCTGTACAACTCGGCGGTCAAGCTACCCGATGAGATGGTGATCCCACTCATCCGACCAAGTAATGCGCCGACAAAGACCGACTTCGGACCAAATGTCCCATGTGGGCCACCAGACGGGTTAACAATCGAAAGTCGAATGACCGTTGAGTTCAAATTGCCCAGGCAGCAACCCAGTGAGTCGGCGCATGACTTGACGGACGAAGGGTTGGATTCCAACGGTTGTTTTTAATCGCCGAGGAAGATCAACTCATGTCCTAATTACAAACGTACGATTCAAGTCAGTCTGGTGCCCACCTCACTTTTATGTGATAAAATGGCAACCACACGGAGTACTGGCCAATGAGGGATATGTCCGCGTGAACTCGGCTAAATACCGCGACTGGCAGATATTGGCATTTGAGTCAGCGATGGACAAAGATGAAGGAACAACGACTGTACGAGGACTACCGAATTATCGTAGTCCTAGGCGTCACTTCAATAGCAAAGGATGCAAATCGTGAGCACCGACATATGAATGCAAATCATAGTTTTACCGAAGCATTCACTGCAAATTACTGTACCATTTAGCATTCGCTACCGCTATCACTACCGGTACCAGCTTCAGACTCTATATCATCGTCAGAGTCGACATGACCATCAGTTAAATTGCATTTTTCCAGCTCTTGGACAAGCTCGCTATCAATATGTCCCGGATATGAGTCAAAATCTTGCTCAGCACGGCGAGTATCAGCCAATATGCCTACTTTTGCAAATCCACTAACAATTGTCTTTTCTGAAAGCTCGTTCCAGCATTTTGATATCCACTCCGTAATGTCTTCTCTTTTGGGGGGCTCCAATTTAAAGGGCTCTTCTGTATGCTGTTTCCGAAGTCGCTCAACTTCAGACTCTGCTTCCTCTTGCACTAGATCCTTGCGCACACGAATAATATCTCTCTGGAGTTTGTCCCTTTTCTCCTGGCGCTGCTTCTCCTTGGCTCGATACGCAACAAGTTGGTCTCTCAGCCGGTTGATCCACAGACCTCGCAACCTAGTTTTTAGGGGGTTATTCCACGAAATATCTGCCGGTTGGCATACGTACGTGTAACGCGGCGGTACTTTAAGTAGGATAACGTTAATAGACGCTGCATATTCTTCAGCTTCAGGGGTCCAATGCCCGCTGAAATCGTCCCATATGAGTAAAATGTGGTCATCTCGGTTCGTGCGCTCAGCAAAGTGATATTTGAGAAATCTCAGAGACAAATCAAAATTCCACCATGCGCACTGGTTCCCGTAAATTTGACAATTGTAGCGCTCTTGAAGTGGATTAATTTCACGGGTCCACATAGTCGGGCTAAACCCATGGCGCAGAGTGTGGTTCTCTTCCCTTTTTTCCTTAATTTTTTTACGGTTGACACTTGAACACTATGAATGGAGCCAATTTTATGCCTTCTCAGTCCGCCAAAAGCATAGCTGTAGCTCGAGCCTTCTCTTTATTTGCACATTTTACCCAAACAGTTTTCACTCCACGTTGAGATATGGTTTGTTTTGGTAAATACTCAAAATTCACACCTACAAGAAGAAAAGTCATTAAAAATATTTTAAAACTAAAATAAATAAAAAATTACCCGTCTGATCAGCATTGTATACTTGTACACACTTCTTTTCGACGATTGTCTGCAGCACCAGCGCTCGAAATGTCGTAGCTGCATCTTGAGCATCCTGTGGCGTCGTCTGTCCCTGCCTGGTACGTGCACGGAGCGCTAATTTATGGCGACGAAGAAATAGCTTAACCCATGTTGATGTGGCTGCAAATTTGCCTTCAAGGCCAATGTCTGCAGCTGCTTCTTTTGCCTGCAGTTGAAGCATGAGACGGGAGACAGGGGCACCATCTTTCCGCAGCGAATTCACCCACACTACGATAGCGCGTTTAGCCTTCTTGGTGAGCACAGTCGCTTCACCAAGTCCGTGCAGATTTCGGTGGCACCCCCGCCCAGAATCACATGCAGCACGTATAGTTGGAGCCTGCTTGCTCCACTTGTGAATTTGTTTTTTCTTAGCACGAATGTCGGAGCCACTTAAGTCGCCGTAGAACTGTGAAATTGTCTCGTCAAGGCTGTGACCGCTGTCAATGTAGTCGAGGACGTCTCTCTTATGCACATACTCTACTGCCCTACGTTGATAGGTCTTCCGCTTCTTTCCTGGTCCATTGATGCGAGGGCGAACCATACTTTTCGACGGCCTTCCGTTTTCTTTGTGGTGTTGGGCTCCGTTCTTTTAGCTTCCGCCGAAGTAAAATTAGAATGAACCTTATCGTAAGTAATGGAGCCATCTGTATTACAATCGAAGGATCCGATTGGTTGGTTCGTTGGTGACCCTTAGGAGTAAACGTCCCCTAGGACTACGATAATTCGGTAGTTGTCACACCAGCCGCCAGCTGTGGAAAGACGAAAATACCCTATTCCGACGGCGGTGGAAAAACGACCCCCTCCAGTGGAGAACGGACCAAAGTTAACATGCGCCGAGCGCTGGAGGAGGATCGAAGCTGATGTAGGAGCCGACGAAGACACCAGAGGCGTCGCGATAACGCCAACGTCATATCAACTTCTGGGGTGACAAGGGGTGACCTGGCTATAAACTCAGCGTTCAAGCTGATAGACGTCCGAGCGGATCGTACGCCGGTGCTACACGATGGCCAAGATGTCTCCTATCATCTGTCCAGGTTTGAAGACAATGGTGCCATTTCTGACGCCAGCACGAGATCAACGGTTGAAGGAACAAGTGCAGTAGAGGCCAAGGAAGAAGCGTCGGCGACTGAAGACTCAGCTATAGCGGAAGGAGACCCTGAAGAACGCTCGGAACAAGTCCTACGTGATGCCCAACCCGTTATTGACGACCGAGCCAAGTTTGTAGTCATTAGACCAAGTATTGTGGGCGAGGTGAACTCAGCTATGAGCACCCTGACCACTATAAGTGATGGGATTAACCATGTGGTGACGGCGAACTCAGATCCAGCCGCAAGAAATGACTTGGGAGCTGTTCCGGCGTGCCATAGGACGGCCGACTACGCGAGAGACGAGTATGGACGCGTGGATGTCTGTCCTGCCGTCGCAGCAGACTCAGTGTACAGAGCCCTAGCGTGACGACTGCCAATTCCAAGCTGGAGGTATTACTTTCAAGAGATGTTGAGGCTAACAGTGAAGGACTGAGCTGGACGGTGAAGACAAGTAACCACAGTGATGAAGGTGAGGCACGGGCCGAGTATGGAGTCGATAGGTTCAGTTCTGCAGCCGTGATGAACTCAGCGATGGGTACGCCAAAGGCCTGCATTATCCAGTCGACAGCGGTAGGCTCGGCGTCAGCGGATCTAAACACTGATTGTGGCTCGGACGCGGCTACGGTATGCCGCCAGGATGTAAGCTATACCGGAAAGGAGTTTGCGTTCAGGCAAGTTAGTTCTGCCGTCTAGGTGAACTCGGTTGACCAGCACTATGGCGCAACTGAATACTATGATAGTCGGGAGGTATTGCTACATGAGGGAATTAAGCCTAACGACGATCCAGCTACGGCGGACTCAGCGTTGGAGAGTATGGAGGCCGAAACCTGTTCGGATGTGGTTAGACGACATGACGATGCTACTATCTACCTCGGAGACAAGTCTGAACACGCAGAAGTCAGATCGGCCATCGTAGTGAACTCAGCGGATACGGGCCCTGACGTGGACGATAACTATGATTTGTCAGAGGTATTACACTCGAGAGGTACTGGAACTGAGATCGGAGTAACGAGCTCGGCGACGACGGTGTTCGACCCTGTCGGAATTGGCTACAGTTTAGAACAAGCTGAAGATGATGAATGCAACTCGCCGAGAGACCCAGCAGAAACCCTAAGACAACACTACTTGGTTATCGCAGCGACCGAAGACGAGCAAGAGGATGATGAGGACGACAGTAAGACCGATATCTTTGAGCGGAGTGGGACAGATCTGGAGTTGACGGACTACGCTAACGAGTTGGCTTTCCTTCCCGACCTCACTGAAGTTGAGTCTACAGAAGTCGACTATGGCGCTCCAAACGTCAAGTCAAGTAGTCATACGCCAGCACAGTCGGCTAGGTTGGTGGCAAAGCTGCAAAAGCACGAAGGAATAATGATTTCAAGTGGTAATGCCCTGTTGCCTCCAGCGTACGGAGCATTGTGCGACATCGACGTTTAAGGACATGCACCTATCAAGCAGAGAGCTCGGCGGATACCTCTCCGCCACTTGAGCAAACTGTACGAGTTGTTGAAGGGGCTGCTTCGAGCTGGGTTGATATCATTCTCGAGCAGCCCTTGGGCCTCACCAGTGGTGATAGTGCTCAAGAAAAATGGTGTGGATATTCGGCTATGCATTGACTATAAACTAGTTAATGCGATTACGACGCCGATGGAATACGCTATGCCACTAGTCGATAACCTGCTCACCGAATTGGAGAGTTACCTGTGGTTCTGCTCGCTTGATGCTGCGAGCGGATTCTGGGCAGTCTTGATGACTCGTCGGCAGATCTCAGCGTTCGTCTGTGCACTTGGACACTTTGAATGGTTACGAATGCCGTTTGGATTGAGGAATGCGCCTATGATTTACCAACGACTGATCGACAACGCTCTATGGGGATACGTTCAACCAAAGGGAGGATGGCAGCTGTTTGCTGAACGAATGGCTATTGCTAAAGCCGAGTCGGGAACTCGGCGAGTCGAGCTCGGTGGAGTCGGCGGTTCAACGCCAGGACAGCTGACGAAGCTCGAAGCGGACCACAAATCACAAGCTGACTGCGATCCGGTCCAAGACCTGGTCAGCGGACCGGACGGCGACATGTTCGCTAATGGAGAATAAGACCAGTCTTATTTGATCCTGGTGTTCAAGCGGAGGTCGTTTGTCGATGATATCGGTTTTGGAGGGGGGACGTTTAACGCCTGCTTGGAGACACTGGACCGACTACTAGCCCGGTTCACAGAATGTCGAATTAGCATCAGCTTTACCAAGAGTATATTTGTCCAGCCCAAGGTTGATTTCCTGTCGCACGAGATTACGCCGATTGGCATACGCGCTGATGCGAAGAAGATAGCCGCGATCGCCGAGCTCTCCTTTCCGAAATCAAAGAGGGGGATGCAAGCCTTCCTCGGTGCACTTAACGATTATGGCCGATTCATCCAGAACGTGGCTGTCTATGGAGCGGTACTCTATCAACTAAAGGACACGGACTTTGGTCCTGGGGGTGACTTGACGTCAGCAAAAGCGTCATTCGCCGAGCTAAAAAAACGGGTAGCAGAGGCTCCAATTCTGCGCCATTTCGACTCGGCGAAAGAAGTCCACATAATGTTGTACGCCAATGACTGGGCTTTGAGCAGTACTATGATGCAGCCGCACGACGACAAGCTGCACCCAGTTCGCTTCTGCGGACGCGTGCTAAAGGAGAATGAACTCAGCTATCATCCCGCTGAGAAAGAAGTGGTCGCACTCTTACAATTACTGAAGGTGTGCTACACTCTCGTGGCGGGGAAGACGCTGCACGTCTACACTCGGTTCTCAACGCTGGAATGGGTGTTTAAGTCAAAGTCGTTGTACGGTCGCAGTAAATTTTGCAGTTATGTTGTCGCCCTACGATTTGAAGGTGAAGCGAGTACGTGGACGAGATGCAGACTTTGCCCAGCTGCTCCAGGCGTCGATAACCCCGTTTATCGGACTCGACGATTCCTTGAAGCATCTTGTGCCTCCCTTCAAGAACTCGGCGACAGTTAGAATGGACCCCGAGCTGCTATACGCCCGAATACCAGCCGACTTCGCGGGATGTGTACTGTCATTTGATGGCTCAGCGAAGACGACTAAGTACGGCGGGTATGGAAGTTGCTCGTGGATCCTGTGGCGCCTTCCGAATTGGTACATTGAGATCGCTGCGAGTGCGTACCTGTCGTCCACCACGGTCAACATCGCCGAGTACAGCGGCATGAACAATGGGGTCTTGGTGGCGATTGACCGAGGGATAACTGACTTGATTATCGTGGGTGACGCCCGGCTTGCAATCCAGCAATCAATATGGGGTGATAGCATTCAAGAAAAAGACGGTGCAAGTGGAGCTAGCACGACACAAGGATCTCACGAAGCGACTCAACTCGGTCCGATATCGACACATAGCGCGACACTATAACGCAGCGGCTGATTCTCTCGCTACAGAAGCACTCGAAGCAAAAGCCGGACGAGTAATTCTCGGGACGGATAGGAAAGCAGACCTGAGAACGATCAACCGAGTAGCCGAAGAGCTGTATGCCATAGACAACCCAGCGGAAACCCCGATTGTCACGGTAGTCACTCGTAGCCGAGTACGCCGAGTTCACTTTGAGGATGAGCTGGATGAAGACTCGGCTAGAGCAAGAGGAGGAAGTCAGAATCATGAAGCCATATCAACAAAACCTGAAGAATCCGCGTTTGAAAGCAGTGGAGATGAATTCGAACAAGTCAGCAGGGCGTCGACTCGGCGGACTCACCGCACGACCCCGAATGTTGAAACAGGATCGCAGATGGAGTCAGCTCAGACGGCTCAGAATGCCAACGACATGAATCCAGTGATAGTACAGAATGAGCGGAGACGACGAATCGCGAAGGCACAAGCCGAAGAACTCAGGTGGGCCGATCTGAAGGCGTACATGAGAGGTGAATTTGAGGACCTTACACACCGTCGAGCTCAGAATGCCGGCAAAGTCGCAGAAGTCTTTGTACTCAGCGAAGACGGCCTGTTATACCGCCGAGATGAGACGCGCCGACAAGGCGAGCTCGGCGAACCGAACCTCTCATTGATATTGGTGATTCCGTCAACTATGGTCGACGAGATACTTCATAACTGTCACAACTCGATCGAAGGGGGGCATCAAGGCATCGTCAGAACTTATCACCGAGTCAAAGCCGACTACTACTGGATTGGTCTTTACGCCGACGTGGTGAAACATGTTAGAGCCTGCGAGGACTGCAGTACCAATAAGAGCAAGCCACAGCTGAGAGGTTACTCGCCAGAAAATGTGGTGTCAGACCATCCATGCCAAGTCGTGTCAATGGATTTCGTGATTCCCCTACCTCGAACTCAGCGGGGCAATACTGCACTGCTGCTGTTCCAGGACCACTTCACGGGGTTTGCTATCGCTAAGGCTATGAACGACACTGGGGCACTCGAAGTGGCCAAGGTGTTTGAAGAATGCGTCTTCAGGCAGTTTGGGGCTCCATCTCTGATACGGCACGACCGAGATCCAAGGTCTATGAGCGAAGTATTCCAAAAGTTCTCCGAGATGATGCAGTCGAGATCAAGGGCTACGCTGAGTTACCGACCACAAACCAACAGTCAACAAGAGAGGTCAGTCAAAACAATGGTTCAGACTATACGGGTCTACGTGGAAGACCCGCTTTAAGCCGACTTAGATGACATCGCCGAGAAGATAGTACACGCTATCAACAACTAAAGAGACTCGACTTGGCGAGAAACCCCTTTCTATCTGGTACATGGCTGGGACGCCAAGTCTACACTCAAAGCTATGACGAGCTCAATACGACGTGAACAGGGACGCTCAGCCAACCCGGCGGACGCAGTCGAGTGGCGCCGAGAAGCGAACAGACAACGAGAAGTTGCCCTACGATTAGCAGCTGAGTTCCAAGTGCGAGAGAAGGCACGACGAGCTCGAGAGCACAACGAAGCACTGAGCAAGAAGGAGAAACGATCCATTCCCAACACAGCAGATGACGAAGATGGAGTTGCAGAACCAGGCGATGAATCCACCGAAATCCTTGTTCAAAGAAGGAGACCAAGTCTGTTTGTTTATGGAGCGAGTCAAGTCGGTCCTGACTAAGAAGATAGCACATCGATGGCATGGACCATTCAGGGTGAAGAAGAAGGTGGAAGGATTTGCCTATAAACTGGAGCTACCCGACAAGAGTGGGTATAGGCTCTACCCAGTGGTCCATGTATCACGTCTGAAGGCAGTCACCGAACTCGGCGGAAGACCAAAGACGAGGCTAATCGCCGACCTCGAAGAGACTCAGCGATTTGACTTTGACGAAGAATTACTACCTGAAGATAGCTGGGAGCCAGACACAAGTATGAACCAGTATGAAGTCGAAGCAATCCTCGACGACGAGCTACCATTATCCAGGAGTACGTCCCCGTCACAACGGAAGTTTAAGGTTAAGTGGGTCGGCTACGATGAGCCTACTTGGGAACCACTGTCGAATTTGTCATGTGGAGGTCTCCTGTTTGACTATCTACGACAGAAGAAGCGTGAAAACCGTCTGCAAATGGTGCAAGTTGCAGATGAGGATTAACAGTTATTGCACCAAATGTTACACCAACTCAGCAGACGACACAGGCCGAGTTGAGATGGAATGCTACTGTGTCGAAATTACATATACTGAATAATTACGAAATGAAGTCCTGAACGACACCTACGGGACGCTCAGTCAAAAGAAGAAAATTAAAAAAAAAAGGCGATCCGGACTCCAAGAGAGGTGAACCCGACGGAGACAACTGGAAAGAGCTCAGCGGACTCGACGATTGGAGACGTTGCGGTGAGGCAGACGTCGGCCCCTGGGAAACTGCTGGAGGAAATGCAACATCCGCAGCCGTGACAAGCAGTATCATCGCCGAGCTAGCCAAGGAGACGGACGCCGAAGCAGGCGGAAGAAGAACCGGTGCCTCAGAACCCGACTCGGCTGACGTGGGCTGAGGCGGATCCGTTCCACTTGGAAGTGGAGTGCCGAACAGAGACATACTCGGAGACGCGCCTCGGAGATTGGGAGAACCCAACCCGTCGTCCGCCGAGTCGTCATCAGATGCACTCTCGTCATCCGAGCCGAGCTCACCGATTGAAGATCTAGCGAAGATGTGGATACCTTGACGATTCAGCCGAGGTGGAGCACCCTGAGCGTACGCAGGAGGCGCTTGTTCGGCAAGATCGAAGTCTTCTTCGATCGCGTCGTCAACAACCTGAGGGTCCATACTGCGCGGAGTGAAAACCAAGAAGTCCACGTTCCGAGCGCGGAAGCACGTGTTATACGAATGAACCGCCGGGTCGGTTAGCCACCAAGCTCTTCAGGGCTCGGCTAGATCCACATTGTGAGCACACTGAACCCAGTCTCTCCCGGATGGAACGCACGAAAGGTTAACAGGAGAGTAATGGGGGACGGACGGATCGAAATAAACCTCAGCATCCACAAGAGGAGCAGGTCCCCCGCCGAGCTTCTGGGTGACCGCCGAGTAGAGTGGGTCGTAGACAGCGACAACCACCAAGAATCGTAGGGTGTCACTACGGCGTTTGCGCTCGCGCTTGTACACCAGCCACAGCTCATACACTTCAGCAAGCTGAGCAGACGTGGCAGTCGGGTTGACGTCGGGATGGAGACCCATCAACACACTTGACTCGACGATCCAGTGGAGACGCTCGTAGAGAGCAACAAAGTAACGAGTCATTTGACCACCTGTCTTGTTAGGCCTCCCCGCCGAGTCCAAAGGACTGTCACCACGAAGCTTCACCCACATATCTCCAAGAACCTGCACCAAGGTTCGAGGTCGGGTCTGAGAAGCCAAGCACCGACGAGCCGCCTCCAGCACTGACGGAGAAAAGAAGATAGGAAGCTCGGGGAGCATCCGCCGGAGACGCTGACAAGGATGACTCGGATCAAAGACAGCCATGAAAGCTCGTATGCCGTCAAGGGAACACGGCGTGGGTGGCACGCGACCCTTTCCACCTACGAGCTCCAGCTGCACCCCTCCGCTCAGTGTATCCAATAATGCATTCCAACAACGGGCTGAGCCGAAATGCATAAATGGCACCTCGCGGAGTTGAGCCATGTGAAGAGTCAAGCAACAATCCTTGGAAACCGCTTGCGAAGATCGGGTCCGTAACGTTGCCAGTGGGAGTGTAAGGGCGCTTGGCAGAGTGACCGAAGCCGGCCGTGATGTAGTCGAAGTCGGCTGAGATGGAACTGACGCGACCGGGGGCACACTCGGCGAAGGAGCAGCCGAAAGAGATGGGGCAGGATCCATATCAGGAGTTGACGCAGGCTTCCGATGCTTGTGGTGCCGGTGCTTCTTGTGATGCTTCTTGTGCTTCTTGTGCTTCTTGGACCGCTTTGACCGGTGACCGGTAGGACTCGACGAGGCACGACGCTTGTGACGCTGCTGCTTCCCCGAAGCCGACGCAGAGGTAGAAAGCGCGGTCCCGTCACCAGAATCCATCGATGAATGTCGCGAAGAGTGGCGATCACTCGGCGGTAAGGACTCATCACTCATCTCATCGTCAGAGCCGAAGATTGCCGCATGAAGGCTTCTCGCTTTAGATTGCCGCATGAAGGCTTCTCGCTTTACGAGCATCTTCGGCCGCCGAGTCAGAGCCTGAAGGACTACCCGCCGAGTTCTCGGATAAAGAAATGGGATCCGAGAGCGACCCAGCGGCAAGATTCATCGAGCCGGCGGACGGTGCAGAACCATCGCCAGGCCCTAAGATCTCGTCGTCAGACGCGTCAAGGTCCTCAAGCAGCTGAGCAGTCACGGTGCGAGCGGTCGCAGCAGATCTCCGGATGGGGTGCCCAGACGGGGACGTCAACACCGCCGAGCTTGCAGGGAGAGACGGTCTGAGGACACTCACGGCCGGAGTCACTAGGTCAGTCGGTGTAGTGGATACGCTCAGACCCCGAGAGGGAGAGACTTGAGAAGATCGACCAGATGACGACCGGGAGTGCCCAACCATCGTTGATACGACGCTGAGCGGCACACTTGACTGGGGCAACTCAGCGGAGATGGGTGAGGTCGAGCCTGGGGCACGAACACCCGTAGCCGGGACAGGCAGCGAAGCCACGACATCGGAAGAGGATACCGGCGGTGGTTGAGTAGCCGCGACTGACGACGTCGACAGAGGACCAGAATGCGAAGAACCCACCGAAGTCGTCGAATTAAACGCAGGAACGGTGTCGTCGGCAGGTTCGGGCATCTCAAACTCGTATTCAACTTCGCTCGAAGCTTCATCGTCGTCTTCAGAGCGAGCAGAGACAGCTAGCTGTGTAGCAGAAGTCAACTGAAGGTGACGAACCTTTTTACGCCGAGTCCGACGACGAGATTTACCAGAGCGGGGTTTTCCTCCATCGGACACGGTAGCTTGAGGAGAACTTGAACGCAAAAGGGCACAGATAGTCTCGTGTCCCTCCTCCCCGGGAAGTGGACAAGCTTACGGCTGAGGCGGATGCGGCGCCGGCGAACGATGACGAGGACCTGCAGCAGTTGGAGACTTGGGATTGGCATAACGACGAAGCCGCTGCGTCGTCGTCAAGTCCGCCAACGGAGTACGATAAAGCTGGGCGAGGGTCGGCTCGGTTCGGCTCGTAGCCGCCGCTGAGCTGACAGGAGCCGCAGCCGAGTCCGCCGAAGGGGCTGCAGAAGAAGCCTGACCCGCTGGAGGAGCCACATTAGGACCAGCAGCAGAACCGGGCATTGGGGCGTCTTGGCGAGGATGGACGATCAACTCCAGCCGCCAAGTTTTACCAGCTGGAATGTGGAGAGCTTCAGGGAAGCGAGACTCCAAGACACGGCACAGCCGGGCGTTAAGAAGAAGGTCGGACGGATCAAGTCCAGGAACCTCCAAACCAGCGCCAGCAGCAGCCATGTGAGGGTCGTGCATCGGAATGATACCGCTCCGACGAATGAGCCGCTTCTGCCGCAAGATCACTGCCCGCTGCTCAGCGATAACCGACTGAGCGTGCCGCAAGGGTTGAGTGCCAGTTGAGCTGTACAGCTGCACCGATTCCTGCAGCTGCTCGAAATGCTTGGAAGCAATGCCTTGGAGAGTAACGAACGCCGCATCCCTCTCGGAAATAGATCGGAGGAGGACTGCGATCTCGGCGTCTCGATCCGAGACTTGCTGATGATGGAGCTGGGCTTGACTCAACGCAGCTTCAACCTTGCCTTGCTCAGCTTCGATAGCCCGAGCAAGTTTCGCTTCACTCAGGGCTACAACCTTTCGCAGTGAAGCAAGGAGATTAGCAGACTGCGTGGCAGCAGCCTCCAGTCGAGACACCTGTTGTCGCGCCGATGAGAGCTGAGTGGACAAGTCGACATTGCTAAGGGCCAGAGTGTCCAATCGCCGAGTCAACGCGCGGTTCTCTTCTTAAACAGCTTGATTGTCGGCCCTGAGATCACCAATGATCTGTGGATAATCAAGAGCGGCGTAGTTGCCTTTCAAAATGTCCAACAGCTCCCCCGCGGAAGAAGCCTGCAGGATCGCTCGCCGCTGCACGGGATCGGAAGGTTCCACGGAACGAGTGAATCCGTAGGCCATGAGCCTCGCCAAGAAGGTCAATTCTTCTCAACGCTCGTATCCCTGCTCGGTAACCCTGGTCATGAGGGAGTCAAGACTCACTGGAGCAGCCGAGCTTGACTGACTGTTGGCGCCCGAAGTGGTGTCGCCCGCAAGATCGGTGGACCAGGAGGACGCGCGCGAGAAGACTCCGCCGACTTCGCGTGACTCATGGGAAGTTGTCAGGTCGCTGAACCCACGAGTACCTACGGGTCGAGGAATTGACTCAGCTGGCGCGCCTTCACCTCGACGAGGAGTTGGAGGAGAATGATGGCGCCGCGAATTGTGCTGGAGTAACATGCGAGGAGTAAGGAGCTGCCACGCGAGTGACAGCGGAAGCAACAAACGTACCGAAGAAGGTGGTGGAGAGCCGCGAGACGTCATCAGCCGAGTATGGACCAGCGGTGGCAGAACCAAATGAAGGATTAAGACACTCACCAGCTCGGCTCGTATCATAACCGGGGCAGTTGTGGTGTAGGGATTTCCAGATTCGATCATACGTCAGCCTACTTTAGATCAAGAATCGGCTCAGTCTGTTAACCCAGAGCTTAGGAACAAAGGATCACGGTAAGTACTCTGCGATCTGTTCGGATGATGCTATCCGGATAGCTGCTGAGCTCAACGGTCGCCTGAACCCAGCGAAAGGGTCGGTAGAGATCCGAAACGACTACATGTCACTAGATATTTGTATGAGAAGCATAGGATTAAATAGGGGGAGCCGAAAAGGCTCCCAGAAGATAACAGAGCAGAATTTATCTAGTCCAAGACACGTGTACACTTTTCCGGTAAGTCCCTGCATATGGCTGGATTATGCCTGCCGTCGATACTCGAGAGGCATAGCTTGTAGGGTATTGACTGGTAGCGCCAAGAGATTAGGTCGGTCCGGGTAGGACAAAGTCTCGCTACGCGCGAAAGAAAGTCCCGCAAACTCAGCGGGCCGGTACGTCGGATAGCCCGGGTGCTGTAACACTTCTAGCCGAGCAGCCTCTGCGCTCGGTGACCTGTAAAAGCGCTCGCGCGCCGTCGTCCATCCTTTGGTGGAGGGCACAGGGTTGTGAACGAGCTCAGCCGAACCAAACTCGGCGGAGCCTCGGAAGTGCTCTGACTTGGTTAGTCGGAACCGAGTGGAAGCGAGCCACTCGTCTGTCCCGGAAGGGCCGAACCGCGAGGGGACCAGGCCATACAACCGCGGACCTAACTCGGCGATTCGTTGTGGTTTGTGTAAGAAATCCACATCTGACGGTATTTGTGTGTTCTACTACATCACAGCTGCGTTCTGGAAAACGCTGTATCCTTTTCTCGGAACACATCTGCAGATGTCCACTGCGAGCCATCCACAGACAGACGGCCAGACGGAGCGCGTCAATCGAGTGCTCGAGGACACTCTGTGCAGTGTGTGCGCGGGAGCCCCACGTACGTGGTCGCAGCTCCCGGTTGTTGAGTTCGCGCTCAACAACGCGGGGCACGCGTCCACGAGGCTCACGCCATTCGACCTGAATGGCTTCCGCCGCCCCAGAGTGCCTCTCACTCTTCGAGGAGACGCTATGTCCTTTATTCTAAGTGTGTGTGTGGGGGGGGGGGCTCGGAAAGCCCTTTCCTCCCAGGTCTCAAATGTGGCTGAATTAGAGCTACTCGATACTTGGAACCTACTACTAGACACTGTCAGTTCTGGCGGCAGCGACAAGTTGAAGAACCCCTTCATTGGACCGTTCGCGGTCCTGCGGTGCGTCGTACATTATCGACCTACCAAAGTCAATGACGACACACCCGACGTTATACGTTAAAAATCTTAACCAGATTGCTGCCGCTGCCACTAAAACGCTGCAATATGCTTGGTTTTACACTTTTTACTCAACCAAAATGTAAGAATTTTATTTTGAACGAATCATATGGTTTGCAGAAAAACAAGCATATTGCTTGATTTTACTACCGTAATTGCAATAATTATTGGTAAACCCAAGCAATTTGGTATAACATGCTGCGGGGTGCGGAGTAAAACCCAGCATATATGCATGTTTTACATTTTACTGTGGGATATTTACCATACAAAATCCAAGTACATTTCCAACAGCAATAGGGTTAAGCGGTACTGTAACGGGGTACGTAGCCCTAAGTGTACCCTGGTTACATGAAGTGTGACACTTCACATTTCAGGTGTATGACACGTCATACTCCGGGATATTTGGTACAAGGTACCAAGGTCGTTCAAAGCCAACCATTGGTCAAACGACATTGCATTTCTATAGGTAACTTATAGTTTGTATTAAGCCCAAACTTATTATACCTATAAATATACTCATTTTACAATCTACCTTATTTAGGTCACTTCGCTCTCTTTAAATAAAGAGGGGACCTGTGAGCTGCCGTTCACTGAGAGTTTGTATACTCTCGGAAGATAACTTCCTCTAGCGCAAGGTGCTGTGTGGCCCCGTCACACTTGGTAGCACTCGTAGTCAATCCACGCCACCGCGGGTAGACTACCTGAACCTCTCCGAAGCTCGTTGCCATGGATAGGAACGACTTCTCCCATATGAACGACTCTCAGTTCGAGTTGGTTCGGAAGATGGCAGGCATCTTCGGGATGGAGGCCCTACAGAGCCTGGTGGTGTCAACACCGGCTGAGCAGCTCGAGCGCGTCAATTCATTCGACGCGTACGAGTAGGGCCTCATCGCGCATGTGCGGGAGAACCTGCAGGCTCCGGCGGCGGAAGCAAATCCGCCTCACCCGAAGCCAATACGGCTGAAGGCTAAGCCGTATGAAGGGAAGGAAGGCGAGAACCTTCACTTCTGGGTCCGAGAAGTAGAGCTCGCGATGGACGCGGCTCTGAGCTCGACCGAGCAACTGCGTGTTGCTTTTGCACTCTCCAACCTTAGCGGCCGTGCTAAGAGTTGGGTGTACACACGGGAAGCAACATCCCCTGGATGTTTCACATCCTGGGCTCAGCTGTGCGAACAGCTCCGAGCCGCGCTCCTCCCGGCGAACTACGAGTACCACCAGCGTTCGCGCTTCCTCTCGTGTAAACAAGGAAGGCGCGAACTGCACGAGTATGTGCAAAAGATACGGGAGCTCACGGCGTCCCTAGTGGGACACCCACTCAACGAACACATCAAGATGACTGTGTTCATGGACGGCCTTCGAGTGGGCCCCGCACGCACTCAGCTGTTCCGGGTGCAGTCAAGCACTCTTGAAGAGGCGATTCAAGTGGATCTTCAAGTAAAGTACAGCCATCGCCAGGCGCGTACGCCGGCCTCAGCATGGCCTGGGAGATCTTTGTCGGCTCCCGGCCGAACAAGCCCCAACGGACCAGTTCCCATGGAACTCGGGTCCGCCGAACAGCGTGACATCCGCTGCTTCGGCTGCGGATAGATGGGCCACTTCAAGCGCGACTGTCCTGCGGAAAGACTCCGCAGACGGTCCTTCCCCAAGCCCGTCCTCAAGGGTCGCTGGCGGAAGCCAGGATCTCGGGGACAGGAGAACGCTGGGAGCCAGTAGGGGCGGGGCGCCCTACTGGGGAAGAGCTAAGTCTTCGTGATGGGTGCGCGGGTGGCGCGTACCACGGGGACTTAGCCCCTGAGAGTCTTCGCACTCTCGAATCGGCGAAGAGCAGCGGCGGGTTGCTCGTAGTACACGAATGTGTACGGGGATACGATCATCCCTTTAGAATCTTGATCGATTATGGGGCGTCGAAGAATTTCGCACGCCGCCAGACGGTTGCTCGCAACAGCAACGAGTTGTCCGATGCTTTGAGAGAAAGCAAGGCAACGGGACGGTGTCAGTGCGACTGGCCTACGGGAAGGTCGTCACTGTCCCCAACGTCCAAGTGGATCTGGCCGTCAAGTTTGAAGACTTTGACAGCCTCGAACAGCTCACTGTTCTCGATATGGATCCATATGATATGATCCTGGGCATGCCCTGGCTTGAGAAGCACGAGCCCTGGATCGACTGGCGAGGCAAGGCAATCGGTGTTAGCCGCCCTGCGCAGTCCGACAGAGCATTGGTGAGTCATGTTCCCACCTCTGTCAGGATTCGGGGCGCCCGCAAGGGCTGCCAGGGTACCAAAGCATTCGGCAGATTCTTGGGAGTCGTCGACGTATATGACGACTCCGAGGATGCTTTGATGGTGGCAACGACCAGATGAGGCGCTGGCCAAGTGGGTAACTTAGGTCCACAGGCGGGTAACTTAGTTCCGCAGACAGCTGCAGCTGTCACGAACACTGAGAACAGCGTGTTCAGAGTGGGTAACAGAGCTCCACTCACGGTCGCCCAGACCTTAACTGAAGAGGAAGACGTCGGATACGCTTCCTGTGTGGGTAACAAAGTGCCACACGCGGTCGCCCAGACCTTAACTGAAGAGGAAGGCGTCGAACACGCTTCCTGTGTGGGTACCACAGTACCACACGAGGCCACGAGTGCCTCGGATGTCGTAGCGCCGACATCCCTAGACGTGGGCAGCAAAGCCCGACGTCACGGTCGCCGTCGTCAACGACGCCGCCGCCTCAAGTCGGATCCAAACCTCGTTCCGATCGACGTCGCTTCAAGCGACTCGGAGTCCAGGGCCCGGGCTCCTCCGACAAGGCCGGTGGAAGAGTGGTATCACATCTTCGATGGCGAGACCGGTTTACCCGTCAAGGCATCTGATGTCCACTTGGAACCGTTGCCAGAGGTTGCAGAGATACTGCACCTCGAGGAAATGACGGCTGAGTCGTTCCTGACCAACCTCAAGGCTGGAGAGGTTGCTGAGATGGTACTCATAAGACCTGAGACCACTCGGGAGGAGCTGAACTCCTCCTCTGTTTTGGACGAGAACGTCCTGGAAGACCTGAACAAGCAGCGTCAGGCGCGCTTGGGTTCTGAGATTCTTAAGAGCCCCAAGGATCCGGTGTATCCTTTGGTGACGGAGTATGCGGACGTGGTGAACAAGCACCCACTGACCCAGCTCCCACCGGATCGAGGCGTACGGCACGAGATTGATCTCGTGCCCGGCACAAAGTACTGTGTCACGAGGCAATGGCCTCTCCCGCGCGAAAAGTGCGAGGTCATTGATGCCTTCTTCGCCGCGAAAGCGAAGGCAGACATGGTGCGGGAGTCGAAATCTTCGCACTCGACGCCGACTTTCTGCGTTCGTAAGCCGAACGGAAAGTGGCGTCTGGTTCACGCTTATAACAAGCTGAACAACGCAACGATGCCGGCCCAAACACCAATCCCACGAAAGGATGTATTGTTGAACGACATGGCCGGGAGCGTACTGTACAGTGCGCTGGATTTGGTAGACGGATACTACCAAATCCTGATGCGAGAGAGTGACATCCCTATCACCGCGGTAAGCACTCCAAGCGGCATGCTTTGGGAGTGGCTCGTCATGCCGCAGGGCTTGTCTAACGCCCCGGCGACGTCCAATCGCCTGGTGGCGCAATTGTTCCGCCCTTTGCGTACCTTCGTACAGACGTACTTCGACGACATATTCGTCCATAGCCGTGCCGAGGGAGGCAAGACGGCCATGGAGGTGCATCTAGGACACCTCCGTCGAGTGTTGGACGTAATGCGAGCGAACAAGCTCTACGCCAATATCGACAGGTGCGTTTTCGCGTCACCAAAGATTAAAGTTCTCGGTTGCTTTGTAAGCAACGTGGGCGTTCGAGCTGACCCAGACAAGGTCAAGGGCCATAGCAGCATGGCCGACGCCCCGATCCAGAGGATCTTCGAAAGTGGTTGGGTTTGGCCAACTACCTTCACAGTACAGCGCTGGGTACGCGGGCTTCGCTAAGCCCTTGTCGAGCCTCCTTCAGAAGGACGTCGACTGGCGCTGGGAGCAAGAGCACCAGGATGCTTTTGACAGCATCAAGGCCAGTCTCCAAGAGGCCCCTGTCCTGGCTCTGCCGGACGAGACGAAAGTCGTTTAGCGTCGTCTGCGATGCCTCCGATTACGCCATCGGGTGTGCATTGCTGCAGGACGACACGGCTGGACAGGATCGAGTCATCTCATTCCAGTCCAGGCAGCTCAAAGCCGCCGAGCGGAACTACCCTGTCCATGACAAGGAGCTCCTGGCAATGAAATATGCCCTTGTGAAGTTCCGTGTTCACCTTCTGGGCTCTACGCCCTTTGTGATCTACACAGACCACGCGTCCTTGAGGACGGCGACTAACTCGCCTCACCTCTCCCAACGGATGGCGAGGTGGCTGTCCTTCTTCGCGGAATATAACTTCCGCGTCGAGTACAAGCCGGGCAAGCTCAACGTGCTTGCGGACGCCCTCTCTAGGCGTCCCGACTATGAGTTGGCCCACATCACGCGGGTGACAACGGATCTATATGATCGGATACGCATGGCGTATCGGGACGATGAGGCTGTCGCGCCTATCGTCAAGTTCCTTAAGGCCGGAACGAGCGCGAAGTCCGACTGGCTCTCGTCGCGACAGTGCTCACGGCTCCACCGATATGAGTTTAAAGAGGGTCTCCTCTATTACCGGGTGGAGCCCACTGATCCTCCACGGGTGGTCGTACCCAACGACGAGGATCTGAAGTTCGATATCCTCGCGGAGGCGCATGATGCGCCCTCCAGCGGCCACTTGGGCCGCGAGAAGACCTTTCTGTCGGTCTCTCAGTCCTTCTGGTGGACTCACATGTACACGTGGGTCGCCCGGTACGTTAAGACATGCGAAACATGTCAGCGGGTCAAACCCGCAGGGCACTCTTCGGCTCCACTACAGAGCCTGCCCGTACCGGCTGACTGTTGGAAGTCGATGAGTCTTGACTTCATCTTTGGGCTTCCCGCCGACGGACACGGCAACACCGTAATTTTGGTGTTCGTGTGTCGGCTGAGCAAGATGGTACATCTTGCTCCAGTTCCCGTCACTGTTACGGCGAACAAACCGCAAGGTTGTTCGTCGATGGCGTGTTCCGCTATCACGGTCTCCCGGAGACGATTGTCTCGGACCGAGACCCGCGGTTCACTGCTGCGTTTGGGAAAACGCTGTTCCCTTTACTGGAAACTCGTCTGCAGATGTCCACTGCGGACCATCCGCAGACAGACGGCCAAACAGAGCGCGTTAATCGAGTGCTCGAGGACACTCTGCGCAGTGTGTGCGCGGCAGCACCACGTACGTGGTCGACGCAGCTTCCAGTTGCTGAGTTTGCGCTCAACAACGCGGTGCACGCGTCCACAGGGTTCACACCGTTCTACTTGAACGGCTTCCGCCACCCCATAGTGCCTCTCACTCTTCGAGGAGACACTGACTACTCTATTCTAAGTGGGGGAGAGGCTCGAAAAGCCCTTTCCTCCCAGGTCTCGGATGTGAGACCAGTTTCGCTGCGGAAACAGGTGGAATCCTTTATGGATACCAAGCTGAGCATTGTCAGCAGGGTCCGCGATGCCATGGCAGCGGCCCAAGATAAACAAAAGGAGTACTCAGACAAACATGGAAAAGGAAACTTAAGTATATTTGAGGTTGGGGACTTAGTGTTGCTAGACACGAGGAACCTACCTCTTGACACTGTCAGCTCTGTCGGCAGCAACAAGCTGAAGCTCCGCTTCATCGGACCTTTTGCAGTCCTGGCTAGACATGGTGCGTCGTACACCATCGACCTTCCAAAGTCAATGACGACGCACCCGACGTTCTATGTCGGACGTCTTAAGCGGTACTTTGACCCGCAGGGGGTTGCTGACTCGCAGACCCCCCTTGACCCAGCCCCTCGAAGCGAGGGCCGGTCACAGTCGTCGACGAGCAGGCACCCAAGCCTCGGTCGGGACGGCAAGGCTGCGGTCAAGACCGTACGCCGGAGGGGCTCCATACGAACGGACCTCGGCGCCATACGCCGAGTACGCTGAGTACGCCGGGTACGCACCATACGCGTACGTCTGGGAGTGTGCCGCAGGCGGCTCCGGACGTGGCAACAAAGCCTCGATCCGTCGGATCATGCGAAAGGCCTCGTCCAGATCGGACGAAGAGGCCCGGCGATCCACCCGCAGGTGCAGGCTCGCGACCTCTCGCTCCACCAGGTACAGGCGGCCCGCAAGGCGAGCGAGCTCGCCCTGATTCACCTCCGCCCCTGCTTGACCGGAATGGAGAGGTCCACTTCCACGTGGAGCGGATCCTCCAGGAGCAACAGCGTCGCGGTAAGCGACAGCTCCTCGTGAAGTGGAGGGGTTATGCCCACTCCCGAGAACTCGTGGGAGCCGATTGAACGGCTCCTGATTGACTGCCCGAAGGCTGTCGCAATCTGGGAGCAGAAGCGGCGGCAGCTTCATAAGTAGTCCGGGGCTTCTTGCCCGAACGGGGTACGGACAATGAATACATTCCGTACCCGCGCTCATCGTGAGCGCTAGAAGCCACGCGCTTCAGGATGTCCCTTAGCAGCATGCGCTTGCTGATCAAGTGGGTAAACCTCACACGAAGATCACGCTGGTCCAGGATACGGGACAGCAGCTGATCTTCATGGAGTTCCCGTAACTCCGTGGGTGAGTACTTAAGAGTCCCCACCCATGCCCTGAACATGTCCTCACAAGAACTCCACGTGGGACAGTTCTCGGGCATAACCCAGGGGTATCTCCAAAGAGGATAGAGACCACCCCGAGTCTCGGGCTTCTTACGACAAGTCGTGAAGTCCTTAAGGGGAAGGCGGTGTGGCGCGAGAAGCACACACCGAGCAGCCTCCAAGTTGTCAACGAACAACTGTTCTTTCTGAACAAGGGCTCGTTCATAGAGGCCCCTAGAAGTGTGGCCGCCCACAAGGCCACGAGGAGCGACGAGAATCTCTAAGAAGAGGTCAGCCCCAGAGCTCTCCTCGGGAGGCCAATACCCTCTTGAGTTGATGGCAGCTCCCTGGCTGACGGGTGCCACCACCGAACCCCCACGCACACGCTGGGCAGCTTGGAATTCCTCCTGCTGCTGGTCGAGGTCATTCGAGACCTCCCGGAGCTCATCAATAGCACCCTCCTCCTCCTCTTCTTCTTCTTCCTCCTTCTCCTCCTCTTCATCCGAGGAGTCGAAGATACTCTGATAGGAGCGTCGAGTCTCCTTCTCCTCGCGGAGTGGAGACTTAGAGGCTGTACGCTTCTTTGAGGGCTTGGCGCCTTCGGCCTTAGAGGCCTTAGCACGCGCAAGACCCTCGGCAAGCGAGAGACGTTTGCGAGGATTCGCTTCCTCATTGCCACCGGCTTTGGGAGCGCCCTTAGCCTTGACGGCCGGACTCTCGGAGCGCACAGACGTTCTGGGACTGTGATCACCTTGATCACTAGCGAGCGACTGCACGCTGTCATCTTTGTGCTCACTGGGCACTGGGCTGTGCCCTTTCACAGAGCCCGCAGGAGCATCGTGCGTGCTCTCGGACTCGGCATCGTCCTCACTGCCCGAGTTGAACTCACGTTCCACGAACCGAGGGTTCGGACGATTGTCTGAAGGAGAGGGCGACGGACTGCGGCGCTTGCTTGCTCGCTTGTCCACAGCCGCGTCACCCGAAGAACCGATCGCCTCGGAGGCCACCTGAGTAGCCTCCTTGAGTGTCGAGCCTTTGCCGTGAGGCTTAGTGCTCTTGGCTTGCGCCTTTCACCGCAGCAGCCTTGGAGCGTGTCTTGCACCGCTCTTTGCAGTGCCACGAGGCATGGTACCGGTCAAATTGGAGACCTAGACGAAGAGCGCACAGGTTGCTGCTCGAGGCTCTAACTGTGAAGTGAGCCTCCGCCGCGCTCGCGCGGCCAAGTCGATGGTTTTCGACTTTGAGAATGAGAGTTTGTGACGAACACCTCTTCATTCTGATTGGTCGGTAAACCGAACCTAAGTGGGGGGAGGATGTAACGGGTACGTAGCCCTAAGTGTACCCTGGTTACATGAAGTGTGACACTTCACACTTCAGGTGTATGACACGTCATACTCCGGGATATTTGGTACAGGGTACCAAGGTCGTTCAAAGCCAGCCATTGGTCAAACGACATTGCATTTCTATAGGTAACTTATAGTTTGTATTAAACCCAAACTTAATGTAACGGGGTACGTAGCCCTAAGTGTACCCTGGTTACGTGAAGTGTGACACTTCACATTTCAGGTGTATGACACGTCATACTCCCGGAATATTTGGTACAAGGTACCAAGGTCGTTCAAAGCCAACCATCGGTCAAACGACATTGCATTTCTATAGGTAACTTATAGTTTGTATTAAACCCAAACTTATTATACCTATAAATATACTCATTTTACAATCTGCCTTATTTAGGTCACTTCGCTCTCTTTAAATAAAGAGGGGACCTGTGAACTGCCGTTCACTGAGAGTTTGTATACTCTCGGAAGATAACTTCCTCTAGCGCAAGGTGCTGTGTGACCCCGTCACAGGTACCATGATCTGCAGATGGTTGCTGACTTGCAGAGCCACCTTGGCCCAGCTCCTCGAAGCGAGGAGCGGTCTCAGACGTCGACGGCGGCTCAGGAACATGTGCTTAAATCTCGCGCTGGACAGCAAGGCTGTGATCAAGACTGTACGTCGAAGGCGGCCCCGGGCGTAGTTGTAGACCCTCAACACGTTGGATCATGCGGAAGGCCTCGTCAAGATCGGACAAAGAGACCCGGTGGTTCACCTGCTGATGCAGACCCGAGACCTCCCGTTCCAGCTGATCCAGGCGGCCCGCAAGTCGAGCGAGTACGCCCTGATTTCTGGCCTGGGTGGCACCATCACAGCCAGTCCCAAGACCAAGTGCAATCTCAAGCACGAGAAACGCGTTGATGGAGGCAGTCAGATCAGGGCTGGGCGCGTCGAGCCCGCAGGTGGAGTACTCGGGCGAGAGAGACGCCCCGGAGGAGCCTTGTACTCGTACTTGTACGATGTCACCTCCGTCCCTGCTTGACCGAAACGAAGAAGTCCACTACCACGTGGAGCAGATTCTTCAGGAGCTGCGACTCCGCGGGAAGCGCCGGCTCCTTGCGAAGTGGAGGGGTTATGCCCGCTCCGATAAATCGTGGGAGTCGATTGAATGGCTCCAGACTGACTGCCCGAAGGCTGTCGCGATCTGTGAACAGATGCGGCGGCAGCTTCGTAAGTAGTCCGGGGCTTCTTGCCCAAACGGTGTACGGACGTTGACGACACTCCATACTCGCGCTCATCATGAGCGCTAGAAGCCGCGCGCTTCCAGATGTCCCTAGGCAGCATGCGCTTGCTGACCAAGTGGGCAAACTGGACACGAAGATCACGCTGATCCAGGATGCGAAGCATGGAGTTCCTGTAACTTTGAGGGTATCTGAGCTGAGGATAACCAGCCACAGGATTTCAATCTCCATTAGCATCGCTGACCGTAGAGCACAAGATTGTGTCAAACGTTTGAAGGCATGCCTGAAATAATTATATCTGCACTCGATTTGCGTTTCAAAAACGCAGAAAGGGTCGTTTTAAATGAAATCGATGTCGATTTGCCGTAAATCGCTTGATTTGGTTTGTCGTAGCTCGATTTATTACGCCGTTCACGATAATTAGTCGTAGTTCGCAAATAGTCTTGGATTTGCACTTTAGTGACATCACAGTTTCGGGATTATTGACAAATCCAAAGAAAAAGACCGGTTTTGAACAGGTCTCATCGAGTTCTTTGTTCCAGTATGCTCGGTTTAAAAATAAGACCGATAGTTTTTACACTGAAATTTCAGTTCGATCTGTACACCACAATTAGTCAGGGTATGACCAATTAGCGTGAGCGGTGAAGCCACTCTAACCTATGGTTTTTATAACCAAAATTACCTCAGTTTATTAGAAATCGAGCATATGCCCTAGTGATAAACGGCAAAAGCTTTGCTAAGCACAATGTTGTGTTGGTCGAGCAACTGCGTACTGTAGCTGTCCAGTTTTAACATATCCACTTCATCATTCGATGCGGCGTTGTTCCGTGACGAGCTATAGAACGCTGAACCCAAGACGGCAGAATAAACTGCTTGCCCACGAGCGCATTTGCCTAAGGTTGAAGAGCATCGTCAGATAGGAGAGCTCCTACATGTTGAGTATGGACGAATGCTAGAGGCTTGATCTCGATAGTTTCATTTCTTTTTCATGTTGCCTTTGTGCGTGCAGTCGAAAGGCTGGTTCAATATATTTTCCACAGTAAAAATGCTTATGTCCCACTGCTGGAGATCGAAGTGTTAAAGGCTGGGGTTGGCTTGGTGGTACCCAGTAGTTTTCTCTTAGAGAGTGAAGTGTTCGCGCGAACAGGCCATTGTTTTGCTGTTGGGAAATCAAAAGTCTCTCTTAATAAGAGCATAAGAGTATTTTGCTCTTACTAAAATTTGGGGAATTGATTAGATTGAACCAATCAAATGTGAGCTAGGAACCTTATTCGTAAGAACATAAATGAAGGCGTAATTACGATTTTTACGGGTACACTGACGGTGACCAATCGATTGGCGAAGCAACTCGGACGAGCTACCATGTCGGTGATTCGAGAACTTGCAAGCATCGACAACAGTGAGTGCGGGAGGAGCGCGTTTGTGTGGGCTTATCTACAAGGAGTTCTCAAGTGATTACACAATCAGATGACGAGTCTGAGGACGACGAGTGTTTTATTGCATTGCGTTCTGCCGTGCTTTGAGACGTCTCAGACTCTCAATGTGAAGAACATTCGAGGCATTTGTATGATGAGACCAAGTTAATTGCGTGTGTTTATATGGCTGGCTGTTGATGATGGATAAAACATATTTGCTACTCTTGACATGCCTTCGGGTATAGTGACGACATTTTTTATCACCAAGATCACTGAGACGGCCTCAACCATTTCGCTATTGTATACTTAAGTACAGACCAAAGGCAATGACGAATGCTATAGGGACATCTGAGACGTAGTGGGGATGTAGTGTCCTCGCCGCCTGAAGATAGTTTATAGTGGAATCTCATTAACCGAGCCTTTCAGCCTTCATAATCTTGCGCCTGTTTTGTGTTGGCAGCAACCAAAGTGTCAAATTCTCGCTGTTTTTTCCCCGTGAACAGTAGAAGCCGAATCTTTGGGACACTGAAATCGTGCGACGACGCTTTGGGCGTGCTGAACCTTCTTTTAGGAAGAAGGCGGCAGCAGAAATGTTGTTGAGCAGGCAAACGTCTGTGCGAACATTTTAATACATCTGTAGTAGTACTAGAACAGTGTACTACTGTAGCACTACTACTGCAGTCTAGATTCAGTACCTCGAAGTACTACAACTACTTGAAATGGTCTTTTTGAAAAATTCGACTCTTTGGTCTGATACAAATCTGTATCACAGTCGCAATCTGAGAGGCGTTAAAGATTAGTTTCGTAGCCGTCACTCATCAAAGCCACGTACTCTCAGCAAGTGCAATTCTTGTCGCTTTCGCTTGAACCCACTTGTCTTGGCTGTACAGTACTGCTACAGCTCGTGACTGATGTGCATGAACCAGTCGCCGTCTCTCTCGGCTGCACTTTGGGCCATTCTTTTATTGCCAACAACAATATTAAATATGTCTCTTTTTTTGGTTAAGAGAATATTTGTATTTCTAGTAATATTTCACTTTTTTTCAAAACGAACGCAAAAAATCAACTGTCCTCCCAGGCCAAAGCTACGCCTCTAGTAAAATATGGTTTTAGAAAAAACGACCATTCTTTAGCTACTACTAGTACTGTCCGTGACGGTACTTCAGTAGATTATTAGCACACTCCTGCTAGCACATAACATTTTTTGCTCGTCCTTGCCGGGATAGTGGCCAGCATCAGCAGATTTGACTGGAATTTACAGCATTCATGTGGAATTTACAGCATTCATGTGCAAGGAATACAATGAGATTTGCTTAAAACCGCTATTTTTTTAGATTTGATCGGACTTGTCGACTTTCCCGAATTTGCGACGTCACTAAAATGCGACACGACTTATTGGTGTACCACCGGTGGTACAGATTCTAAAACATCAGAAGTTTTTAAAAGTTGAGAGTAAACGCGTTGTAAAAATAAAAACAAATGCGTTCTATTAAAACAGGCGTTTTCTCCGTCACTCGAACCAACAAATTGGCTGAGTGCACATACCGTAGTGATATTATATGTGCACTCAGCCTCCCAAAGTGGGTCAAGGCTATTAACCCACGAAAATTCATAAAAGCTGTCTGTAGAGCACACAATGCATCTACTGCAAGGAAAACACGTTATTATCCCTTTGGGGCGTATAAACGAAAGCATCTATATGTATTTTACGACAGAGAAGCATACGGACCACCGGATACTGGCAGACACAAACACATATGCCGGCACTCAATAACGACTCGTTGTAAGGTGTTAAAACGAGCTCTACTGCCGTGGGTGCGTGTGTTTATCTTTTCCTATGTGATCGAATTATTTTTTTATAGTGTGATCGAATTATTTTTTTATAGTAGCTAAATAAATCTCCGCGATCAGTGATTGGCAGAAACTCCAGCTTCTTCTTCTAGCTTTTCAACGATACCTTGTGGTAAAATAGGTCTTACTGGTCGATCCAGGAGGTAGTTTCAAGATTATACAAAAGTTCCCGACCGACCGGCCGAAGAGCACCTTCTTGCACGGAATTGGTATTCAAATAGCTATCAAAAGCCCAATAATTATCTACCCTTATGCATAATAAATACCTAAGAAAACAAGCACATTTTAAAACTACCGCATCTTTTATTATTTTTATGGTAGCAAAAGGGTTAACCCTTTTAAAGCATAATACATGTATCACCCGCATGGGGAAATCGCTAGAATAAACAGACCAATCAGAGTCGTTCGCGCTTTTTCACAACTTCATTGCCGGATATCTACAGTACGAACACGTCGTGATGCACGCGCAGGATATGGAGGCCGTGGAGGAAGAGATGCGCGCCTCGGAGGCCTTCGAGCGGCGGTAGGCTACGGAGATCCAACTGCAGCAGCCTGAAGCAGCAGTGCCCCGTCCAACCAGTGATGACGCTGTAGGAAGTACCTGGAGAAGGCGCAAAGCTGCTTGGACCAAGTACTGGCTCGATGTGCGACACTGTTCGACGAGGATGGAGATGACGACGTGAACATCGAGGATGCCATACAGCCAAAGGAGAAGCATTCCGCTGCTGCGAAGGCCACATGATGACAGCTGAGTATCTGTGCAGCCGACCGCCCATTGACGTGGACTCGCTTCCCGTGGTGTTGGATGATGGCAAGCGGTTGGTCCTACGCAAAAAGCTCCAAGCATTTCACCTCCAGATCTGTTCGTAGTGTGGCGTCGTCACTCGTCCCCATCAGAGAATTGATGAAAACAGTCAAACGGGTACGCTGGCTCAGAATGTAGCTGTGCGTAAGGTTGAACAGACATATCTTACGATGTCGGTGGTTTTGTGTTCATCAGATGGAAATTAACGAAGCAGCTGCGAAGGAGGACGATACAGTGCTGCGGGAGCTTGGGTCACATGATAAGGAAGAGCCCCACGCGTCAAACGCAGTGCTGTGGTTGGACAAATATGTACAGGCCACAAAGCGTCATGGCATCTATTATAATAAGCGACGAGCGAACCAACCGTGAGGTGTTGTCTTGGATCAAGTCGTGGTATTTCCGAAGAAGAAGCGAGCTAGCGGTGCACACTCAGCAACTCCTGCCAAGACGAGTGGTTTCGGCGCCCTTAACAAGTCTCCGTGGACCCAAGCCCCCTTGTAGAACCAAACTAAAAGCATCTCTGGGGGGAGGATGACGAAGATAAACGTCCATTCAAACAAGATCATCCTCATCCATTGGAAATGAAAAAAGCGAAGACCGCGGCCAAAAATCGCCACCCGTTAACTCGCCCACTAATCTGCAGCTGTAATGACCTGTACGCATCCGCGTCGCGCCCTATGTCAAATGGCAAAGATCTCACGCTGGACGCACCACACTGTTACACGTCTGACGTGCCTTTGCCGACACGAAGGCATTAGGGCTTCTACAGGGGCACTAGCAGCTCTGAGCTCATGCGGTGACAACGATAATCGCTATTAGTACAAGTTCTTGATGTCGTGTGGGGTATCCGCGTGGGCAGTTTGAGGGCTCAAAAACGACGGGATCGCTCTAGTAATATCCTGACAGCACTGACAGAGGGAGCGCAGTTGCAGCCAATCTTACTCATGACTCATGGTACTCATGAGTCATGAGTACCAGCGTCCTTGTCGTGGATATGGTCTCGTGGCTGGTTGCGAGCTTATCTCTCAACATCCGCCGTATCAACCTGTCGCTTCAGACTAAGGATGAGGTTGATGATTCAGCGACTCATTCCGTTGATGGCGTCACTGGGGCTGTCATTTCGTCACAAACATCGACCCAATGGAAGCGAAGACTACGCACTCGCACTCTTTTTTTTTTGGTGAAGCCTTTAACTCTTTTACCTTTTTTTTCTTATCACGCTGTTCTGTCGTGTCTGGATAGGGCGCTGAATGAACTGGCGAAAATCCGAAGTAAAGAAGGCGTCACACCGTATCAATACGTGCTTCCAATGACGGCGTGGAAGATGATAGCTCGCGAGGTGGAGTTGGAGCAGATGCGTCGGAATAAAAAAAAAGGTGCTTACCTAGTTACTGCAAAATGAGTGACGACCTTGTCGATAAAATCTGACTGTAAATGGTGATTGAGACCAACGTACCACGAGCGAGTACGTGCTTGCAGGGCCAGCAGCTCCTCGGTCGGAGTCCATTCTCCCCACTCTCCACTGCTTTCACTGGAGTTCGTTAATAAATTATCGCCATTCTCGTTCGCCTTCTTGAAATACTGGTTCATCAGTCTTGGGAGATCTCGTCTCCAGTCGCTCACGAACAATACAGGTGCATGCAAGCGACGAAGCACGCCATGAACATCTTCAGGCACACAGCGCCACGAATCAGGATATGTCGGGTGATAAAACACTCCAGGGGGCTGGCATTGTGCCGGTAACTCCTCAACAATAGGGATTGAGCCGGACGATAACGCCTCCCAGATTCGGTACTGCTCTGGGTTCTTCCCTAGCGGACAAATGGTAAACACTGACTGCTGCAATGTAGAGACATAAGCAGCTGGTGCAGCCGACAAATACCAGCGCCAAGCTGTACCCATGCGCTTGTCCACAGCTTGTAGAACCTTGAACAACATGTCGTTGTGTTCTACAACACAGCGTCGGGTGTTGGCTCGTGTGACGCTCTCTAAATCCCCGCATACTTGCAGCGCAGCCATCATAGCTTGCACTCGGGTCGGCTTCTCAATAGTCCAGCTGACCATGAGATTCAACAGGAATCTACGACCGATACCAGTCGCAAGAGGACGCGGTGGGTTGAGGCGGTGCGCGTTCAATGGGAAGCCATGCTCAAAGCTGGGTCCTAGCGGTAGTGACGCGAATCGTTTCCCATCTACTAGAGCACAGTCGCCGTACGGGATGAGCCCGAACTTAATAGCTGCGTTGTCCAAGAAGCGCTCGGGATTGGGATTGTTGCAGCTTTCTTTCGACATCGTGAGGAACCCGACACGAGGGTCAGAAGGGAGCGCGTCGTTCTCGAAGAAACGATGGACACAATCGAGTGACTGCGCTAATACGAAGAGATTGCTCCTAGCTGGTAGACTTCGTAGCTCCTGTGCGTTGTGAATCATGCGGAATTCCAGATTCAGAGCATCAATTCTACGAGTCCAAGGTTCATCGATTGGTGTCTCCACACGAGAGTCGAAGTAAGGGCCGAGAAGACTGTGCCACAAGTACGGGAACAGCGTGATCTCGTCCACAGGACGTGCCTTATCAAAACCCGAGACTACGATCGCAGCTGCATCTCTGTTGCCATCACCAGACGGACTCGACGCTGTCCAGAACTTTGGTAGCGGCTCTACAATGGGGACCATTTGATCCGGACTCAGCTCCAGCACGTGGTTGTAGTCGAAAGGCACCAAGTACACTACCGTCTGCAGGGCGTTCACTTCGCCGCGTTGTCTCTTATAACGCTCAACGATTGAATCCAATGTCCGAAATTCCGTGTAATCTGCCATGGCATCGCGATATTTGCACGTGTTCATAATATCTACCGGCAGCTTGTGCGTATCCTGGAACAGTCTTTTCCCAGTGTTCTCTAGCGAGTACCATTCGTATGGTTGCTCCTCATTAGACCCAGTACGCAGCTTGAGCACAATCGTAGTCGTGATAACATTAGCCGAAGCCACGAGAAGCGTGACGAGAGCCGACCGACGTGCAAGCTGCTTCCACTTGAAGACGTGGACGTCGCTTCCCTCGCCGTCGTCTTCTGCGCCAGTACGTGCTGGCTTAGCATGGAGTCTTGCGGTCTCCTCTCTTTTCTTTATACGCTCCACAGAATACCGCCGCGTGTTTAGTTCCGGCACGTCCACCGACGTCCTGCGATCCCTTGCAATCGACGCACAGTCGGTAGTATCGTCTTGGTCTGCAGGACGGTAGTGCCGCCCACGGCTTGATCTGGTCTCTCGTTCGTAGCGATAGGTCCACCAGCCTACCATGACAATGATTTGGAGTATCACACCTGTGACCCAGACCCACAGCAGCAACACCACGGATGGGTACATGTGCAGCGCATTGGGCATTGCTCCAGCAGATATTGCGGCTTTTGAATGTCGACGACGTAGTAGTGATAATGGCCGGGTGACAGCACGTGACGGAAATTGGGCGCGCGGCAACAGCAAGAACCTGAGGCGCAAGAGCTAATGCTCGAGGGAATCGGTGACAGGATAGGCGTTGCACTCCTCGACCTACTTAGACAAAGTGTACACACGTCTGTTTTGATCAAAGTCAGTTGGAAGTGGATACATCCCAGGAAGTGTCTAACGGACTGCATGCAGGCAGTTATTTTAATTGAACGCACGACTCTCCTGTATTTCACATACTAAAGCTATCGTCTACCCGACAACGACAGCTCATTTAAAGAATCCCTTGCGTTTGTAGCCCTTGTGCTTGTAGTGGCCGTAGCCGTGGCCGTAGTGACCGTAGTGTCCATGGCCGTAACCATAGCCGTGCCCGTAGCCGTGGTGTCGATGACCGAAGCCCAGCAAGCCACCTAGTCCTCTGCGCTTATACTTGTAGTGGTGGTGACCGTAGCCGTGGTGATGATGGTGGTGCGCATGGTGCACGCCTGGCTGGACAACGTACACTGGTTGAGGCGGAGGAGCTACATACACGGGGGGAGGCGCGGCAGCGTAGACCGGAGGAGGAGGTGCTGCGTAGCCCGGAGCAGGATGAGGGTAAGCGTGCGGAGTCGGCGCCGGGTACGCATAGCCCGAAGCGGGGGCAGGTGGATAAGGATGCTGTTGTGGTGGCGGAGGATAAGGCGCCGGAGCTGCATGAGGAGGATACGCGGGCTGAGCGACAGGAGGCTGCTGATGTCCTTGGGGTGGGTAACCTGGCTGCTGTGGCGGCGCTCCTTGAGGATAACCTTGCTGAGGCTGGCCGGGTGGAGGATGCTGGTTGTGCATTATTTGCCAATTTGCCGGCCTTGTAGTCTTCTGTCTTTTTGTTGCTGAACTTGTGTCCGCTTGCTGGTTTTTCTGATGTGCAACGCGACATTCAGACAATCGACTAGATTCAGACTCAGAAGTGTTAATTTCTGATTCCGACAGCTGCTTCAAAGTCCTCCTGCGTGTTCCGGTATTATTACCGTTTGCAAATGCAGGACCTGCAGCAATTGAAACGACATCTTCACTGCAGTGAGCTCGCGTGTATATGACCGCTTGCTTATCGAGAATAGCCAGCGATCGACAGTTCGATGTGGCCGTCACAATCAGTCGCTGACAGTCCTCTTATTCCTCGCTCAACGACGGCGCGGATGGCTGCACCTTTGAAGGTGGCTGCGTATTTTGCAACGAGTAATTATAATACATACCAGCACCGGTATCAATTGCCAGGCGAGCGAAGAATTAGGCGAATTCAGTGAAGGGGGTGGTGGCGGTCCGTGATATTGAGGAGGAGCATAGGCCATTGCAAGCACGACCCAGGTGAACCCAGGGACTCCTGCGTGTCGGCGGTGGAGCATATTGTCTGCGAGGCGGGTGAAGTCGTGCAGATCAGGGAAGCGCGGAGGCCTGAGCCCGGAGCCTGCATGGTGGCGGTGATGACCATTTCCGTGAGGTCGCGATGGATTCATTTTTCTGGCTAGAAGCACTGGGGCTTGAGTGTCTTCGAGCTAGTTGCGAACTGCCCAGCGCTTTGTTAAATGAGGGGCGAAAGAGGGGCTATTTCGGCTCAAACGTGGTACCAACCTTTATCATCGCGGAAAGGAAACCCTGATAAGTGTGTAAACGTTTACCAACGATGCGCTGTTTGGAATTGAAAGTGTATTGATGATTTTTTACAGGAGGGTACAGGACTTCGTAAAACATTGATGGCGGGAGCGGCGCAGCGTACACTATCGGCGGCGGAGGTGGCAGGACCACCACAGAAGAGGGCGCAAAGTGCACTGGAGCTGGCGGTGGGCCATGGTGATAGTCTCACCGAGACTTGTCCGGGAAACAATACTTGCTCTTGTTTGGTTGTGGCTTATGAACTCTGAGCGTGGCGGAGTGGAAGATATGGGGACATGCCAATATCAAGCGACTCGTAAATTGCTCGTCTTGCCACAAATCCTCCCAAATCTTTTACTGTAGCTTGAAATTATTGTTGTCAACGAGAGTTTCTGTTGCCAGCAAATTGCTGGGGCATAATCTGGCTTCGACGACGTGGGTGAAGATTTTGCTAGCACTCGGTGCAAATCCTGGCTACCAGTTCAAAAGTATAAACATGTGGAGAGTCACACGGTGAGGCGATGTTGACGGAAGACTTTGCGCAGCAGTGAATTAACGCATCGTTCATTCCGCAATTTACTAGGATACCCTGCGACTTCCGCAGCACAGACGGAAAGCCCGATGTTCGGTCGACCACATCTGCCCCCGCACAGCCCACCGCGCCACCACCAAGGCCCTCCTCCGCACCACCACAGTCTTTCGTCTCCGGGCCACCACCAAGGCCCTCCTCCGCATCACCACAGTCCTCCGCCCCCGGGTCACCTCCAATGCCCGCCTCACCACCACGGCCCGCCTCACCACCACGGCCCTCCGCCTCCTCACCATTACGGCCCACCTCCCCACGGTTGGTAATGATACTAGAAGGGAAAACGACAGCCAACAAAGTACTGTCGCGAGCCACGAACAATTTGTTGGAATTGTCAACGCCGTAGGTGCCAACGCTAAAGACTGCTACTCACTAAACGAATAAAGTTGAGCTGCTCTTCACCGCTTCCACGCGAATATCATTGAGTCAGTGCCAACGGATAAATGAGCACTTCAAATGCAAAATCAGTATTAGTGCAAGCTCGAGTTGTTTAGGTGATAACGGAGAGACTGCAACGGCATTTACGACAACGAGCGCTCGCAATCCATTTTCAAGCACATACACGAACTCGGCTGTTCGCACAATGCATACTGCCGGCCCGCGATCTTTCTGCGACACCAGCAGCGACCGAACACACCTACTTGAACATCTTTTTCATCTTCTTACCCATCTTCTTAAAGCCTTTGCCCTTGAAACCTTTGTACTTGTGGCCCTTGAACTTGTGACCCTTGTGCTTGCCGTGCTTGTACTTACCGTGCTTCATCTTGCCACCGGCGATCACAACGCCAGGCTGCGCAACGTATGCAGGTTGGGCGTAGGCGTAACCGGGCTGAGGTGCGTGGTGGCCGTGTGCAGGATAACCGGGCTGCGGGGCATGGTGACCATGCGCGGGGTAACCAGGCTGCGGGGGGTACTGCTGAGGTGGATAGCCTTGCTGAGGCGGGTAACCCTGCTGAGGCGGGTATCCTTGTTGCGGAGGGTATCCTTGCTGGGGAGGATATCCTTGCTGGGGAGGGTATCCTTGCTGGGGCGGGTATCCTTGTTGCGGAGGGTATCCGGGCTGCTGAGGGTATCCGTGCGGTGGTTGGCCTCCTCCAGGGTACATCGTAGCTTTGAGATCTTGGACGTCGAGGGAATGTGAAAAGCGGAGTGACGAGTCGTCACTCGGGAGAACAAGTTGTACCTACGTTGCGATGGCACGCTGATTGGCTCGATATTTGCTGATCTGCGATTCGTCAAAAAAATCAAAATAGCTGGGGCGGTCGATGTGGTGCACATAAATTTAATGTTGTGAGATTGACTACAATCTGAGTACCGGTTCTGGTACCGGTAGTTTAGGATGAAAGCCTCTGAAATATCCGGATTCTGCCCTGGATTTTAGGAAGCGACGCAAACGATTAGGAACGGCCCTAATTAAATAGAAATGCCACCGGCGGCAATAGGGTCTCGCTGCGAACTGCTGTCCCTGGGTCCAAGTGGCAGTCTTCGCTCTAGTATCAAACGGTACGGTGAGATCGCGTACATTGGGACGATCGAGGGCCTCCCGGGCGACGGCTGGCTTGGAGTACGGCTAGACAAACCGTTGGGCAAAGGCGACGGGTCATTCCAGGGCAGGCGCTACTTTGATTGTAAGCCGCTGCACGGCGCAATTGTTCGGCCCGAGAGGGTCAACACGAACGGTGTATTCCCCAAACTCACGACACATGAGGAGAGTCTGGCACATGCGCTGGAGGAGCGACGCAAGGAGAAACAAGAGGTGAGAAACGCCGCGACTGGCGATACACAGGATGTCTTGAAGCTGAATAGAGAGCTAACGACGGATGAGCTGGCGACTGCGTTCTGGGAGAAGCTTACTCAACAAGAGGCTCACATTCGCAAGCAGGTAGGGGTGTTCTGTGAGCAGAAGAAGCAACCGCTGCCGTGTGATCCGGCCAAAGAGGTTAAGCTGGACGCGCTGGTGCTCGAGGTAAATGCCATGAGAGATGCTGCTGCCACAGCATCATCGTTATACTTGTCTCCGTATGACACTCGTCACACGCAGCTGATCCTGTCCAAGCTACTGGAGCTGATTGACACAACACGGACGACATTCGCTCCCAGGAAAAAGTTCACCTTTCGAGCACGTGCTGCGAAAAGAGCAAAAGCTATAAAAGTGGAGGGACAAGACCAGCCAGAGTCATCAGGTTTGAGTGACTCAACAGGAAATCAACAGGCCTCGTCGCCTGCACTGCGAGCGATTGAACTTGACGAGCTGGTGCATGCCAACAAGCAGAACGAGGTGATTGTCATCGATAGCAGCAGCTTCGCCCACACCGACGACAGCCGGCGTCGCGATCTCAACTTCTCGCACTTATCCGACTGCGCTGTGCTGGTTTGCGTGGAGACATCGGCCATCCGTGGCGATGCACTGAAGAATTGCGTGTTCTACACCGGAGCGATCTTCGGCAGTTTGTGGCTTGAGAACTGCAACGGATGTGAGTTCTTCGTCGCATGTCGCCAGCTTCGCGTCCACTTGAGCACTGCCACGACCTTTTATCTCCGCATCCCGAGCCATCCTATCATTGAGGATTGCCAGCAGATACAGTTCGGGCCGTACCGCTTACAGTTTGAAGGACTTAAGGCACAGCTAGAACGTCTGGGTGTATCGAAGGACTCGGGTCTTTGGGCTAAGGTGAACGACTTTAAGTGGCACAAAGCGCAGCAGTCTCCCAACTGGAGCATCCGCGACCCCAAACAGCCACTGCCGAAGATCCCAGTGAAGTTGGAGAAGCTGATCTCGTACGACTAGTCCAGGCTTTGAGCGCACTACCGGTAGCCTATTTAATGAGGCGGGTCGCATGCTGTGTGCAGATTGAAGTGAGGTCGCAGACAACGGCTTTTGAAAGAATATAAACACATGCAGCTAGATACTTAAAACCAAGTATCCATCTATCGTTTCGCCTCCCTGTTAAGTCTAGTCGTGCTTGCTCTTCTTGTGCTTTTTCTTCTTGGCGTCTTTGTCTTTGTGCTTGCTAGGCTTCACTTTATCGACAGCAGGCGCTGTTGCATCTTCTGCTACCTCTTCATCAGCAGATTTCTCGTGTTTGCGCTTCTTGCTCTTCGTTTCCTTCTTGTCCTTCACTTCCACCTCACTTTGTTTGCTCTTTCTGGCTTTCTTCTTCTTAGTGGGCTTGGTCACTGGCTCTCCTGCTGCCAGGTTAAGATGCGTGGCCTTTTTCGCTTTCTTTGATGTCGTAGTCTTCGCAACGCCAGCGGCGTCAAAGCGCATCGTGGCTTCAATAGCGATCATACCGCCAGCAACGTGGACACTGCAAAACCAGCAATATTTTTTGCACCAGTATCAGTACAATGCCCTGCAATAATAAAAATTCTGTGTTAGACTCACCGCAGCACTTTGACCTCGACCTCATCCTCAACAGAGATAGAGGAGCCGTCCTCGCCCAGCCTACACAACGAATACCAACGCACATTGTAAATAATAGAGCTGCATACGCGCAATACCTGCAATAATCTTACCAGCAGTCCTGAGCGTAGTTGTGCACGTATCCTTTGGGCAACTCAGCTTCAGCCACGGAGCCGTTGAAGACACCAGCGAAGAGCATTCCGACGTGGTTGCTGCCGATCTTATTGACGACGCCGCGCAGCTTCATTCCTTCCTTTGGACGGAAGACCAACGCATCGGTCAGCACCTTACAATGAATGAAGGGCATTTCGTTCACGATGGCTCCGTAGGGTCTGTCCAGCTTTACGTTACTGAAGCTCAGCACCACACCCTGCAGAGCCTCCGAGTAGCGCATGAGCTGCTCCGTCAGATTCTGTTCAATGCCGACACGCGCATCCACGGCATGACACGGTGACAGACTCACGTTGCGTCGGACTTTGCACAACACGAACGCGTTTGACGCCATCCTACTGCTGCTATCCTGCTGTGCACGCGCTTTGACACCAACAGGTCTATGGCGGCTTCGCTTCCAGTGAAAACACAACAGTTTTAATTTGTGTTGTCCACACCAGTATAATTTTGTTATTTCAGTACATAAGCTTAAGTTGCGTTAACGTTGCGTCAGCGACGAGCGGCTCTCAGACCGCACAGCTCCCCACACTACCGGAACGCGATGAACGTCATGGTGCTGCGTCGATCGGCCGCGGCAGTGGCCGCAAAGCAGAGCCTGAGCCGCACGGCGCCCGCTGCTGTGGCCGGTAGCACACGCGGCTTCGCGAACATCCCCGCGCCCGGCAAACAGGATCCCAAGCCTACGTGGGGCGAGGTGATCGAGAAGATGTCCGACACCTTCTTCCTATCGGACGTGTTCCGTGCCACCTGGTTGGCTTGGGAAGTGCACGTTGAGCGCAAGGTTACTATTAACTACCCGTATGAGAAAGGCATGCTTAGCCCGCGTTTCCGTGGCGAACACGCGCTGCGTCGTTACCCGAGCGGCGAGGAGCGGTGAGTGGCTCCGCTCTGGTGGTGCGGTCAGTTGTATGAAAAGTCGCGTTCTCATTCTTTGTATCTGTTGTTAATTGACCCATAGATGCATTGCCTGCAAGCTGTGCGAGGCTATCTGCCCCGCTCAGGCCATTACCATTGAAGCGGTGAGTATTACAATTGTCAAAAAGATCGGAAAAGTGGCGCTGACAAGATGTTAACTTTGTGTATTACAGGAGCCGCGTGCGGACGGCGCCCGCCGTACCACAAGTTACGACATCGACATGACCAAGTGCATTTACTGTGGCTTCTGCCAGGAGGCATGCCCCGTGGACGCCATCGTCGAAGGCCCCAACTTCGAGTTCGCCACTGAGAGTCACGAGGAGCTACTGTACGACAAGGCAAAGCTTCTGGCAAACGGTGACAAGTGGGAGTTCGAGATTGCCAAGAACCTCTCGGTCGAGCAGCTCTACCGTTAAGCAGACACATACACACAAACGGAGACTCTGCACGCTGCATACTGCGGGATCGTGATGCACTTAAGTAGCATCATGGTTTTGTGACTGACGAGTGGGGTGTCTTTATAACAAAGAAAAATAAGAGCGAATGAATGGAGTTTGGGGCTCTTCTAGGAGCTGCGGTGGTGTAGCACAGGGTTGTCAGATACAGAACTCAGCAATTGCATCGAAGTTATTGGGAATCGAATTACGCGTCTTCCGGCGGTGCAATTGTGAACTTGATCTTCTTGATGGTCTGCCCAGCGAACTGGTACGTTTTGTCTGGTACTCTGGATGTGTCCGTGTCGTAGAAATAGCTCGTCCCCACCGTCTCCTCGAGCTGCCCATGCAGTTCGTACTCTCCGATTTTTAGCATCGGCCTTGCCGTGTCGATGCCCTAGTCATTCGAACCAAGCAGCACAACGTCAACATCCGAGTCCTTCTACTCTACCATTGAACAGTTCTCGCACCTCAAGCGTCGCAGAGCTGTAGTCATCGAACAATGGGTGGTTCTTAAAGTCGCATAGCTCCAGCACCACCAGCATCTCCTCCTCGTCTTCACTTTCGTCGGCATCGCCAGTTTCCGAGTTTGGAGCCGGAGCTTTATCTTCCAATTCGTTTGCGTCTCGCTTAGCGTTCACCTGCTCATTTGTCTGCTCTGTAACGTGCACGTCATTCTCCTCATTCCTTCCTTCCATTCCTTCACTCTCCGCTCTTCGTCGCTTTCCTGTTGCAGCATCAGCTCGACCATCGTCCTTCATGGTTGTGCCACAATACCGGTAATGTCCTCGCTTTTAAATGACACTGACAGTGTTTCACCTCATTTTAGTGACGTATTGACGCTGACCAGCCAAAGTCTCGATTGGCAGTTAGTTGATCACCTTCACCATGGCGTACGTCGGTGAGGAAGCGACCATCGTGCTGTCGGGTATCGGCACCGAGCTGTCCGATGGGATGCTCATGAACATGTACCGCACTTACGGCCCCATCGTGCGCGTCCGACACAACGGAACCAACTCTGCGTACGTCGAAGCACTTTTCCAATCGTCCAATGCATTGCTCTAATTCATCGCATTTCATGCAGTCAAGTGGTTTTTGCGCAGAAGCAGCACGCAGAGAGAGCAGTAGAGGCAACGAATGACGCTGTAGTGTACGGTAAAACGCTCAAAGTGTCGCTACAGCGCAAATTTAAGAAAACGACGGAGCCATGTCGCGGCTTCGCTGCTGGGATCTGCCGCAAGGGCGACATGTGCAAGTATTACCACGTGACCGATAATGCTGCATTTGCATCACCCGTTCCTGTCGTTGCAAAAGCTTCACGCGAAGCTAAGAAGAAGACACCAAAGCCGAAAACGCCGAAGCCAGTATCGACAGAGCCGGCCGCTGTACCTTCGGACGTTCAAGGGGTCCCATCCACGCAGCTTTGTCGTCACTTTACGCGTGGATTTTGTGCGCAAGGCTCGGCATGCACGTTTGCACACGTGCTAGGCGTGGCCAAGGACGCTGTACCTGCTTCTACTGGCAAAGTTGCCCAGCTGTGTCAGTTCTTCCTCAATGGAGTGTGCACTCGTGGTGACGCTTGCAGATTTATTCACCAGGCCAAGACAGTTTCTAGGCCAGAGAAGACGTCTACAACCCAGACGTCTGTCCAAAGCGAACAGGAGAGTGAGAGCGAGGTTGAAGCAGAGGCAGAAGCAGAAAGTGAACAAAGCGAAGATACGCGCATCTGTGTCGAGTGCGAGAAGCCTGATGTTGCTGTGTGGAAGTGTTCAAAGTGTGATAACTCGCTTTACTGCGACGACTGCAACTCGGCTGTGCATCGCGCTCGTGTGATGGCTAAGCACAAGCGCACAAAACTGCCTCCCATCCCCACGCTGCCTCGTTGTGGCGAGTGCGAGGCCTCTACTGCCAGTGTGCGATGTGAGCAGTGTGAGGTACCGTTCTGCGTCTCATGCGACGCCAGTGTGCACAAGTTTAAAAGCTTGCGGAAACACACTCGCGTCAAACTGGCAGGCAAAGTTGAGAAGGCAAAGGCCACTAAAAAGGCCAAGGAAGAGCCAAAGGCTACGAAAGCCAAAGAGACGAAGAAAAAAGAGAAAGCGGTGGAGTCGGCGTCACGACCCAAGGTCGTCGACCCCGTACCGTACGTCGAGAGCGTCCCGCAACTCGAGTTTTCTTCGGAGTCGTCCGAGTCTGAGGACGAGGAGATGCAGCCGCCTACTACACAGAGTACAGATAACGATGAACCCATGGCCGACGCGTCTGAAACGGAGTCCGAGGAGGATTTTGACGATGTCAAACCGCAGGCTTCAGCCCCTGTGGCCCCTACTCCTGCTGTCAAAGAACAAGCCTCCAATTCTTCCGACTCGGAGGCTGAAGAGAATTTCGACGACAAACCTGCCGATAAACCAACGCCGTCACCTGCTTCAGTTCCGAAGATGGAGTTGTCGTCCGATTCCGACAGCTCCGACGATGAGGCTTCAGAACCGACCCCAGCACCAACGCCTACCGCCAAGGCAGACGTATCGTCCGAGTCTGGAGATGAATCGGAGGATGAAGCTCTTTCGAAACCTGCTGTACAGTCCACGCCAGCACCAACTCGTACGCCAACGTTAGCTGAATTATCTTCCGAATCCGACAGCGACTCGGACGATGAAGCTCTAGCCAAGAAACTTACTGTGAAGCAGGCGAAGAAACCAGAACCCAAGACTCCTACAAAATCACCCGTGGCCAAGACTAAGCCGGCCGCTTCATCATCTTCCTCGTCTTCCTCGAGCTCAGACTCCTCAGACTCTGAAGATGAAGCTCCTGCTAAACCTGCCAAGCCTACACCAGCACCTCGTGCACGCAACCACAAGGCAGGAGGCATCTCAGAAGGCAGTTCGCATACTTTGGTCAAGAAGATTGAGGGTTTCGGTAACTCAGGTGAAGGCAACGAGCTGCACCTGGACGCCAACCTGAATGGCTTCGAGCGTCTACTAGCACACGATTGTGCCGAGCGCCTTGGCCTCGCACACGAGAGCATCGGCTCTGGTCTGGAGCGTCATATCATTATCTCCCGTCATGGAGCGAAGCGTCCTGCAGCGAGTTCTGGCCAATCTCACAAGACCAAGAAGAGTAAGCATCGTCACTAAGTCAGGAGATAAAAGACTGCCAGCTAGTCTACAGTAGTGACACCGAACAGCTATAATAGATTTCTTTTCTCCGTGTTCATCTCTCGCTTCGTTGTTCGTCGGTATCTCACAGTTCTAAGCCCACGAGAGCAGCTCTAGCCGTGACGAACAGAGAAATTCTAAAACGTCATAGCGTCGGAGTGTCCAGTTTCTTGCTCTACCCTTGTCCACACTGAGCGTCCTACGCGACTGCGCTTACAGACAGCAGTCTTTACTTGCGGGCAGCCCTTCTGTCGGCACGAGTAGCGGCGTGGAAACCCGAGCGAATGGCAGCCACAGATCGAGACGAGCCGCAGTCTTGGCAGTGCACAAAGTACAAACGACTGACCGAGTCGCGCGTGAGCGTCGTGTTGGGCGAGCGGCACATCTGGCACGAGACGTACTCCGTAATGTACTTACGCAGCAGCGATTCGATGTACTTGGGCACGTAGCGACCGCGAATGACGAGACGCTGGTTGCCGTCGATAGATCCCTCCGTACCCAACTCAGCCAAAGTGAACTGCAGCACGTGCTCGGGCGAACGGTGCATCATCTGGCAGATCTCCTGGAAGTTCACCCACAGTGTCTTCTTGGTACCCACACGCATGAGCTGCGGCGGCTTCATCGTGTGTCGCTTGCGGTCCGTCAGTTCCGGGTTGTTCTCGTGCAGTTTGGCCATGATACGCGCCAAAAGCTCGTCCTTGTACGAGTACGTCGCGGGGTCCTGAACCAACACCGAGCTGGCGTCGGGTGTGGCATCTGCGGCGGCATCGGCGTCTTCAGTCTTTTCCTTCTTCTATCGACATCAAACAAGAAATAATTTATCATTTAAATTTAGTAAATACAGCACTTTAACATATTCGTGTTAAAAAACGATGGGATTTTTCGACGCACCTCCTTCTTGACCTTCTTTGATTTTTTCTTCTTTTTCTTCAGATCGAACATGGCGGCCACATCCTCAGGCACGGCGGGCGGGGCCACGCCGGCTTCGCCCACGGGCGGCAGTTCCTGCTTCTCAGCGACGTCAGCCATGGTAAATCTTCTTGGTGCTCCCTTCTAGCTTGGCTGGTGCGGGTGGCTCGCTTGTTTTTTCCTGCCCGCTTCCCTCGACTTTTCTAGTGGCTTCTTTAATTCAGCGAATGATAAGCCAGGGTTTTAGCTTTTAATCAGCACTTTCATCCAATCTAACAATGTTCATTTTAGCCAGTGGTTGACTTCATTATCTGTGATTTCATCCAATGGTCAAGTGAAGCTGCTCGGCTTACAATGGCAGTGTACTTTGTGGACAGCAAACGCCCCTGTAGCTGAAGATGGCGACACGCATCCCGATTGCCTTCCGTCGCGGCCCGCGCACCAAGAAGAAAGCGATCGACCTGATCAATACCTGGCACATTTTCCGCGGTGACAAGGTGCGATTTTTTTCGCTTCCAAACTCGCCGTGTTAGCGAAGATATTGTTCTCTAACCTCTTCTAACCTGTGGCATCGCTTTACTGCAGGTTGAAATCATCGCTGGACCTCACAAGGGCACGCAAGGTGAGGTCGTGAGCGTTGTACGCGACCTAAACAAGGTCATCGTGGAGAATGTCAACATGGTGCGTCGTAACGAGGCTCTATAGACTGCTCGTAGCTTTAAAAAATCTGACCTGTTTGCGATGAACTTATGCAGTCGCACCGCTACGTGAAGGCGACGCCTGCCGCTTCCGGCCGCTCGTACCTGTCGCCGTCTCCCATCCACTACAGCAACGTGAACCTCGTGGATCCGTCCATCGGCAAGCCCACGCGGGTCGCCATTCGCTTTACGGAAGAGGGAGAGAAGGTGCGTGTGTCCAAGAAGACGGGCACTATTATTCCCAAGCCAGCCATTCTCAAGGAGCGTCACAACCCGCGACGAACAGGTGCGTTGCTGTCATTTAGCTGGCTTCGTAGCTGTCGTGATTGTTGTTATTCGTAGCTGACACTTCTGTTATCGTCGTGGTTATTGTTAATTTCTTCCAGAAACGGGCCCCTTCGACACGGCACCCGAAGACGTCTTGGAGCGCACGGTCAAGGACTGGGAGGTCACTCGTTTGTAAGCGTCACGCAGTTTCAAGTCGTTGCGAGGAGGAAAGTAATCCGCGCAGTTGTAGGAGACCGAAGGATTCGTGCGCGATTCTCGAGATAATGATAGACAAGAAGGAACAGGAGCACGATGACGGTCTTCATGACCGTTGTCGCCTAATTTCAGTTTCGTTCTCCTAAACGCATCCACGCAACCGCCTTCTGACTCTTTATCTGCGTCTTCAGGTCAGCTCAGAACGCTGAGGCTTCATCGAGGCTTTGCGGCACAACCACACGAGCAGTTTTTTCTACTTGTCGGAGCTTCCTGCATTCGTTTGTTGGAGCTCTGACGCTAGAGCGGTCTCCTGCCAGCGTGAATCATGTCTCTCCATGAAAACGAAGAGGCTCTTCCCCTTTCGGCCGAGGATCAGCCCTTTTTCGATGCCGTGAAGGCGGAATTTGGTGACAAGTGCACGGACGACCTCGCGATCCGCGTGGCTCGCGCTTATCGCGGAGTCAAAAAGAACCGGCAGCAGTTTACGATCGCAGAGACCAAGAAGATCCTCGACGCTCGTGCTGCCTACAATGCCGACACCGTCCTTCAACGCGACTTGCCCATGTCCAAAATGTACAACGAGTACTGGCCCACGTATATCTACGGTGAAGATAAAGAGGGACACCTCGTTACGGTGGACCGCCTCAGCGATATCAACCCGGACGGGTTGTTCAAGACCTTCGCCAACACCGAAGATATCATCCCCCACCGATGGCAGTACATGGAGCGCATCCAATGGGAGAAAGTCGCCATCTCGAAGCGACTCGGTCGTCGAGTCTACAAGCACGTGTGTATCGTGGATCTGAAGGGTCTCAGAATGAAGCTTCTATCGCCGTCAGTGCTGAGCCACCTCAAGGTATTTATCTACCTACATTGCATGATGTCGTATCTGTTCCAAGCCAACAAGTGTTCTTTCGTGTAGCCTATCTTCGACGTGGGTCAACTCTACTACCCGGAGACGCTGCACTGTCTGTACGTCGTGAATGCGCCGTTCATTTTCTACAGCGCCTGGAAGGTCATCTCGGCTGTCATCCAGCCTGAAACGCGTGAAAAGATCCAAGTGTTTGTACGTAACTTGTCTTGAGAAACAGAGCTACTGGTGCATTTGTACTGAGTACCTTTTGATTGGTGACTACGCAGAAAGACATGAAGGCATTCTTGGAGGTGGCACAGAACCACGGCATCCCACTTTCGTCACTTCCGTCTTACATGGGCGGATCACACCCAGGGCGAATCATGAACAATTCGTTCACGGCATCCGAGCCCGATACTCCTTTGCCCGCTCCTGTAGTGGCTACAGTGACAACTGAGAAGGAGAAAGCGGCTCCCACCGGTACTGAAGCTGCAGCTGGGCTGGAGGTGTGCGCAGGAAATTAGTAGTGTGGTCATTGCGAACGGACAGACTTTTAAGCATAATTACCATTTATCCATTCAAATTATGGTCTACAGTAGAAGCTATTCAAGGTGCAGTGATTACCAATGCCTATCGAAAAAACCTGCTCGTCAGCATAATTTTCTGTTCGTGTCGACGAAGTTTTGAGCACTTTGAGACTACTTAGTATTGGCACTGATAAAGGAGCGAGCATACTGAAGTGCCGGCGTGAGACGGGCTATCATTCTCGTCCTGCTGCGGTTCACAATCCCTCACCAATCCACCGCTGCGAGATGACTTCAGCAACTAAGGCGAAGTGAGGTGACGCAAAGCTGCAAACGAAGGCGCTTTTAGCTTCTTGTTTGGATGTCCCCCCAGCGTCCGGCGAGCAGCACCACCCCACAGTTGGTAGAGCTCAAGAAAAGTTGCTTTAAAGAAAATTCCTTTTCCATTGAAAGTAAATCTCGCTCAGGCCAAGACAAAATTGCAAAAACACCGTTCGAAACGGTGTGCAACACCCTCAAACGCACCAAGCACTTTTCGGGAAGGGGCGACGCAGCTATGGCGCCAACTAAGGCGAGCGGGTGCGAAGTCTCGTAGCCGCAGCAAACCCGCTCGGGGAGCCCGCGAAGCAGGGCCGCGATGTATTTGCGGAGGCGGGCCCAGCGCCGAGCTCACCAGCGAGCCGCGCATTGCACTTCCCAGGTGAAAGAATCTATCAATCGCGAGCGAAGCGAGCCCCAGCGCGGCTGGTAACGACCTCTTACATTATATAATGTCTTTCCACAGGAGAGCCGGGTAATCCCCCCCGGCTGCTCTTACAAATGCCAGGTCAAAACAAAACTTAAGTGCAAAACAAGGTGTTTTTGATGCGTTTCTCAGGGCCGAGTATTTATTTTTGAAGAATCTTCGTTTGAACATGGTTTTACAGTTCCAGAAGTTTTATAATTTTCAAATGATAGGCCGAAACCTATGATATAGCATATTCTTAAATCCTTGGCTGGCACACACTGCAATTGTTTTTGCTGCGTGACAGTCGCTATGAGTCGAGGAAGGGGCCGCGGACGCGTTCGTTTCGGTGGCAGTCGAGACTCAATGCTGGCAGATATCATGGACGAAACGCGTGAGGACCTTGGCCTCTCGCACACACAGATGGAGCTGCTGCACGTAGGCGTTTACCTCTCTCTTTACCTCTCTCCAATCATCAACTTGGAATTACTGACCGTATTTTTGCTACTACTACAGGCTGAAGGTGGCGAATCACTGTACCCGCCCATGGAGCTGCCGCAACCTGAGGCATTGGCCGACCGCGAGGCCTACTTGATCCAAAGACAGCGCATCTTGGCACACAAGCTCGAGAGTCTTTACCACCCGTGGGAAGCGGATCCATCAGGTCCAGACGCTGGTCGCAATGCGTCCGATCCAGTACACGTTACAGTGCCAGAAACACAGAAAGCTAACGAGGTCTACGTACCCGAAGAGTTGCGTGCCAATTCGCTCAGCGGAATGCGCACAGCAACCACCGGCTCTACGAACCGTGGCATCATGCAACCACGCGCATTCGAGAATGTGTTCAAGTCGTTAGAAGCTCAGGAGAAGAAAATTGCAGCCGATAAGGCCAAGGCAGCCGAAAACGAGGCCGATGACGGCGACATGGATGACGCCGAAGAAGATCTGGGTGATGATATGAACGACTACACCTTCGACTACTACGACAGTGACGCTGTGAGCAACGAAGGCGACGAAGAAGTTTTCTTCTAGACCAGCAAACAGTCAGATACACATGGAGTGCCACGAGCTTCGTTATTTATTTATCCGCTTGCTCACTCGGCGCTCAAACTGCATCATATAGAGGTAAAAATAGTATTTTTTACCATATTTTTAGAATACACATACCAACACTCCGTGTTGTACTGATTTGTGTAGCACGAAAACAGTATTAATGCAGTCGCTACCGGTATTATCGACTGCGAATTATCAGATGAAGTTAAAAACTGTTGGATCTTCTTACTCATGCTCTCCAGACAGCAGTGACGCGCTCAGAGGCGCCAGTCGGTTCTCATCTTGTGCTTCGTCCGTGATCGTCGTAGTGTCCGTATCCGCTGAGGTTCCATCGGCATTAAGCTCCGCACTCTTTTGTGCCAAGTTGGAGAGAGAATAGTTGTACATAACCGAATAGTTTGCGGGCGCAATAGGGAGGGGCTTTACTCGACGAATAATCTCACCGGGACGAGGACGCGTGCGTGGTCTGCCTCGAGGTTTGCCTGTTCCCCGCGGCTTCTTCTTCGCCATCTTAGAAGGACGTTCACCATCCCCGTCTTCGTCTTTTAACGCATCATCCGCAGAGTGATCTTTGACAACAGCACCCGGGTTTGACATGCCAGGCAACATACCTGGGAAACCTGGTAGTAATGGCATTGGCAGACCGTATCCCCACATAGGGAACTGCTGCTTCAGAGTCTTTTCCATCTCAGCCTTGGCTCGTGCCGCCACGTCCTTCTTAGGTGGTCGGCCGCGTTTGCGCTTAGGCATCTCCTCCATACTGGGCGTCCCTGCAAGCAATCCAAATCCGTCGGTGCCCACAAAGGGCGGCGTGAGTCCCAGCGACTCGGCAGTCGCAGTCTGATACGTTGGCGAGGCGTCGCCCCCAGACACAGTAGCCACAGACTCGGCTGCATCCTCCTCTGCAGTCTCAGTAGATGCACTAACGGCCTCTTCGGACGTCGAGATGGCTGGATTTGAACCGTCAGTCGTCGCCGCGGCCGCGGCCAGCGCCTGTTGCTGGAGCGGCATCATTAGTGGAAACATGGGCATCATGAATAGCGCGAGCTGTTGTTGTTGCAGCGCCGCGAGTTCGGTGGGGCTCATATTTTGGTTGGCCAGGTTCTGGAGCTGCTGCTGCTGGAGCTGGAGGAGCTGCAGTTGTTGCTGTTGGAGCTGCTGCTGGAGGAGAGCCTGCTGCTGTTGAGCCAGGTCACTGCCGCTCTTTGGTGTGCCTTCAGCCGCCGGCTTGCCGTCGTCAGAGGGTGGTGTCATCGCGTTCCGGTGTAGCGGAAGTGAAGCTGCTTGGCTCGGGTTGCAGGAAGGGGGATTTCTTCCTCTCGTTGGGCGCCGTGCGGATTTAAATCCAATAATGAGTGGAGAAGCGCGGCGCCCTGGCCCCATTCGACAAAATACGGAAAAACCTCGGCTGAGATCAGCTTTCAAAAGCAAGGTTTTAAAGCTATTTTGGGCGATTGCTGCTCTTAGTGAGATGGGATTGGCGGAAACAGTGCATGGTGCGATTCCTGATTGACGGAATTTGAACTGGCTTAATTGACGCCCAATTTGAAGCTTCCGCCCATACCAGCGCATTAACCATCTTCGATCACCTACAGCCATGTTGTTGTTGTTCATATTCGACACCCTAACTAGCTCAAATTCCCGAACTCTGCAGCACGGTCGATTGAAAAGCGATGCAGAAACTGTCTGAACTCCTCAAGCTACTGCTTATTACGCCGTCTCCGCGAAAACTTTTCTACTACATGTACAATGTAAATGATAGGAGCACCATACTTCAGTAACTCAGGATATGTAGTAGCTCCCATATCGTACACATACGCTTCAAACTCCTTAGGTTGACCGAAGCGAAGACAACAAATATGTGACAGTAGTCCGAGTAAGTAGCAGCACTACCAGCGACGTTCCCAAAGTGTTGATACCCTCTTGACGAAGTTGAAGTGACCTGGCACCAATAGAAGTGCGTTTCTACGCGAATCAATGCGTAACCGCTGGGGACTTTCTTACTCGACCACTGGTTGCCAACCAGGATGCAAGAAGCAGACTGGCAATGTCCTCACGTCCATGAACGACGCTCGCACAGCATAAGGCTGGTGAAGCAACGCTGCGCCATTCAACAATCGCAGCGTGCAGCCGCAGCTTCCACCAGCGTCAAATCCCGCGGCAATGCAGCGAGAACAGTTTTGAATTTGGCCAGGAAACCTGCCGCTGCCCTCATTACTTCCTCATTCTACAATTTGCTGGCACTCGGCCGCAACGTGTACCCAACACCAAGGCAAGCATTACGCTTTGGTGGCACTGATCCCTTTACGCCACCAACCATGTCGCAGAAACGCTCTATTGTCCCCGGACAAACACAAAGTTGCGAATTTAGGGCCACCAGACCTGTTTCAATGTCAGAAACAAAAGGGAGGATAGTTGCAAATTAAGGGAAGGCCCCTCCTCCGCACAAAAACTCTTGTCTTTGTGTTCGGGGGTCTTGTTGCCACCACCGCCAGACGAGCAGTCCTCAAAGAGCTCCTTCCGGATTAAGAAACCTTTCCGTAAGCTTTTTACTCGCCACAATGAGCCTCATCCGTCAGTCTATGCGCGCCCTGAAGGCCGGTATGTGTCTTTCCTTTGTCTCACCTCTAGATGAACGCTTTTTCCGTGCCCAATCGAGCTAAAATGGCTGAGATCTCACGTGTTGCCCTCCTTCTCTGCAGTCAACACCACGTCCGCCATCCGCCCCGCTGTCGCCCGTTTCTCCACTGACGGCAAGGTGCACGGTGTGCCCATTAACAACACGCCCACTGAGGACGCCCAGGTTGTGATCCCGGAGGTCCACCAGACGCTCGAGTGGTGTCTGTCGTCGCCCCCTCCTGTTCACCAGTTCGACGAGGCCCCTATCGTCATTGAGACATACGGCGACGTTGACCCGTACGGCCACTAGATCAATATCTCAAGGACGTCGTCTACTGTAGCTGCGACTTTGTTTGGCATGAATTAAGTATCAAGGGTGAAGAATATCGAGCGCAGCAGTGCAGTCAGCTCCAATTTCAGAAAAACAAAGACACACAATTTGGTAACTTTTTGCATCAGCTGCTGCCTCCTGCGCTTTCTTCTAGCAATTGCCACTGCTGCACGGCTGTCCGCCTACCGTCGCCACGTTTCTTTGATGAGTTGAATATCCGCCAGGTCGTCGTTAATCATGTTCGTCAGGTGTTCCAGCCCCTGTCGTTGCTTGTCCATGAACTGCACAAAACGCCATGACTTGTCAGCCTACTCATCCTAAGGCAAAAGTGTTTCTCTGTACCCACCTCATAAAGTCGCTGCAAGTCCTGCGGACTGAGCTGGCTGGACGGGGGAGGCTGCGTCTCCTTCTGGACGCGTTGCAGTGACACAGCGTCGTTTAGTCGTGCCTTGTACTGGCCAGGCGAGTCCAGCAATGTCTGCAGCTTCTTCAACATCATCCTGTGCACAACAACAGCATCCCAACGTTAGTATCAAGACGTGCTCAGCATGGCTCCTCGACAGACAACAGACGTACGCTAGCTGCATCTCTTCACGCTGCAGCGGTTTGCCGTAATTCTGCAGCAACTCGATATCCCTCATGACCTGCACAAGTGCGTGGAACAGCTGCACGTGTTCGTGGCGACATTTCTCCAGCTTTTCCTCTGTAGCTCGTGTGTGCTTGTCCATCTCCTTAAGTTGCTCTCGTAGGTCCTCCGTGTACGTGTTGTACTTGTCAGCATGTTCCTGCTGTGCCTTGATTCGTTTCAACAGGCTGTCAAAGCCTAAAATGGGTACAGGAGCGCAGTTCAGCGGGTCTGGGTTGTCCAGCTCGGCCTGGTTCCACAGACGCTCACTAATGTGTGCTGGTCGAGTGTACAGGTGTCGCTGCGTCGGGTCCACTGTGTTGTACATGAGGAACTTGAACCGCGACTGTGCTGGGTCCTGATACGCTGCTTTGACGGTGTTAAGCTGAGCAACTGAAGCGTCAGCGCCAAGGATGATTGGGGCTGGAGCAGTCGAGGCAGCGGGGGCTGCACCAAACGTGGACGGAGCTCCAGGAGTAGTGCCAAAGACCGATCCTGTCGCTCCAGTTGTTCCGAAAGCGCCTGTTCCTGTGGCAGTTCCGCTTCCGAATCCAAAGCCAGTGCCTGAAGTCGCTGGCTTGGCTCCAAAGCCGAATCCTGTCGCCGTTGTGCTAGTTGCAGGGATCTGACCAAAAAGAGAGGGCTTCGCAGCTGCAGAGCCACCAAATCCAAAAGACGACGTCGTGTTGGCGGCAGGCGCTGAACCTCCAAAGCTGAAGCCTGTGCTGGCTGCTGGAGCCGCCGCACTCGTGCCACCAAAGCCGAATCCGCTAGAAGCAGCAGGAGTTGCACCAAAGTTAAAGCCACCGCTAGCAGCCGGAGCTGCACTCGTGGTCCCGAAGTTAAATCCAGTACTGGCAGCAGGTGCCGGTGCGGGTGTAGCGCCAAAGGAGAAGCCACTGGAAGCTACCGGAGCCGCTGTGCTTGTCGCTGGAGTGGAACTGAAGTTGAAGCCCGATGAGCCAGCAGAAGGAGCTGCAGACGCTGCTGCACCTCCGAAATTGAATCCTCCCGTCGCTGGTGCCGCCGGAGGAGCTGTCTGAGTCGCACCAAAGCTGAATCCTCCCGAGGCTGCGGGTGCAGCTGTTGCGCCTCCACTGAAGTTAAAGCCGCCAGCCGCGGGTTGCGTCGCTCGTGCAGTAGCTCCGAACATCTTCGAGCTTGTATCTATATAAATTTGTCCCTGCAAGGCAGCGATCCAACAAAGCAGCACATGAGTCAGTTTCGAATACTAGAGATGATTTAAATGCCCCGTTGAGCGCGCCTTTGTATATACTACATGATAAGACTAACGAGATCTCGATTATTACCTGTCTTCGACGCAGGGGGCGGATTCAAGACGTCACTAGGGCGCTATCGGACTCGCCCTTCTGCTCCACCTTCAGATGCTTGGCGCGGGCTTGAATTCAGAAGCGATACTACCATTGGTTGAAAAGGAAGGAGAGCTGTAGCCAATCATACGATGACATTATCTTCGAATAAGTACGAGCGGATCCAACCAGCTTCAAACAGCGAAGAGCGCTCCAGATGACGATGATGGCGACGGAGCGAGAGCTCCTGGTAGCGGCTCCAACCATCAAATGGCGCTTGGGGAGCCGCCAGACGCTGCGCTCACGTCACGATCTGGAACTGCGCGGCCTGCTGGCCAAAGAGACGCATCCTCTGGCGTCTTTTACCACTCTGGAGCAAGCCGATTTGGTGGATTTAAAGATTATGGCAGTTGCAGTGGATCCTCCTCCTAGTTCCTTAGCGTCAGCTCTGGGTGACTCTTTTTCTAAGCGAAGAAGCGGTGGTGGAGAGACTCCGGAGCTTGTGGTGCTGCAAGATGGAGATTTGGACCCGTTGGGAGTGCTAAGATCGTCCAAAAGCCTGAAAATTATAGAAGCCGAGCCTTTATACTTAAAACGAAGAGCAAATGTTGACGCTGTACATGACACTGAAGTACCTGCCACAGCTGCTGCAATGACCAACACGGTTAAGTACAAGTGGAAGGAGCACACCGATCGTTTATTGGCCAAATATGCGGACCACACGTTCAAAATCAAAGCGAGCATGCTCGAAGTGAATGACATCGAGAACGAGATCTCGTTCGCTCCCAAGAGTGACTATCAGAAGGCCGACGACCCGGCAGAGGCGTCAGTTATCAAGAAAACTCGCGCTCGGTTGGAGCAGCTGGAACGAGACCCCGACAGGAACGATCCTTCACCCGAACAAGACGAAAAGACCATTGAAATCTCCCAGAGTCAATATGTGGCTAAGGTCAAGGAGATGCAAAAGAGACTGATTGCGAGTTGGGAGCACAATCACAAAGTGGAGGCGCTCAGGATTGCTATCAAGTGCGTCAAGCTGCTCGCAGACGCCGATACAGCTCCTCAATTGTACCCATGCGTGTTTGTACTGGTGAGTGAAGTGCTTGACGCTTTCGGAAAACTCGTGTTCGACCGCATACACGCACGAGCGTCCGAGGGCGACAACGGGCAGCCTCTTCCAGAGCCTTTAAGTGACCATTTCATGAGCTCTGAAATCAACATCCAAGCCACTGAAACATGTCGCAACTGGTTTTACAAGACTGCGTGTATCCGAGAGCTGCTACCACGAATGTACGTGTCGAAACGCTATTGCATGGAAGAGCAAGTGTTGGTTGCTCAACGAGGGTGTCTGTTATCTGCCCAGTTATATCGAAATTGCGTTGCTCGGCTGCTACCGCTTTCTGTGTGATGGCGAGTACCCGCAGATTGTAGCACGGCTGTCAAATATGATCAAGTATTGCCATTTTAGCCAGAATATTGAATCAGAAGACCTGCTTCTAACTCGACTTGTGTGCGCGTTTACAGAGGCGTTGGAGAGCCCATGGTCGCGTTATATGCGCGTCTGTATCTGGCGTTAACCAGCTCGGAGCTGCTGGGCACAACGTCCCCAGCAGAGCAGACCATCGTGGTGAACAGCAGTTTATTCGACTACTTCTACGCCTTCAACTGGTTCCGTCAAAAGAAGCTCGAGCACTGGCTGCTAACGCACAAAATGGAGTACGATGAGTATCTGGCGCTGCATTCTCCTGCCGTCGAGTGGCTCGTGAAATGCGCAGCTCCAGGGGCCTCTCAAGACTCGTTTGACACGCTATTGGCGCATTATCAAGAGTATTCCTATAGCTCCATGGTGCTCAAGCACTTGTGCGAGTGTTTTGGAGCCACATTCTACGTGTCAACTCCCTCCGAAATGCTGGAGTTGATCCGCACAGCGTCTCCGTCGCTCATCTCCCAGTGCCATCTCTACAGCCTCGTGGCTGTGCAGCTCAGCAGTGTACCAGCTATTGCAGAGAACGAAGCAGGTGGAAAACTGCAATTTCTGAACGATTCGTGGTCAGCCATCACGTCGCAAGAAGATATCACGCAGTACATGGAGTGCGCAGCAGCCTACATGAAGCTCATCGTCGCTCACTTCTCGGTACGTTGCGAGGAAAAGTCACTGCAATGAGGAATATATTGCTGACTCAGAGCATCTCTGGTTGTGTGACTTCAGCATCGAGAGGCGCTGATCTTACTGAAAGATGTCGTTCGCCACCTGAACGCAGCAACACCCGAAGAACTCACAGCCAAGACGTACAATCTACTCGGTGCGCTGATCGAGAACGTGGTCTTCGGTGCCCAACAGCATTACGAGTTCTTCTCCAAGCTCATTCCGTCGACATCTTTCCTGGTAAGAGTCTAGGAAACTCTACATGTAGTGTATCGTCTATCATTAACGGATGACTGGGGATTCAACTCCATGTAGGCTCTAATGGGTATGTTTAAGCGGGAGTCGAGTGTGAATGTGGCCAAGAAAGTGTTGCGAGCGTTTGTTGGCGGCAGTATGAAAAAATCCTGTCGGCGATCCGGCACTTTACGGCTCCATGTCGTTGGCCCAGAAGCTGCTGTGGCACACACACTCTTGGTTGTCTGTTGTCGTGTCCATGACGCTCTCGACTCTCTCAGTACTGCGTCTGAACGTGCTGAAGCCAACCGAGATATCTCGGCATTTATTACGCGACTTGGATACGTCAATGAGGCTGCGAGTGAACGGGCACAAGACGAGCAACAAGAAGCATTGCTCATGCTGTACACAGACTGTCGTCGTGCTTTCTACAAGTTAGAACCGATCAAGATGCTGCTATCCTCGATGGCTCTTCGACTTGCCATGCACGTCCATAAGCGCATTGGTGGTGGAGCATCTGTAGATGGCGCCAAGAAGCGTGTTCACACCCGACTGAATTTCATCCAATCGTGCTTGGCGTTCGCTCACATCACGATCCCGTCGATCGAGGCTTCGCTGGAGAAGCTTCGACTTCTGGTCTCAGCGGCGAATGTGGCGCTTGTGGCCAATTGTATCCCTCAGATGGACGCGCTAGTGAAAGCTGCGATCGTGTTGCTGGCAGATTTGGACCCAAATGCTGTTGGAACTGCCACTGAAGACTCAGCGCTTCATTCTGCCAGTCAGATGGGACTGTTTGGGGCCGTGGGGGTCAACAGAACGAGCAGTTCTGTCGACCAGATCGTGCAGATTATCGCTCAGTTGATGAGCATGCTTGTCTACGCTCCGTCGCTGAACGACGAAGACGCCTTCTACTTTGTATCCGCCCTGCGTAAAGCTGTACTTGAGCGAATGACATGGACCTCGAGCTCTGCTTTATCGTATCGCCTTGAAGCGGGCGTTGCTCACGTGCGTGTATTGCTGATGCTGGTGCAGCTGTACGCTCTGTGGGGACAGAAATCTCTTCCTGGTCGTCTGGATGGCGTGGACTCGAACGATGCACTGTATGGAGGTGATGACGTTTTCTCTAATGAGGTGCAGATGCGCTTCAGCTCGAGTGTTGAGGAAGTGGCGAGGGAAATTGAGGCACTGGGTGAGGTAAATGAGGGAAATGACAGTTCGGGAGACACTGAGCGAGTCATGGCAGCGCAGATTGAACTCATGCTGGACTTTGTCAACCTAGTGGCTCCTGTACTTGAGTACGACGAGTCTCGACTCGTCGATTCTTTTCCAGCAGAGGAAGATGCCGGTCGAAGTGGCAGACGCCGCAAAAGGCCTCGATCTGGCGTCGCGTTGGTGCGTAAGTGCATGACGTATAGCCACGAGAAAGCGCAGACGCTCAAGCAGACCAAACCCAGGGACATGTCCACCAGTCAAATGCAGATGACCACGTGGATCTGCCGCTACTTCGACAGCACGCGCGTGTACGTCGCCGAGTTCCTGCAGGGAATAGCCAAGCGATCCGCCGGTCTTCGACTGGACGCCACCAGCCAGCAGGCCGTCCAAGGTCTCGCAGACGCACTCGAGAACCTCGCACTCGCGGCGTAGTATGAAGCAATATACGCCAATGATTTTATTCGCGAAGCTGCCATTTTTGCTCGTGCGAGATGGCTAGCGCCACATTCCCTGAAACCATTGGGTCACCGAATTAGCTAGCTTCAACATGCGACTCTTCAAGATCGAGGCAGCTTACAAAGCTCAAGTAATTTCGACCGTTACTGAAAACGGACGCCCCTTCTTATGTGCCCTCTCAGATGTTGGCCTGCAACAAGTTGTCATTCCCCGATTTTCGGCTTACAGCTCAAGCTTCCAAGTTTCTCAAGCGCCAAACTCTTCGAACATCATGGGCAAGGGCAAGGGAAAGGACAACAAGGAGGAGAAGACCGCCGCTAAGGACGGTGAGTTCATCGCTTCGATGTGGCAATGCAACGAATGAGTTAAGTCCCTTACTGGTTTGAATTGCTGCGGTTGTGTAGCTCCCAAGGAGGAGAAGGGCGGCAAGAAGGGTGGCAAGAAGGGAGGCAAGAAATAACCACTCCTTACTCCTGAGTTTCGTCAACTAGCAGGATGAGAGATACTCTTACATAGCAGTGTCGCCTGGCCTAGGATTTCCATCGCAGCCACTCAAGAATAAATATGAAATTCGCCCACCCTTATCGTTTTATTTTACGTATAAATAAAATAGTTTCGACCAAAGTGTCTACATTTTCTTGACTTTGCTCCAAACTCGTGGTCGGAATGTCGGACGATGTTCGAGCTGCCACGCCGTCAACGGCTTCGGGCAGCTACCGCTTGAAGACACACGAGCTGGCGCCTGTTCTCCTCCCCAGGCCTCGGGCATCCTCCTTACCTTCTTCACTTGTCCGTGCAGAGCGAAAGGCGTTCGATGCAGAGCCCCCTCGTGGAGTACGTGGCTCGATCATTCGAGGAAATCCGCCTCATCGAGGTCGAAATGTGCTTGAGTCTGCTGCTTTCGACCCATTCATCCACTCCGAAAGCTTCAAGTTGCTGCTGCAGAACCCAGAGAATAGTAGAATACGACGCGAGAGTCCTAGAGCTGTGACGGAGTTTTATCAGTGGGTGTCGCAGCATTTCCACCAACTTGTGCGCACGTTTCGATCGCTGGGTATGATCGATGCAGAAACAGCGACCTCAACTACCGGTCAGTGTAGCGACAGAATAGACGAGAACGACGAGACCAACTACACTGAAGACGAGCAAGATTCAATCGTGAGTGAAGAAGCCTGGAGACGTATACTACGACACGCGACTGTGCTCTCAGCGACGCCAGGCGAGACGATCGCAGCGCAGAGTACGACACGTACCGAGAGCGTATATTTCCTTCTTAACGGACAATGCGAGCTCTCGTTCCGACCAGTCCTTGTACCGGATGACAAGATACCGTCTACTCCATCAACTTTACCGAGGATGTCCACAGGAGTGGTACATCATCCTGCTCTACCAGTACGAGAGCTTACCGCGGGTGATTGTTTCGGCCTCGATGCTGCAGTGTTCGGCTGCGAATACCATCTCTCAACCGCCACAGCAGGAAGTGCCCGACAGCGGAATCTCCTGGGTCTTCGAGAAAATGCGCTCACACACGTTCTGTGCTTGCCGTACTGCGTCGTTCAGCAGCTCCAGCGTCGACACCAAGTCGGCATCACACGGCTACCACCGTCCGCTATCTCTTTCGCACCAGAAGCAGAAAGGTTTCTACGCAACACGTTCCTCTTTCGATCGATGGCAGACTCCTCTCGACGCTTTCTAGCGGCTCATTTACACCCAGTTACCATCGAGCAACAGGAATATCTCTTCACTCCTGGCCAACCAGTACGCGTGTTCCTCGTGATCTCCGGACAACTCACTCTAGGATCTCCTCGCCAAGGAAGCAAGCAAGAGCCAGATCTGGAACTAGAACTGCTACAGACTCATGATTCTGTCGGAATAGCGGAGACCTTGCGACTGGCAATGTCGTTTGAACGGTACTGCGCTGTGACGTCAGTACACGGTGCACGAGCGTATAGTTTGCCCTCGACCGTGTTGCTCATGGTCTTGGCACAAGAATCCTCGTCCTTGAAGCTGTTTCAGGAGTGGACAACACACCGAAGAGCCTGGTTCGAGCTGCGCAGAGCCACGGCATTAGCTCAACGCAAGAAGTTCACAGCTGAAGACTCCGAACACGTTGTACGACTCACGGTGGCAGCTCAGCGACGCAGTAAGCTGACGTGTTCTCGATGTGGCTGGGCCGGACACGTCTCCACTTCATCGTCCTGTGTTTCTCTTGATATCTCCGTTAGCGATGCAGTTCCTGAAGTGGAAAAAAGAGGAAGAAAATCACGAGAAGGGAGTCGAGCGGTGAGGCAACACGAAAGTCCGCAAAGCTCGGGACGTTCGGAACCCGACCAATGTCCATCAATTATCAGCCCAGTCAGTCCAACTAGTTCTCCCAGAATTCCGCCGCATCGAAGGTTGCAGGTCAACTCGATAGCTCTTCGAGCGCTGCAGATCTCTCGAGTCTCCATGGTTGAACGTCTTGAAATCAACGAGTCTGCAGACCACGACACAGACAACCAGGACGAGCAGTACACAGACGCCAGATCTGCTTCCTTCAAGAGCAGGAAAGCCGAAGTCATGCGAAGTTGTGCACTGACACAATCATTTCAACGACTCGAAGCAGCGCTGCAGTAGAAACAACAATAAAAGAGATAAAGGCTCTTCACATTATCTGCCAACAAGTGGAGTGGTGTCTGTCTATCTGCGCCGTCGCTTCTTGCTGCTCTTGGACTTCCTCGAACTGCTCTTCTTCTGCTTACCCAACGCCCCTTTAAGTGGCTCAAACACGCTTTGACCCAGACCAAAGTGCTTGTCCTCGTTGTATGGCAATCCGTGAACTTGATGGACGTGTCGTCGGTGGTAATAAGCGATCGGAATGGCTGGGATAAAGCACGGCTTCTCAAATTTAGTGTCAAGAAGTGAAGCTTCAGCGGTATCATCTTCCGCAGGGAACTCCTCTGACGGACCTTGAACAGAAAACACATCCACCGGAGCACTCTTCGCGGCTTCCGTGAGTTTCTCCTTCTCTTGTTTCCGCTCTTGCGCGTCTCGATCGAACACGTTGAGATGTAATTCGTTGTCCGTGATGAGTCGAAACCCCGCAGGATACATCGCTCCTGGCCACGAAGTAGTGAATTGTTCCTCGAGCACATGCAGCGCTCCACTGGTCGAGACCGCTAACACGCTCTGTCTCGAGTGATCCCACGCTAATGCGAGCACTCCGTCCTTCACTCCGACGTTGTGCTGAGCTGTTGTCTTGTTTAAAACCGAGGCGCGATGCCACGTGAACAAACCGTTCTCTCCGACGTGACGATGACGCACAACTGGAGTCCCAACCACGAACTCCTCGCCGCCACTGAAGCAACAAACTGCCCAAGGTGCGCGTACTGCACCCGTCGAGTGTAACGCCACCTCTCGTAGTCCTAGCGGATGCTCCTCGGTCGCAGTCGTGGAATCCATGACGAACTCGTGGATGCCCTTGGAGCTCGTGAGTAACATCGCGTTTTCACGTAAGTTGACGCTCAAATCGACAAATTGGATGATCACGTTGAGCTTCAAGCTGTCCAGACACTGCAAAGTCGTCGCGTCCAGTATCGCCAGTGTTGATTTCGACGTGGCGCAGTAGATACGCGTCCCAGAACGCCCATATCTCGCACAAGATGCAAGCAGAGGATGGCGAGAATTATTCTGAGGCGTTGGTTGGGCAACTTCCGCGTTTTCCAGCGGGACATTCTCGAGTTGTGCTCTATCTCCAGTCACCACGTTCAGTAGCACTGGACGAGAGTTCCAGAAGCTCACAAGTACCAACTTTGGGTCGTATGGATGCGCACTCAAGGCCGTGATCGTCCCGTCGAATCTGAACGCCGACACGAGTGTCGCGGCCTCGACGTTCCACACACAAAGTCTCGCCCGACGTGTCGACTTCTCCTCGCAACCAGCAAACAGCCAATGAGAATCACACGACCACACGCATTGAGAAACCACTTTGAGAGCTGTCTTGACTACACGGAGATCGGATAGAGTCACCACAGTTCCACCTGCTGAGGCGTCCGCTTCGTCCTCCGTCTTGGTCTCTTCACTCTCGTTGTTATCCTCGTCTGCTTCGTCTTCTTCCGTGGCTTCTTCCACTGACGCGTCTTCGGTTCTCTCGTCGTCTTCATCTTCTACTGACGCGTCGTCGTTCTCCACTGATCCGTCTGCATCTGTCTTCTTTGCCCCGTCGGCTTTGGAAGTGGAATCATCCTGTCCATTGACCGTCTCGCCTGTAGGAGACTCCACAGCAATAAGAGTCGGGTCCAGCTCGCGTGTGATCACGCGGATACTCGTATTGTCCCAGATCGTCACGCGACCGTCGCGCTCGCCCACCGCCACGAGTGTGTGCGGAGCGTTGAGAGACAGGCAATTGGCCTGTTGCGTGTCTTCCAGACAGCTCCAAGTCGACGTTGGACGTGATAATAAGTGTTTCTGTAGATAGTCGTCATCTTCCTCTGCCTCTTCCACGTGTGTCGCGTTATCACTAGGCTCTGTAGCTGCATTAGCAGTGGTGGGGGCTACCGCGACGGGGTTCTCGCCTTCTGATGCCGATTGCGAGGCTTCTGCGGAGACGTCGGATCTCGCTAAGGTCGCATTCGAAGAGGCAGGGTCTGCGGAACAAGCTTGTGCTAGTTGCTGTCGACGACGCTCGGCCTGCTGCTGCTCCTCGGCGTGCACGACGCGCCGCAGCACCTGGTTCCACATTAGCGAATCCAGCATGTATACATGTATACTTGCCGTAACTGACTTGGTAATTGTAGAACTTACAAATGCCAAGTAATGACGAATCGTCCTACTATGCCACTAAGTCGAGGATAGACAGTGACATACATCTTCAATTTGCTCCCCTCTGTAAGACCTTATGAAGAAGGCCATGAAGACTGCGGGTTTACTGGCCGAGAAATTGACGTACCCGACTGTGCGCCGTGGAGACCTGGTGGAGGCGCTACATGGCGTGCAGGTGGCGGATCCGTACCGTTGGCTTGAGGACCCGGACTCGCCTGAGACGCGTGAATTCGTCACCAAGCAGAATGAAGTGACGCAGCGTGTATTGAACCAAATGCCGTTCGTAGCGGAGACAAAGGCGCGCATGACGGAGCTGTTCAATTATGAGAAATTCTCGGCTCCACGTAAGCACGGAGGCAAGTACGTTTTTACTAAGAACGACGGACTGCAGAACCAGAGCGTGTTGTACATCCAGGATGAGCTTCATTGCGAGCCGCGCGTGCTGTTAGACCCCAATCTTCTAGCTGAGGACGGCACAGCTGCGCTCTCTAGTCGCGCCTTCTCGGAGGCCAAACTTGGAGACGGCAAGCTCTTCTTTGCGCACGGAATCTCACGTGGAGGCTCGGATTGGCAGACTATCAAAGTCATGGCGGTGCACGACAACAACAAGATATTGGACGACACAGTGGAGTGGGTCAAGTTCTCCAGCATCTCCTGGACACACGATGACAAGGGATTCTTCTACTCACGGTACCCTCCTCCTGACAAAATGAAGGACGACAAGCACGACGATGCAGAGGGACCCAAGAGAGGCACCGAGACGGACTCCAACATGAACCACCAACTCTGGTACCACAAGCTGCACACGCCACAATCTGAGGACAAACTGGTGTACGCGTATCCGACTGAACCGACGTTTAACGTCGGCGCTGAGGTCTCGGACGACGGCAAGAAGCTGCTGCTCTACGTCCAGGATGGCTGCAAGAACGCCAACATGATCCACGTCGCGGATTTGAGTGATTTTGAGAGCTTCCTGAAGGGGCCAAGTGACGCAACGATCTCAGTGACGAAACTTGTGGACAACATGGACGCTGCGTACTCGTATATCCTGAATGACGGTGACTACTACTACTTTAAGACCAATGCCAATGCCCCACGCGAGCGTGTGGTGCGTACCAAGCTCAGTGCTGAGCCTGTGTGGGAAGAAGTGATCCCAGAACAGCCGGACGCCATCGTGATCGAGGGTGTGCACCCTGTAGCGCCGAACCTTCTGGTCGTGCAGCTCGTCAAGGACGTGCACAATGAGCTGCATGTGTATAACCTTGACGGTGTGTTCCAGTACGAGATTTCGCTGCCTAGTGTCGGCACTGTGGGGGTGGCCAGCAAACGTACCGAGTCGGAGCTGTTCTACCACTTCATCTCGTTCCTGTATCCGGGCTCCATCTTCCGTATTGACCTGTCCAAGAAGGCTGCAACGTCTGGAACAGTGCCTGAAGCTGAGCTCTTCCGTGAGACCAAGGTGAAAGACTTCGATCCGAGTCAATTTGAAGCCGAGCAAGTGTTCTATCCGTCCAAGGACGGCACCAAGATCCCCATGTTCCTTGTGAAGCGCAAGAATGCACCGAAGAACGGCGAGTTGCCCGTGTATTTGTACGGCTACGGAGGCTTCAACATCTCGCTCACTCCGGCTTTTAGTGTCTCGAGACTTGTGTTCGTGCAGCACTTCAATGGAATGTTGGCCCTGCCTAACCTTCGTGGCGGTGGCGAGTACGGAGAGCAATGGCACCAGGACGGGATGCTCCACAAGAAGCAGAACGTGTTCGACGATTTCCACGGCGCTGCTGAGTATCTGATCAAAGAAGGCTACACGAACTCGGAGAAGATCGCGATCCACGGTGGCTCTAACGGCGGTCTGCTAGTGGCAGCGACCAGCAACCAGCGCCCTGATCTCTATCGCTGCGTTGTGGGCGCTGTGGGCGTCATGGACATGTTGCGCTTCCACAAGTTCACTATTGGCCACGCTTGGCGCACCGATTACGGCGATCCAGACGTGGCTGACGACTTCCACTACATCCGTCGCTACTCGCCAGTGCACAACGTGCCCCAAGCTGACAGTCCGATCATGCAGAAGCTGGCAGGACGTGGAGGATTCCCGTCAGTGCTGCTCACCACAGGCGACCATGACGATCGTGTGGTGCCTCTGCACTCGTACAAACTTATAGCCGAACTTCAGCGTCAGCTGGGGAACTCGGAGACGCAGACGAACCCTCTGCTTATTCGTATTGACACCAAGTCTGGTCATGGAGCTGGGAAACCCACCACCAAGATCATCGAGGAGACGTCCGAGGTGTTTGCCTTCATCGCGTGGAACCTCGACGCTCCCTTCGTCGCCTAAGCTGCTAAAGCGCCGGTCTTTCCTGATGGGGATTTCTACGAACAGGAAACGTGTATGCGATGATCCAATTGCCTGCTAACTTGCTTCAAATTCCTAGCATTTTTACGTGAAAATGTCGACGATTTCAGAGAGTCTCTAGACCTTCCTCGGCTGTCTCGTCCAGTGCTGTTCTACACATTAACAGTGCGTCAGGGTCGCACATTATACTCACGGGTAGACTGCCCTGGAACTGCAGCTGCTCTTTACTTGTAGGTCCCAGCTCGTACGTGTTGGAGCCTTGAACACGCATCGTGCACTCCATTGCCTTCTGCAGCGACAAGAAAGCGTCATTAATCTGGTCGCTTGTCAGGGTTGAGAATGCTCGCTCCACACACGACACGAGCTCCGTGAGTCCTGACACTGACGCGTTGAGTAGAGGCGGCGGCGACGTTTTCAATGCTGTCTGAACGACTCGGAAGAGAGCGCTGTCCATCACAGTGAAGTCCGGGGAATACGGCGGCAGGCTCTGCATCTGGACATTCCAGCCTTCTTTGCGCCCTTCTTCAGCAAACGTCGCATCACCAGAGCAGCGAATCTTGGCGCTGTCTTGCTGGATAAAGATGGTCAGATGTACTGGCATTTTGTGTCGAATTGTAGGGACAATAATCTCCGTGATCATTCGCTGCACGTCCTCTTTCGTCACAGTCTCCAGCGGCACAAACGTTCTCTCTAGCTGCGATCTACCTGTGTTCTCAATGGGAATACAAGGTCGAATCTCTTCTCGTACAAACGGCCATACGCCTATTTTGCCATCAAAGAACTCGCTCCTCTGTGGATCCCACTGCGGACGTGCCACAGCCGCCATAAACATGACCTTTGTCTTTTTATCTCTTGGAAGCGAGAGCCACTTCATATTGATATGCACCACGTTGTGCATGTCGTCAAATAGACCATTGGGTCGCACTTTATCGGCACAATATCGTAAGCGCTCGATCTTATTCTTGTCCGTGAGTGATGGTTTGATCGCGTTAATGGAGGGATTCCCGTCCTCCTTCAGTAGCTCATACAACGTCGTCTTGGGGATTCCGACGGCTGTGGCTAGAGCGCGGATGGAACCTCGCTGGGCCAATGGGATCTCCTTGACACGCTCCAATTCCGCCGACCAGTCGCGTTTTCGCCGCCCGCGGCGTCCGACTTTTCGTGACGCCACGTCACACACCTCGTCGCCGTTCTCCAAGCTCTGTACTGCGCGCTTCCAGAGCCTTGAGACGGTGCGACGGTCCACACCGAACTCGGTCGCTGCGTCTGTGACCGCGTGCCGCATCAGCTTCGTGGAGCCTTCGATGCGTCGCTTTAGAAGGAAGTCGAGCATGGCGCGGCGCTCATCATACGTTAAGTTCCTGCTGCCACGCTCCTTCCACGCGCTTGTTTTCTTGTCAGAGGAGCTGATATCACGGCTTGCGCGTGTTATAGCCGTCTCTGGGACAGGTAGAAGAACCTCTGGCGTGGGCACAGCGGCGACGGCAGGACTCAGAGGCAGCTCGGCCATGCTGATCTTCTGGAGACTTTGACGGTGGGTGGAGGAGACAGTTCGGGCTGGACGCAAGCAGGCTTCGTTGTTCTTACTGGCTGAGAAGAGGAAACTCATGCCCCCGTTGGGTGGTCCACATTTCTCAACTTCAACGTTGCATGCTACGTCAATGCCAGCGCTTCGATTCATCAAGTGCAGTTAGAATTATACTATTGGAGACAAGGGAAACGCCTTTACATCTAACTAATCACTTGACGAGGTTGCAGCTTCACGCGGAGCATTCAAAATGGTTTGACAAGCCAGCAAAGCTTCACGCTTGCACAACACGCTCACCGCTAAACTGCCGTCTCGCTGCAGACTCTTCTTGGTCGAGTCTTCTTGTGAGCCAAAATCATTCCCCCCGCCTGCTAGCATAATGCACTCCATTGTCTTCTGCAGCGCCAGGTACGCATCGTTGATCTGTCGTTTGGAGACAGCAGCAAATGCGCGTTCCACGCCAGCAATAAGCTCCTCCATAGGGGCCTGCATGGTGACAATACGCGCTGCCACTTCCGGGTAAATGCTCCTGAAGAAAATGCGATTTAGCACCACGAGCTCTGGACTGTAGGCTGGCTGGTACTGCACCTGAATATCCCAGCCGTCAACTCTGCCGTGCTCTGCCACCACCGGGTCATCAGGCGTTAATCGAATTTGTTGGTTGTCCAGCTGGATGAAGACTGGTCCGTTGCGTAACGAGCTCGGCATCTTCGTCTTAATCGCTGGAATAACGTAGGACGTAATCATCGCCTGTATCTCCTTCTTGGTGATCGTCTCCAGTACGCGAAACACACGTCCGACTTGTGATGCGGCCTGGATCCAAGGCAATGCGTTGGCTCCAGCGCAGGGTTCCAATGGTGGGTCTGCCACCACAAAGGGCCAGACACCAAGCTTGCCGTCAAACTGCTGCTGTCGTTGACTGTCCCACTGAGGCCGAGCGACGGCAATGAGGAACATCGCTTTCGTCTTCTTCGCGTCGCGATTCCCCGGCATGGAACACCATTTGGTGTTAACGTGCACCACATTGAACATGTCGTCGAATACCCCGTTGGGCTGCATCTTGTCCAGGCAGAACTTCAGTCGCTCACGTTTATTCTTTTCAGACAACGACGCTTTGATCGCGTTGGCGATCGTCGGCGTGACATCGGAGCTGGGGTCCTGTTGATCATCGGTATTGTTCACTGGGTTGCCAACCGAGTCTTCGTTTCGCAGTAGACGGTACAGCGTCGTGCGAGGAACGCCCACAGCTGAAGAAAGCGCTCGGAGCGAGCCACGCTGGCTCAACGGGAGCTGCTTAATCCGCTCCAACGCGGCCGAGTGATCTTTTTTCTTGCGTCCACAGTTGCCACGTTTCTTGGACAATGCTTGCTTCATCACGACGTCAGTGGGCTCTCCAACGTCCATCGCCGCCTTCATGGAGTTCCAAATTCGTGACACCGTGTTCCGGTGCACCTCAAATTTGTCAGCAGCAGCGCTGATGACCGAGCGTGGTAGGCGAGCCTCGCCCTGGCTGTGCTTGATCAGAAAATCTGCCATCACAAGGCGCTGGTTATCCGTCAGATTAGGCTTGCGCCGTCCATGCGTCTTGTTCTCCTGCGGCAGTTCAGGCGTGTAGCTGACAGTGTCTGTCAAGAGTACCGACGCGTCCGACATGTGAGTTGCAGAGTGAACAATCTTCCACCATCTATTTTGGACAGTATATTATCAGCAAATAAGAAGGCCCCACATGTATTTTTGTCCACTTAGTAATAGTCAGTTGCTCCGAAAAGAATGCGACAGAGTCTCTTTTTAAGATGACATTTGAAAAAAGCGACCGCGATGCTCAAGTACCAGAAGTGGCTCGCTGCGTTTGTCGTGCTGTTCGCGCTATGGCTACTGCTGCTACGGTACGCAGCCGACCACATCCAAGACTCGCGTGTACAGGAGGTGGTCATGGCGCTGCCCATGTACGTGCTTGTGTCCTATGGCGCATACTCGCTGGCGGTGATCGCACTATCCGTCATGGCTGTACAAGACTGCCCCGAGGCGGCCAAGGAGCTGAACCAGCAAGTCGTGGAGGCGAAGGCCGATTTGACCAAGAAGGGATTCATATTCTAGGCTGCTGCATTTAATGTTTAAGCAACGAAGCCGGGAGAAGAATCGAGAGCTGCAACTACGACTCCTTGCGCGGTGTACAAATCGAGTACCGGCCCGATCACGTGGTTGCAAGCGTTTTTGGTGTTGTTGACAGCTTCTGTGGGCTCTACACACGGTCAAGCTCGCGCTACTAAGCGCAGCGGGATCGCGCAAGACAAGCACATGCTGCTTCGTGTCCGAGCAATTACTGTAGTATTTCCTTCGAAATTGAATAGATTTGATGTATCCACACCAACACCTTTTAAATAACATCCTTTGTGTGACGCACACGGTTGGCCAGTTGGTGGATCGCAGTAGTTTCACAAGGCGCAGCACGGCCAAAGGAGCACACCTCAACTTAGATTATAGACGTCGCGGGAGTGCAGCCTGGAGGACATCGACCAAGGAAGACTGTCAGATTGCCCCAGCGTCTTCTCTCTCGATAGAACCCTGAAGCTTCTCCTTTGGACAAGTTGAGTGTAGTGCAAGCTCCTGAAGAAACAGTCCTCATCAGCCATTGAAAATGGGAGGCGAGTGCGTGCCGGATCATTGCCGCGAGTGCGGAAGCAAGGACGTTGTGACGGACTTCAGCGCGGGCGACGTCGTGTGCCGCGACTGCGGCATGATCCTCGGTGAGCGCATAATAGATGATTCCCCCGAATGGCGAACATTTGCTAATGATGATCGGGGTGGTGACCCCGCTGCGAAATCCAGGGTCGGCGACGTCGCGGACGCGCGGCTGGACAGCCTCTCGCTGTCCACGTATCTGGTCGACCCGAAGAAGGGCGGCGGGGGCGCTGACGGTGAGGCTGGGCGCAAGCACAAGCGCCCCAACATCTCGTCCGACAGCGCCAAGGTGAAGAGGATGCAGCGCAATATGGCACGCATTCAAGAAGTTGCAGATTATTTATCGCTACCTAAGAAGATTGTGGAGATCGCGCTGGACGTGTACGCTGAAGCGGAGAAGCAGGGTGTCAACATGCGAGGACCGGAACGAGAAAGTATGGCCGTCGCAGTGCTGTTTATCGCGTGTAGGAAGGCAGGCAATGCACGATCATTGAAAGAATTCGAGGAGGCTTCCGGCATCCCCAAGCGACGTATTGGCAAGTCATTTATGAGCTTGCAGCGCCGCTTGGATCTCGAGGTGAAACAGGCGACGACGGAGGAGTATGTGCAGCGCTTCTGCTCGAGACTAGGACTGCCAAACAAGACTCAGATGATAGCACACACGGTGGCGAAGAAGGCAGACAGCTTGGAGCTGTCTAATGGACAACCCCCAGTTGCAGTGGCAGCGTCGGTGATCTACTTGGTGGCAGCATACACGAACGCAAAGCGCTCGATTCAGGAGATTAGTGACGTTACGATGATTGGCGAGAAGAGCATGAAGAGAGTGTGCAAGGAGCTGAACAAGAGTCGCGTTGTGCTTTTCGAGGGTGTGGTGATGACTTAGTCAACTGCTACGATACTGTGACATCCAAGAGAGGCGTGGTGGTGGCGCTGAGTGGTGACAGCAATGGGAGAAGACTTCGTAAGTAAAAAGAAAGAAGACACTCAGGTTCGTATATATTTAATGGGACACGCACATCCTATTTGCATGGTAAGACAATCAAGAACTTGATCTTCTATCTACTACTGTAGCTCTCGGTTTTTTATTGCTGCTTCGGACTGATGTTTATGTTGTTGCTTTTTTCTTCCAGGTCAGGTACATGTATAGATAGACATGGAAAGACAATAGAAGAACTATGCAATGCTGCATGGCTGACAGAGGTGCAAGACGGCCTTTGTTGTACAATACTTAAGTACGTTGTGTTTATTGATTGACTTCGCACGCCGCGTGCTGTTCCATAACCTTTGTTTTTGGTGTGCTATACCTTGTCTGCTTGTTGCAGACAAGCAAAAACTGTTTTTTTGTTTCACTCGTACACTAGCTGAGCGATTTCTATCCACGAAGTGTGTGTTCGTTGGCATCTCTTGAGACTCCAGACGACGCCTCGATACAGCAGCTCCTCTCGGTTGTTTAGCCGACGAAGCACCAGATCCAAGTTGTTCGAGAGCTGCACATCCAAAATTGTACTTAAGTAAAAAGCGTCAATACAATAATGCCAATTGCAAGCGTACCTGTTTGGTGCAGGGTTCCGAAAAACAAAGCGACAACCCGCACGTTGTAAAGCACCACAGATATCCACAACCGTAGCAGGGGATGCATGGAAAGTAGTCTTCCACTGTCTGATTGAGCACGTCCACGCAGAACTTGAACTCTCTCCGTGAAACTGCAGTCAACAACGTCCAGACCACAAATGTAAGCTCTCCGCGTTCCTAGACAAGCACTATCAGATCTCTGCGACCTACTGATCCCGTCCAGCGCTGTCGGGAACACGTCATCATATGAGGATGAATAGCCGCTCACTGTCTTCATGCCGGTTGCCTCTAACCTGGCCAGCACCACGAGGTTGTGGCCGTCGCCGGGCACGAGCCGCTCTGTGGACATTCGCCTCGGTGCTCTTTTACTAGGCGCTCCACGATGCCAATCAAACAAGCGGATACCAGCACAGAGAATCTTTTCGTCAGCTAAAGATAGGATGTCATATTCTATGGTTCACGACTCCTCGCTCTCGAAGATCGGAGCTTGAAAGGCAGCTGAACAGTTTTGAAAGACCCAAGAAAACAATTTTGAGAGACCTACAAAGGTAAAACCTCACCAAAACGGTCATCGCATTACCAGGGGAGATTCTTTTCTCGAATGTCCGACGTTCTTCCGTCAAATAAAAACCCGAGCTGAGCCACCGCCTACTCGCGTCTCCAGCTCTTTTTCTCCGCGTCTCCTTGCCGCTACATCAGCTATGTCCACAGCCGCACGCCGACGATTAATGCGCGACTTCCGCAAGCTTCAAAACGACCCGCCGTCGGGCGTATCGGGCGCCCCCATGGACAACAACATCATGCTCTGGCAGGCCGTAATCTTCGGGTAAGACCACGCCTCGCAGCTTTAACTTCATTCATTTATCTAACATCACGTACGCTATCATGATAGACCGGACGACACGCCATGGGAAGGCGGCACCTTCAATCTGACGCTTGAGTTTAGCGAAGACTATCCCAACAAGGCGCCGACTGTCAAATTCATCACGAAAATGTTCCACCCGAACAGTACGCGGTCTTATTTTTGCTTCATGCCATGTCGTGTGTGCTGCTGTAACTAACTTGTGTTTTCTACTGCTTGCAGTCTACAACGACGGCCAGATCTGCTTGGACATCCTGCAGAACCAGTGGTCTCCGATCTACGACATCTCGGCCATCCTCACGTCCATCCAGTCGCTGCTCTGCGATCCCAACCCGAACTCGCCGGCCAACTCGGAGGCCGCGCGTCTTTTCCAAGAGAACCGACGGGAGTACAACCGCCGCGTGCGCGAGATCGTCGAGCAGAGCTGGCAGGCGATCGCATAAAAAAGCTCGCTCGTCGGACGCGCCGCCGCGTTGTGTGGCACTGCACAGCCTTTTCTTCACTGCCGCATTGTGATGGGGGTCGGCAGCAGGAGTTGAATGTCTGCCATTCTTGTCAATGCGTTGCCTCTCTTCCTTTTTCTCCGCTCCAAACCGACTACAGTAGACTCAGCGTGCAGACCACGAGCGACGACGTCAGAGGATGAGCAGTAAGATAAAACAAAGCAGTGCAGTAACAAGGGAAAGAAGATCAGGAAGGACAGAGAACTAGGCCACAAAGGACAAGCGAAAAATTGAAACCTAAAGAGAAGTACTCTTTTTGACTGCGAAGTTGCCATGTTGGACACATTACTGGGCGAACGGCGCCTCAGCAGCTTCCTCTACGCTCTCGAGCAACTGATTTGATGGAGCTTGAACCGGATTAAAGTGTGGCTTAATTGTAGATGCTTTGACGGACCCCGACGCAGCAGCAGAGGCCGCAGCAGCGCCGAAGAAGGACAACTGAATATCGCAGCCCAGATCACGCAGCGCTGCGTAGGCTTCGTCCCCGCAACCACGATACTGTTGGGCCTCGCGGAGCAATGGCTCGATCTCTGGCTCGTCGTGCAGGAAGCGTGAACGCAGCTCCACACTGCGAGCCACTATGTTACGCACCGCCAGACTCGCTTGGCGAAGTACAGCCACGTCACGACGGTGAGCTTGCATGGCCCGCGCGATTTGCCGAATAGCCCCGAGCTCGACTAGCACACGACTGTTCTCAGGAGAGCGGAGCGCAATAGCAGCCAGCGTTGCACATGCATTTTGTTGGATAGATGCATCGGATTCATGACGTTGCATGACCAGCAACGTCCGTTCGACGCCCCCAGACTGCAGAATCGCACGCTTTAACTCATCCGCAGCCGCCACGTTCCTAAAAACGGTAATGCAGCGATTGGCTACGGGAGCGCTATGCTCGTACGTCAGCATGACGTTCTGAACGACGGTTAACCCATCTAGATCGGCGATCTGTTGGCAGTTGTCCTCCGTCACTGCAAGTTGCTTGAGGACTGCAAGCCAGCTGACGAACAGATCCGACGAACCACTTGATGTCTGTGTTGCATCACTGCGTCCAGCTTGACGTAGGATCTCTAAGCTATACGGGATCACACCACGCTCTACGAGAGCCTTGATAGTATCCTGTGCCTGCGAGAACGTCGCGCGAGGATCGTCATTGATAGTCAGTACTCGCAAGCACAGCGCCAGTTGCTTCGACAGCACTTCGTTATCCTTGGCACTCTCTAAATGTCTGCACAGCGCCTCAACACCGTCTGACTTTGTAAAGTGCGCTTTGTTGCTCTCATGCTTGACACAAGCTGCTTTCACAAGCGCAAGAACTCGCACCACGGTCTCTGTATCTTCCCCGTGACGCTTCAGCAGTTTCACAAGTCGCTGCATGCCTGCAGCACCCACAAAGTCCTGATTGTCGACATTATCAGCGCACAGCAACACCAGTAAATTGCTGCAAGAGGCCGCTACAGCGGCGGAGTTGGAATCTTGCAGCGCCAGAAGCGTATCCACGGCGTCGTTCCGTCCTGCCACCACTCGAGCCTCTGGAACGTCCTCACAAACGCTCTGCAGCTCCGCAACAAGGCTTAATATGTGGGCCTGCTCGCTTTCAAACTTCAAGAGCTTCTGCAGCTCCGAGATTAGTCGCTTCAGCCGCACAGGAAGCGACTCCTGCCCGAGTGACGCGCCGCTCTTAATAATATTGGACAAGTCAACACCCTGCGACTCAAACTGCTGCACGGCATCGGCCACCGCCTCCTTTAAGGACATGTCAAAGTCCTCCACATTCTCGGCGACGCACTCGTCGAACGTCTCCTGCGAGATCTGCCTACGCGCCATGGTGTTGAAATCTATATTTTATTTTGCAGCACTACTTAAAGAGTTAACCTCTTTTTGCCGTACTATGCTGTTAGAATTTTTTTTTTTTAACTACACTTGACAACTAAAAAAGCGTTAAATTGTACCCAGCAAATTTACCCTGGGTACCGGAACTGGTTTCCGGATGTGTCTACTACAGTAGTATAAATTGCCAAAACTACCAACTTGAGTACAGAATCGCAGAACAAGATGACCGACGGAACGGACAAGCTGTTGGTCGCGGGCCTGGAGGATTTAGAGAAATACCTCGACGATCACGAGGTGGCAAATGCTAAGCTCAAGCAGGTGCGTCTTTGCTGCAGCAGCAACGTAAGTTAAAGAGCTTTGACGTTGATCTATCGGTTCAGGGCTTTCTTATGCTGACGAAGGCAAAACTGCGACTGCAAGAACACGCGCTGTCGGAAATTTCGTATCACGAAGAATTTGAGGCGTTTCGGGTAGTGGTACTGGATTCTGAGGGAAATTGGCGACTGCAAGATGCGTCTGAGGTAAAAGTAGTGGGGAAGAGTGGCGACGACTCGCTACGTAATCGGAAAGCAGGCAAGAGCGGCCAGGAAGAAGCAACAGATACTAAAGCCAGGAACACGGACACACTGCTGTGGTTCAGCTCGTTACCGCCTAGTGATCTTCGTCAGGCGCAAAAGCAATTCTCGAGTGGTACGCTTTGGTTGCTGGCAAGGATTTCGTATTGCTGACTTTCTTTCTTTATTACAGGCCTACAAGCATTGTTAGTGGCAGCAGCATCAGCACATAAGGTTCAGCGAGCCGTTCACGGAGTTACCAGCATTCCTCATTAAGATATGGAGTCAATGGTAACGTGTTTTCATGGTTTGATTGCTTATTTCGGACACACGGGGAAGCTCTATTTTGTTGCCACACGCGGACTTGCTTACACAGATTGCCGCTGGTCGAATCGCCCTGGCTTTCGACTGAAGACATTGGCAACACGCTCCTTCACCTTGTCCATTGCCATGTCAAGTCGTATTCCCTGCTCTTTTAAGAAGGACACATTCATCTCTTTACCAGTGTAGCCGCGCTGCAAGTTGCGGCGGATGAAGGTGTCGTACTCCGCAACAATTCGAATAATCAGGTCGGAGGTCGAGATGCCATCCGTGCGTCGCGTCTCGAGGAACTTGCCCATGGCCTTGATTCGCGCATACACATCTCCGTCAGATGCATCACCCGAGGTGTCCGAGTACGGCAAAGCGTCATGACACACGAAGTCAATCTTGTGCTTCTCAATGAAGGCGTCGTTGATCACCCACGGAGCGTCCTCCACGACCTCGTCCACCCACTTGCAGTGACGAAGCGACTCATAGCGCTCCTTGTCCGTCATGACCGTGCGGCCTTTTAGTCCGTGTGTGATCTCGTCATTGCAGCAGCCAACCAGCAAGTACGTGTTGGGGTACGCTTCTTTGCATTGCTGCAGAGCCTTGGCATGTCCAAAGTGGAAGAGATCGAAGACGCCATCGGCGTAGAGACGTAGAGGGCGACCAGTGATGGTGCCGGGCTCGCCTTCAACGAGAGTCTTGCGGAACGGCGCGGAGCTTGTTGAGCCGGTGCTTGTGCCACTAGATGCGTCGATGCTCACAGGTTTGTCGATACTGAGCTCCTGATCGGGTTCGTTGTTCATGTTCTACAAGATACCAAAGCAGGGACATTTAGCTACTGAAGTATAATTTTAGAGGTACCGAAGACATCGACAAATGTCTGCCTACTGGAGCCATGTTCCGAGTGTGGTTCTTGATTTGTTCGTTGCAGGGAGAAAGCTGGAATGACTAATGGAAGGACTCTCCATCACCACCGCTTGGCAGCACCTCAGATTGTGGGGTTCATCAGTGACAACCCCATTCGGTTTCGCATTGCCGTTGGTGGGTGGGAGAGGACGGCTCCGATGGACCACTTCAACTTTGGTGTGCTCTACACAATTCACCATCACTCCTTTTCGATGACGATGGACCACGTCACGCAGGCCGGGGAGGACAGCGTGCTGGTGGCGCGACTTGCGAGCCGCTACTTTCGTCCAGGAGGCGTCGTCAAGGGAGTCGTGCGGCTCGTAAGCCATCAGCAGAAGCCTGATGCTCACTCGGAGATCTCCCACGTGGTGGCACAAGTGCACGGCCACGTCACGGTGGACAACAACCTGTTGACACTACCAGTCGTGCAATTAGAGCGCAAACCCTCCGAGGATGACACAATGGGTGAAGCGTTGCCCGACGTACGCAACTTCTCGGGCGACACTGGAACGTGCATTTTCCGCTCGGCGCCGTCGGTGCTGCTCTCGGATATCAATATTGCACCGACTCAGTCGGAGCTGGGAGCTGCCGCTGCGAAGAGTCACGGAGCAATTGACCTTGTGTCAGCAGCCGAGGCTGCGCGCGAGGAGACTGCGGAGCGCTGCACACGAGAGTTTGCAATTGCTCTGCCGAAGAACGTCTGCCCCACATTCCGTGGGTCGTCCGCGAGGGTCTTCTACGTGGTCTCCATCACGGCGCAATGTGCAACTACTGGGAGCAAACCTGTGTCGGTGCATCTGCCGTTCGAAGTGTACGGCTCGGAGTATTTCTTCGAGGCTGGCACCGTAGCTAGTGCAAGCCACTTCGCTTCGAGTCAGGACAAGGACGATGGCAGTGCTGCGTCTGAGGTCAAGAACGCCACGACCGCACACAACAAGCAACACGTGGTGGGTGGAACCACTCGCGTCGGACGAAGTTTGTCGCTAGCACCGGCACCTGTTGGTGTCCGTACAGGCAGCGAGATTGCGTTCGAGTTGCGGCCTTCGCTCATGCATGGCCGAGTGGAAACGGAGCAGATGCAACGCGCACAGACGAGCATCTTCACGATTGGCAAGGACAGCAGCCATCTCGTGCGCTTCCTGCTGACAAAGCAGTTCTACCAACCAGGCGAGGTTCTTCTGGGCGTTTTTGACTTTACTCGCGCTAGCATCCCTTGCTACGAAGTCTCGGCCACGCTGTGTCTAGAAGAGACGCTCTCGTCTATGGCGCTGGATCCCGACCGCGTCGTACAGTCCAAGGTATTCGGCAAGTTCCATGAGCGCACGCTGGATACACTGCAAACGAATGTTCGCTTCAGCATCCCGCACGATGCGCTGCCGACCATCAAAACGGACCTGGTGCGCTTCCAGTGGCTGCTGCGCTTCGAGTTTTCGGCTGGAGCACCGCCGCAAAAGGAAAGCAACGACGCTCCGACGCAGCAGAGGCAAACGTTCCAGTGGCAGGTGCCGATCGTGGTGCAGCCTGCGGTTGCTACAGAGCGCAACCAGCTCGCCAACGTACCGCACAAACTTTACTCGGGTAGCACTCGCGTTGCTACACTGTCCGGTGCTGAGCTAACCTACTAACAAGCATAAACCTCTTTTGTTGAGCAAAGCCAATTTTTAAGTTTAATATAATCCCCTCGTTTTTTGTCATAGCCTAGTAAGGAGCCTATCATCATGTTGAAGTGGGTGATGTTGACGCGTCGCAGTTGAGATCGGTCTTAAACTGACCGAAATCGGTACTAGCCGTACTTAATCCCAATAAGTACGAGTACATGCTCTTAATTTTTGCTTCGTGTCACTTGCAGTTTTCGACGAACAGCGACAGAAGCGCAAAGATGGCGAGAAAGGTGCGTTCTTTCCCGTAGCGATCCCTCGCGTCGCAGCGAATGATTTCGACGATAGAGTCTCATTCGTTTCGATATCCACAAACGTCGTCGTGGAAAAACACCGATATCTTTTATTGTAAAGGGCTAATGAGATTGTTTGAAATGTAGAGACGTGCCGCCGAAATGAACAATGCCGATGAGGCTGAGGACAACCACCACTCACCCGCCGCAGAGGAAACGAAGCCGACAGCTGAGGATTTAAACGAGGTCAACGACAACAGCAGCGTCAGCAGCCAGGAGAGCACAGCCGAACCGCAGCCGGAGCCCTACCGCAAGAAACTGAAAGAAGGCGAACCCGGTACCCTCACTGGTCGCCCCCTGCGTCTCTACGCCGATGGAATCTTCGATCTCTTCCACTTTGGACATGCCAAGGCTCTGCAGCAGTGCAAGAATGCGTACCCCAACACGTACTTGCTGGTTGGCTGCTGCAGTGACGAGATTACGCACAAACTCAAGGGCCGGACCGTCATGACGGACAAGGAGCGTTATGAGTCTCTACGTCACTGTAGATGGGTGGATGAAGTGGTGGAAGACGCTCCTTGGGTGCTGTCCGACGATTTTCTCGAGAAGCACGACATTGACTATGTGTGCCACGACGCACTACCGTACTCGGACACATCGGGCGAGGCGTCAGAGGGCGACGTGTACGCTCGTATTAAGGCGATGGGCAAATTCCTGGAGACGCGACGTACGGACGGTATCTCGACATCCGACCTCATTATCCGTATCATCGCAGAGTACGACACGTTCATCCGCCGCAACTTGCAACGCGGGTACTCGGGCAAGGACATGAACGTCCCTTTTATCAAGGAGAAAAGTATCAAGTTTGACATGGCAGTAGATAAGGTGCGCAACGACGTCGATGGTTTCGTGCACAAGTGGATGAACAAGGCCGATGAGATGCAGCACAACTTTCTGGAACTTTTCAGCAAGGAAGGCCGTCTGGTACGTTTGAAGCCCCAGTCGATGCGTTGTCCTTGTGTGTAGTCGGCCTTGTTGACGGTGTTGTCTTGTTGCTTTCATATTACAGCGCACATCGTTCCGCAAGCGCCGAAAGATCATCAAGGAGCGATTGTCGGAGCGAATGTCCGAGATGGCGCGCGAAGGATTGTGCTAAACGAAGCTGCGGGAGTTCTCTCACACGCCCCTCTTGCAAATACTTGAGACGGCGAGTGTGCATTGCTGTGAAGCAGGTCTCGCTAGCTGTGTCTTGGGTTGTGTAACGACTGAGTCAAAAGAGTTAACTGAGAAATGACAAGACATACAGATCTTGCTTATGTGTATCCGTGGTGCTTCATCCCGTGCGTTGCCACGTTCAGTACGACGCGTACTTTGCCTGCAGAGGTGACTCGTGTGACCTCACGGCAATCGCTTTGTGCTACGAACTTGGAGTCGAAATACTCGGGCGGTGATCCCGTTAGCCACGCTATAAACTGCTGCATTCGTGACGAAGACATTGGCCGAAACAGCGGCACCTCCCGTATCGAGCAGCCTGGTGTAACAGGAAACGTGATAGAGCCGTAGCCTCGCACCACGTCGCGACCCAGTGCGTCGAGTCCGTACAGACTCAGCACCAGGCGAGGCCAGCCGAACGGGTTGGTGCTCTTGAATGACACGTCGATGGGAAAGTTGAGCAAGATCTCGTCTTCATTGCTGGCCAAGTACGCAATCTGCGAGAGTCCGTTTTCAGCCCCCTGCAGCCCAACAACGCCGTAAGTGGATTATCTGTCGAATGTGACAGAGATGCCAAGACTCACATGAAGCACGCGCCAGTCAACGCCGTACGTGATGGCATAGCGGCAGTATACGTTTGTGATGCCTGGGTACTATTAACCGCAACAGGTAGATAGTTATTCTCCGGCAAACTCGTTGCATTTTACAACGGTAACGTACATGGACTCTCTCCACTTCACCTGAGCAGATAACCTGGAATCCGGCGGCAGGTTGAGCCGCATGCATCGAGGTTGACATTGGTGTCACCGCCGCTGGAGCATCCCTATATTCTACAGGTAAATTTTCTGCCTTCCTCTGCCGTAGCCTCTCCAGCGCCTTAGCCACCGCGTCGTCAGCTGTAGCACTGGGCGATGCCATCGCAGCTCTACAGTGTCTCTTCAAGGTTTAAGCACCGTAAGTTTCGAGTTTAACGCAACATTGTCATTTTATGTTGCTATAACAACTTAAATTCCTTACCCCCTCCAAAATCAAGGCCGACCACCAAAGCGCCGAGCGATGGCAGATCGGGCGGAATCGGCGGACGAGCGGGCGCTACGTCGTGAGCTACAGGAGCTTACTAAAAAGCGAGAGGCACTCGATAACTCCAGTACGTCGCGTTGTTCGTGTATTACCCGTTCACATGGGCTTTAGGCGCTGTAGTTGCTGTCGGACGCCACATATTACGATGCGATCTTTCATCTAATTACTTTTCTGCGTTTTCCTTCTATCTACAGAACGTCGTAGAAGTGGGACATCAAAAGGTGTAGCAGGTCGACGTAGTGTGTTTGCGCGCCTTGGTGACGAGACCGCACGTTCAGGAGGTGCAGGCCGACACGCTGTGCAGCTTAAGGAAAACAACAGTCGGGGCGATGCCTCGCGAAGACTTGGGAAGCGTGGCAGCGAGGACAATCAGCAGAGCAGCGCTGTAAAGAGACAGAGGCTCCATTCTGCAGTGGCCAGACCGGAGGGTGGTCATCATGACGAGAGAGCGGAGGAGACGAGCAGGAGTTCCACCTCAGCTGTTTCTCCCTCTACGAACAACGCACGTACACAGGAGCGGAAGCAACGTGCAGTGGCGCCGTATGCACAGAAGGACGGTATCGCACGTAGCAGACGCATGTTTGGGGCGCTAATGGGACATCTAGGCAAGGCCAAGCGGCAGATTGAGAAGGATACCGACTTGTTTAAGCGCCAGGACACGAAGCAGCATGAAGCCGAGCAGAGGGAGAAGAAGCAGAGTCAGAATCTTGAAATCCAGGCACGCTATGAAGCTGAGGTAGCTCGACTGGAGGCGTCAATAGCTCGCACTGAGTTGGATCGCAGTGAGCAGATTACTCGCGCCAAGTTGGAGCACTTGCAGATGCTGCGGAAAAGCGCGAGTCAGTCGAAATTTCTGGTTACCATCGCGTCTCCACCGATCTATTATCTCCCAGCAAAACACACGAAGGAGACGAAGGAGTTGGTTGCTGCGTCCATGGAAGCTCATGAAGCCAAGATGAAGGCGAGTGTACAGACCCACGAGGAGAAGCTGCGAAAGCTGGAAGCGGAGTTTGCAACGAAGCTAGAGAAGCTGCGTGAAGAGCTAGACGATGTTCACAAGGCTGACAAGGAGAAGGCTGCGGAGAAACGAGTGAAGAAGGAGGACGCGGAGGGTGATGAGAGCATGGAAAATGTCAGTAGAGAGCCCGAGGAGGACCACAAGGAGGCACAGCAAAGTGGCGAGGAGATGTCCGACAGCTCACCGGAAGATTCTGCTATGGAGGATGGAGAAAGGAGGAGTGATGGTGGAGAGACGAATGACACGGCTGTTGACACGAAGAGTGATTGTAAAGAAGAAAGCGGCCCTTCTCCACGCAATACGGTGAACGGTTCTAATGTGGCTCAGAAAGCTTCATCTCCCAGTCGGGATGAGAAAACGGTAGAGCAGGTACAGGAGGAGCCACAGAGCCCGAAGCAGAATGACGAGGCTGCCGATGGTGCGAAGCTGGAAATCAATGACGTGGAGACTGAAGCGACTGTGGCGCCGAAAGAGGACGCGGTCCTCGAAGTCGACAAGATGAAGGTGACCGAGCTGCGAGCAGAGCTGAAGAAGCGCGGCCTCGGCACCAAAGGGCTCAAGGCGAAACTCGTGCAGCGACTCAAGCAGGCGATGCGTGAAGATGACGAAGCCATGTAGTAGTTTCGTATTTATGCTGGGCAAACACGACAATCAACCAGACTTGATCTTCCTTCTTCTTGAAAATGAATTTATCTTGAAATCCTATTTTACCTGCTATAACGTATACAAGCTCATACGTGTCGAGCTCCGAGCAGATCTCGATACTTCGCCACGATGGAAATGGTGCGCCTGTGTGGATCCTAGAGTGGAGGCTTTTAGTCTGCGCCTACTGACCTGTATCTGTTCCCTGCAGGAATTCCCGTACGCGAGCCCTGTGAACCCGGAGAGCTACGGCGTCCTCACAGCCGCACTCTTGTTGACTGGACTTGTCTTCATGGCGCTCTTCTTCACGCGTGCGGTGGCGCCCAAGAAAAATGCGGTCGTGGAGCTGGTACTGGCCTTTATCGCCTCTTTGCTGCTGGGCTTTGGCTCGCTCTTCCTCTTCTTGTGGGCCGAGATCTACGTATAAAACAGAAGTAAGAACCATCCAGCAGCGCTGCAGTTGGTGCCAAGCGTCCTACTGAAGCTTGTTCCAACGACAGAAGACGGAGATGATACGACACAGACGGAGACATGCAGTTTTGGTGGAAAAGAGCGCAAAAAACTCGGCACGATTTAGTGCAGTGAGCTGTCATTTGACGTCGAGACAGCGAGCACTGCTACACAAGAAAACAGCAATTATGTTTATTTGTTTTTGCACCGCTCGTGTGTTGGCTGTGTAATTTCATGGGTCGTAGGATTGGGGTGTGGCGAAGGCTCAGAAGGACGGAGAATGTACTGTGCTCGCTTGTCATTGCTTTAGGACTTCGCCGTTCCTAGGTTGGCCATGCCCTGCCACCGCTACGACCATCGCGAGCAGCTCCTTACCAAAAAAAAAAGAGTGTCTACTTCCTTCAGAAGCCGAGCAAAATAGCACGCGCACTGCATGCCCGCGTCGCGTCCAACACTTGGATCATTCACGACGGCGCTCAAGAGCTTCTTCCCGTTTATTTTTCTACCTGCGTTGCCTTCTACGCTGAGCCTAACCAGTTCTTGCAAGAGCTAGTTGGCGCCAGGCATGAGGCTATAATAAACGGTGGTCACGAACTTCTGCTTGTAGCGGTTAGTGATGCCCAGCACCATCATTCCATCTTTGATCGCAGTGCAATAAAGATGGTTGAGCGCCACGTGCTGAGGCACAGGCAGCAATCGCCCATCGACTGTCGGCGGCGCCTGCAGACGCAAAAACACGCGAGTCAGGACCCAGCACAAACCTCCTAATAAAGTTGCAGCGCCTTCCGTACCTTGTTCAAAATTATGTGCCGCAAATGAGGTGGGAGCGGAGGTGGCTCCTTCGTGTACTCGTCGATCTCGGGGATGTACCGTGCGTACGGGTTCTCGGGGTCTTCGTCGTCGTCCTGCCTGTTCTTCCCGTCAAAGTCGGAGAGCGGCGCAAAGTCCGATACGTCCACATAGTTATTAACGTTGCCTTCTACATCTGCCATTGTGAGCTGGTCGGGGGCGAACCGCCAGTCGTCGTCCACCACAAACTTGTACATGTGCTTCCCCCGCGTGAGGTTGGCGATGTACGTGAAATCGTTGCCAGATCGGTGCATTGGGCACTGCTTGTCCCACCCATTGAATGTGCCCGTGATGAACACGTTGCGTCCGCCGTGTTCCCATTTGAACACCATGGGCACAACGTCCTCCCCAGGCGGCACCGTGACGTCTACAGTCTGTGCATTGTCCCCCTTGCCGATCTCCGCGCCCTTACCATCAATCTGCGCTGTAGACATCTCTCCGTCTGCATAGGATACCTCCGAAGAGGTCTCAGTAGGCGGATCCACTTCCATTGCCTCGGTCGCATTGCTTTGGCCGGCATAATAGGGCTGTTGCGAGTGTTTTCCTTCACTGCTTCCGTCAAAATTGCGACCTTGCTGCTGCTGTGCCTGGTTATAATACGGATGGTGATGTAGCGGGAACGCATTTGGGTCGTTCGGGTCTGCTCCTAAGTTCTTGGGATTCGCGTCGCCCGCTTTGCTGGTGGCGCTGCCCATAATGCCTGAGGACGATGCGACTGATCTGGTCGCTGCTACGTACTCTCCCTCCCTGCTCAAGAAGACGGAGCTCCCGGTCGTAGTTTACTGCGCTGTTCAGTCTACTTTGCAATGGAGACGGAGGGAATGCAAACGGTGGCGTCACTTGCTCGCAGTGCTGCTGGTGGAGGCTGCTTGGGTCTACGCTTCTCTTCCGGCTGAGCTTCTCTCTAGTACAAAGAGGCACATACAAATCCACGTGAAGCCCAAGCCTCAACGGCGACGCATCATCGCGCAACTGCCCACATGGTTGCGCGAACGTTGCGGTAAGGACCCAGCTTAAACAAAACCTCTGTAATCAAATGTTTTCTTGTTGCAACAGTGTCATAGCTTCAAGCTCTCCGTGTTTTGTCGCCTTATAAGTCGGGATCGATGTCCTCTGTATGCAGTACTGCAGTCACTGCTACTGGCTGCATGTTCTGTCGTAGTGAGGACTGCAACGAAGATTGCAACGTAAGAGTCGGCTTGGCTGTTGCGAATGTGAACGTTGCCGGCTGCATGAACGTCGGCGCCGGTTGTGAAGCCATCTGTGTCTTCTGCTGCTCTTCATCTTCATCTTCCAGCATTGCAAACACATTGCTGCCACGGTATTTTGGCTGAACAGTCTTAGGCTGACGCGCATTACGATTTGGGTTCACAACTGGCGCATCCTTTGGGGCTTCCAACGCCGACATGAATCCACGAAAGCCTTCTACTTCACGTGGCGCTGGCGTTGGCTGCACAGGATTCAAATTGCTGCAAGAGTGTCAGAAGTTGTGTTGGAATTCTATTGGGCTAGTCCAACAGCTTGAAAAAACACATCGCGACTTACAGCTGGAAGGTTGGAGCTGCCATCACGAATGTTGGAGGAGCCACTGCAGCAACTTTTGGCACAGCTCCGGGTCGCCGCGCAGTTTTTGCGGCCATGCGCTCGTCAAAACTGCGGAGCTCGTCGGATACAGTTGCTGGACGCTTGGCTACCTTTGCCTTGCGCTTTTTGCTGTGCGGATCGTTCTTATCCACTCCTACCACGGCAGTTCTAGGTCGATAGCATGCAGCACAGCATTAAACACAGTGACATTAACGTGGATACAGCAATTTAGCTACTACGCGCACCTCTTCTCCTGCTTCTTGAGCGCCTTGAACATGCCACCCTTCTTGGGCTTGTTACTCTTGCCGACGCTGCCTTTGGGCTTCGAACCTGCGTCAATAACCCCATCACATGTCGCTTTAGTAAATTGTAGTGCAACGTTGCGCAGCGATCCGTCGTGGCCGCGCCACGGCGACGCACCTCCGCTCTTCTTGGCCATGGCTTTCCGAATACCAATCGTCTGACGTCACATTGTGTTTGTATACGCTCTGTTTGGGTGTATACTTTTTCAAGAGCCAATAAGCGAGACGCCTAAGAAAAGCGACATCAAGCCACCTCCAGGCACACGCTGTTTTAATAGCACTGAAATTGCAAGCTATTGATGTCTCAGAGGCTGTTGCAGTGACGGAGGCTGGAACGCGCTCGACAGCCTCCCAGCCTTCATCAATCAGCTCGATGGAGGCGACATTCCAAGAGTTCAACAGACGAGTAGCCATATCGCTATTGGGGTCGCAGGTCTCGGGACCTCAGCAGAGGAAACCTCAGCCTGCAGAGGCTCCTAAGCCCCTGCAGCAGCCTTACTCAGGGGGTAAGAGGAGGCGAGAAGAGGACAAGGATGGAGCGATGCAACGCGAGAAAGATGACAAAAGCCTGCATATCCTGATGCCCAACTTGGGCAGAGCCCGGATACTGTGTCGTCTTTGTAGCAAGCGCGGTCTCAAGACCCGGCCGCGTTATGGCTGCGTACAGTGCCGACTGGGCTTCCACGTTGAGTGCTTCGCCGTCTTCCACCACCCCGAGCGGTACATCACGAATTCATCTGACAGTGAGCGAGACGCGCTAGACGTCATCACCGGTAATTCTACCTCCATGCCAGCGACGCGACGCCGCTCAATAATGTCATTTGAGCAGGTCACCTTGCCAGCATCGTCCGACATTCAGGAGATTTAGAGCTGTTCAAAAAATGTATAATATTTGCATTATCCGGCTATACCCCATCTGACGCTAAAAACGCCCAACCCGCCGCCACTTCAGCAATCGCGAGCCAAAAACCTACCAAGCAAGGACACTTCCTCTAGCAAGTCGAGACGATGGCGGACCAGAGCATGAGCCTCATGGACGGCACATACTTTGTGGGTCGTAAGGAGATCTTGGACTGGATCAATAGCTTGTGCGCCATCAACTTGTCCAAGGTGGAGCAGACGTGCACGGGCGCTGTGGCCTGCCAGATCCTGGACGCCATGTATCCGGGCAAAGTACAGATGAGCAAAGTGGACTGGGCAGCCAACAAGGACTACGAGTACATTCAGAACTACAAAGTACTGCAGAAAGCCTTTATGCAACTTAAGATCGACAAGCACGTCGAGGTGGATCGACTCGTACGTGGCAAATATCAGGACAATCTCGAGTTTATGCAGTGGTTCAAGGCCTTCTACGAGCGCAACGCCTCCGGCCAGCCCTACGATCCCATAGCGCAGCGTGAAAAAGGAAAAGGGGGTGCGCAATACACGCAGAAGTTCGGTGGAGGCGCCTCGTCGTCCACACCAGCAGCGCCGCTACGTCGAAAAGTTGGCGCTACTGCGACCTCCAGAGTCGGACGGACGCCTCCTGGAGCTCCGACGAGTGCAGGTGCTGCTCGCACAGCCAGAACGTCGACGGGGGCCACGCGTCGTCCCGTAGGAAGCGCTGCGTCTGCGTCTGCTGCTGCTGCTGCGCCGTCTGAAGCAGACACGGAGGCGGCTGTTGCAGCGGCCACGGCGCCGTTGGAGAAGGAACTGGAGGAGCTCACGGCCAACAACGAGGCGCTGACGAACGAGAGCGGCGAGCTACGTGCCATGGTGGAAAGTCTGGAGAAGGAGCGCGACTTCTACTTCAACAAGCTGCGTGAAGTGGAGATCATGCTGCAGGCGGCAGAAGATAACGAGTCGAACCCGCTGGCCCAGGCGATCTTCAAGGTGCTGTACGCCACGGAGGAAGGAGCTGAAGACGAGCAAGTGGCTGGCGAGCCACAGGACGAGCAGATGTAGACGAGAAGTCGACGTAGACCTGCTCGATAATGGAAGTCACTTTAACCGGGAAACTAAAAAGAGGAAGGAGAGATCGGCAATGAATACTACTCCAAGTACTACGTGCTGCAGAAGGGCTTTGTTCTCTTGGTTTTCTGCTTCTTTATAGGGTTTTAAGAACAGTCCTCGATAAACTAGAGAAGGGCAGTTTAGCAGTGTCCACCGGGCAGCACAGGCTCTTCTGTCTGCTGATCTTGAGTGCTCGGCATCTCTGTCGTCGGTGCTTCAGTTGGCAAAGCGGTAGTCGGTTCAGGCAACGGCGTGGCTGTCGGCTGAGCGGGGGCCAGTGTTGCAATCGGAGGAGTGGTCGAAGGGACAGAAGTCTCAGTTGGCGCCTCAGTTGATGTGGGGGTGATCGCTGGCTGCGGCGTTATCGGAGCATTAGTCGGCAAAGGCGTCGACGGCTCCGTAATGGTTGGCGTCTCGGTTGGCAGCGGAGTTGAGGGCTCCGGAGCTGCCGTAGTTGGCACCGACGTCTCAGTATAGGAGGGGACATTGCTCGGCTGTGGAGTCTCAGTTGACGTGGAGGCTTCCGTCACTAACGTCGGTTGTGGAGTCTCAACGGCGGGCACTGTGGTGGGTACAGGGGCATGTCCATGCGATGCCGCGTTGTTGTCCACTGTGCCGTTGGGATCGCAGATCATCTTGAGCCCGGAGCATTCCTGGTATTCCAGGGGACACTCGTCAACAGGCAGTCGTGCAACACACAGCATCCAGCACACATCAGCTTGAGTCGTGGTGCCAGAACAGTCACATTTCTTCTCGCATTTGGCGTCAAAGAACTCGGTGTGATAGTTGCAGGCTTGGTGACAGCCCACAGTCGGAGGTTTCTCCACACCAGGCCGTAGGGTGCAAATCGAGTACGTGCAGCTTCCTTCCGACTCGACTAAATGACGTCCACCAGCGCAGCCAATCACCTTGAGGTCGTCGTTTGAGGCGCCATTCGCCAGCAAGTGGCGAGTAGTTCGGTTAGTGAACTCGTCAAAGTCCATTTTACTCTCGAGTAAACGTTGATACGAAGGCAACAAGGTCATTTTCCCAAACCAGGCGCGGAGATTCCGTTGTCCTGGCGTCGCGTCGTCGTCCCAAACCATTTCTTTAGGCATCCTCATGCCGTGCATGACAGCAGGGAGGTGGTGACTGGTTTCCAGCCAACGGGACGCTCCTGTACCCATCATGATCACCAGTTCATCGTCCTTCAAGTGTGGACGTACAATCTCGTCCAGTTCGGCTGCTCCGATGACCAAACCAGAGGCGTCGGACTTGAGACGACGTTCACGGGTATTCCCGTTGTGAACCGAGAAGAACTTTGGGGCAGACATAGCGATAAAGAGTCCGTGGTCTTCATGCATAGCTAAGGACAAGTCTTGCTCTATTTCTTGAGCTGAAAGAGACCGACGCGTAGAGGCTGGTGGCGAAGCTGCAGCTTCGTAGGCGTGGAAATGGTCGAGACGCTTAGCGTCGCCAATAAGTTTCCGTGCACTGATGTGGCGTTCACCGTCGCCCATTTTGAACCCGGTCTGATCGAGAACTGAAGCGAACGTGTCCACTGCTCGCTCTAAAATACCGCTGAACTCTTCGGAGAGTTCGCGGTGGCCTGGACAATTGGCTGCCATCGCACTGAGCGTCTCCGTGTCTGTCTCCATGAGTTCACGTCCAGCAGCAGCTCGCAAGGTGAGGCGACGAGTGCCATCGTGGAACTGCTTGGTCGACAAATAACGCACACCTTCGTCGGTGTTTTCCGACGCCACGGCGCATTGCACTGCACTGGTTAAGAACCGTTCGCGGACGTTGCCGTAGTTGGGGATATTCTTGAGTGCAATGATGCCTCCACGCTCTAAAGCTTGGAGCATGCGGTTCGGTGTATCCTCCGTTTGCAAGGAAGTGTAGTCGAACGACGGAACAGAGAAACTTGGAACGTCTTCTAGTTCAGCGTTGACGACGACTGCACTAGCGAATGCTGAGCACGCAAGTGCCAACTTGACGCGTCGAATCATGACACGAGGCTACTGGATCGGAGTGGAGTGGGGGTTGTTGCTTGAGGTGGTCAAATGCGAAATGGTAAAATGGCACTGTAACTGGAGAGCTGGGGCCTTGGTCGAGCAGGAAAGCAGTCGTCGAGGCACTGGGTGGATGTCATGTAATCAACTCAGAGGTGTCAGCGTGACACTGGCAGCCATGTACAGTACATGTAGCAGCCTGCCGGGCAAGGGCAAGTTGCCGGGGCCAATTTATTATACAGTATTCGTCTTCGGACGGTGGGATAAATGGGTTCATAATCAGGAGACGGTTGCAGTGCCTCTTACAGCAAAGGCAATTGTTGACATGGCCGACTTGACAGCCAAAGCCAAAGCGCTTCACTGTGAAACGTCAGTTCACAGTCAAGTTGAGCCACGACCACCAAATCACCACGGTGAGGCTCGACGTCGGCCTTGACAAGGGACACGAATCATTTGCTCACGCTGCTTGCAATGCAAGTTGCGCCCAACGAAGGTGTAGGATTCCCACTTGGAAAGTATCCATGGTTTCCCGAAATTATTGACAAGCGCGAGACATTTTTTTACACCTTCACGGACAAGAAGGTGTTGAGCAAGCCAATGGTCCCTGTGATAAAATGAAGTTTTAATAGTTCTCGAGGCTAAACGTTGCTTACGGAGTGAATTGTGGTGGGGGTGTCCGTAGGGAGTGGATGTGGTGGGTGTTTGAAACCCGGCGCGAACACCTTGGGACCTTGGGAGCAGACTCGTATCGGTCGGGATTCTGGTTTTAACTACATGTAGTTACGGTCTACGTTTTAATACATACTTACTTACGAAGAAGAGCGTAAACTGCCACGATTCGCATGTCATCCTTGTGTCACAAAGCGGGTGTAACCAACACAAGGCTTGTGTTGGTTATCTCAGGTGAAGAGTCCTCACCGAGAACTCCTCGGAGTCGAAACCGCTGAGGGCTTACCGTAAGGTCTTCCAACACTTTAATTGATAGCGAGTTCTAAGCGATGCCGAGTGAGAGCAAAGAACCCAAGGACGAAAAGGCTGGAGAGAAGCCTCATGCCGCTACCTCTAGCGAATGCAAAGCTCATTCAGGACACGAGAAAGCGGGCGCTAAAGATGACGATGGAAGCAGCTGCGCCGCAGACGACAATGATCTCGTGAATAAAGTCATCTCCTTCTTCTTTGACAACGACGAGTTCGCACACACGTTCGAGACCTTTGCAGAGCATCATTGCCATGCATTCGATCTAGACAGTGACGAGATGAAGCTCGAGTGAGTATTAGGAACTGCGTTTCCAGTTTTAAATCGCATCAAAACTAAACTATGGTAATTCTCGCAGATACACTGATATCTACAACGAGTTTCTCGCTCTTTTTGAAGAGAAACTAGAAGGTAAGTTCTCTGGTTTAATAGCAATTTGCAATGGGCAGCTTACTGGTAGCGTTTTGGCAGCGTACATCCAATCACAGGGGGCAACCGTGCACGAATTTTACGACATGGTGCGTCGAGCTTACGAGAATAATCGTCAGTCGGGCACTGTGCTCTGTTCGGAGATCCTCGTGGCCACTGCAGATTTCGACGTGTTTGTATGCGCCAAACAAAAGAGGCCTCGCTGCTGGCGAAGCGCTAAAAGCTGGTACTGGCTTTAGGATTTGATCCAAGCTAAATAATTGAAACGCACTAGATTTCCAGAATTCATCGCTCTGCCATAGTTTGCCTTCGCAGACGCTCTACCAACGACGGCAGCTTCACTTTTGGTTTCTTCCTCGCATTAGTTGTCGAAGACCACGATATCATATTGGTGGCTTGTTGACCACCTTGTGAGGACTGCGATCTGCTCCGACTGTTGCTTGAGTTTCCACTTTGATTCGAGTTATTGCGATTATTGGGCTTGCGGTTAAGGAGCTTCTGAACCCGGCACACAGGGTCTAGCTGGCGTTGGCGCTCTTGCTGCGAGTGTTTCTGACGCTGCTTCCGGCGCTTCATCTTGTTCCAAAGTGTCGCCGCTAAGCTCTGCTCCTTTGTAGGGTTTGGAAGACTTTCAGGTTTGACACGTTCCAAATTTTTGTCATTCTCCTGACCCACTATTTCATTGTTTTCCACGTGATCTACACGATCAATTCGCGTTGATATCGGCGGATACCGTTGATGGGACAGAACAGGTGTGCGTGGAAGCACGGGATCTTCCCAACCTTCTACCAGTTCGGGTGGCAGTTGAATTAGATCTTCTAAATCTACACCATCAAAAGGATCTCCTTCCTCCACCACTTGGGCTAACGCTAAAGCGTTCGCAAACTTCCTTCGCACATGGAAACCTCTAAACGTTGACTGCAAGCGTCGAGCTGCCGCCTGATTCTCCGCTGTCATCAACACCTCCGCTCCAGCTGCGTTGTTGTCACCGTTTTCTTCCGCTTGAGGCTGCTCCTCATCACTGAAATCTTCGAGGACTAGTGGAAGCTCTACAGAGACGACTTGTTGCAGTCTTTGCCGACAAGATCGATGCCAAATATGAATCCGTTTCGCAGCGTTAGAGACCGTCTCAGATCGTAATCGATCCTCCTCAATGCTCTGCTTGCACCACATTTTCCACCTTGTAAGGAATTTCATCAACTGATACGTCGTGAGTATTTGATCAAGACGCTGGAATCCTGTCGATAGATTAATAACCATCCGGTCTCGTTCACGCTCCTTTGCTTCTGCTTCCGCTACTTGAATCCAATAATTCCACGCACGTCGACATCGAGCTTCCTCTCGCCTCATGGCATCACGCGAATATTCCTCGTTTTGCGTGTCTATCAGTTTCAAGAGCTCTCGAAATGCCCATGCAGACCGAGAACGCTTCTCTTCTTGCTGCATACTCTCACCATATTCTTGTTCTCGTAATCGCTCCTCATTCTCCAGTTTTCGACTTCGTTCTTGGTCTTCTACAGCTTTTGCCAGAATATCTTCTAGATTCATTGAAACATGATTCATCCCACGCTCCTGCTGCTCACGTAGCAGATCTCTCTCTGCAATTATTCGCCTCGTGGAGGCTTCTTCAGCTCGCATTTGCACATTTTCACGACGTTCACGTTTTGTTTGTCGAGCTTGAATTTGTCGCTGAGTTTCGTGATATTTAACCAAATTTAGCAATACAGCAGCAAAATGGCATCGTGTCATCGATTTCTGCCTCTGATGCCGTTCGATTCGCATTCGATGTCGTTCAGCTCGATCCTCTGCTTCCATTCGACGTGTCTCCATGTTGATAGCGGTCTGTAAAGCAGCCGATTCAGCTGCGACTATGTGCGATTCTTCGTCAGCGAGAGTCATCAACACAATTTCGTGGTTTTCACGCTCGGCAGCAGCAAATTGTCGACAGAAAACTTCTTCCTTCGCCATAAATGATCGTTCTTGGGCTTCCTGACGAGAGCGAGCAGCGATTCTCTCTTGGGTCTCATATTCCTCTTCAAGTCGACTTAAAAGTTGAGCTGTTTCTGCACGTTCCTTCTCGTGTCGAGCTTGCGCCTTCAAACGCCGCGACTCTCGAGCTTCGTGCTGCTTTGCAATGGCCTCGAGTTGTTTCTGCTCAGCTGTAAGCGCAGATTGGTTGTCCTCAGCAATAGTTAATGGTGGGACATCAGGTAAAGCTACGACTTGGTTAGGGCCATCAGACGCTGTCAGTGGTGGAGTTGGGTGGCAGCCCCCGGGATCACGGGTCATTGTAGATGTCTTTGCACTCTCCTTTGTGACCGTGTCGATCAAACTTGTGGGATTTCCATTCTCCTTAACAGCAGCTTCCTCGAGATAAAAGATAGTGGATCCAAGACTCGGGCTGTCTGTCTTCTCGTCCGATGTGGCCGTGCGGCCTTTGATCTCTTCGTTTGGTCGCTGTGTCTGTGGTTCATCACTTGAGATTGGAGACTCTACGTCTAGAATAGACGTCCGGATTTCGTGTAATATTTCTCGACATGGTTGGAAGAACTCGCGATCACTACGTGCAACACTTTGCAGCAAAAGCCCCCAAGATGACGGTGAAACTTGGTGCTCTTTGTCGACACTATGCAAACCTTGAGCTCCCGTTTCTGTCACCTGCTTCAACACACTGTCCAGATCCAAGCGCACATACATCACCTCGTTACTACCGCAGCCGCCAATGCCGTCGTTCTGGTCAACATCACCGTCTAAACTTCCTTCGAGTTCGACATCCTGAGCGGATAACGCAGCCAGCTCAGCTGCCAACTCGAGTTCAAGTGCGCGTCGTTCCTCATCGTCATCACCGCCTTGACTGGACGCAGCCATCTCTCGCCAATATCTCGATGGAAAACTCGACTCGTACGCGCTCAACGACGCATGGCAACAATAAAGAGAAGAGCGAAGCCCAAATTTGTGAATTATAGTGCACTATATTTATATATCTTCGCGTATTATAATGTTTAGCTCATAAATATCTAGCGCTCTTGCACTATCACTTCTTCGTCGTCTCTCTCCTCAACAAAGTAACTTGTGGCATCCCCGACTGTCGCCACAACGCGTTCGCGAGAACACAATGCAATTGTGATGGCGTGAAACCCGTCACAAGTGATAAAGTTCTCCTGCAGCTTCAGAGTCCGCACTCCTGCCAGTCCCAGCACATTAAACAGCTCCTCATCTTCAGACGAGACCTTCCGATCCGCATGCATTCGGTCGCACAAGTTTTCTTCTGCCACGGGATCGTCAAGCAAATCCGCGAGTGCAAATGCGTCCGAGTCGGTGAGAATGTTGCGGCTTAAGTCCAACATTTGGAGTTCGCTGAACGGCTCGATGGCTTCGAGAAGCGCGCGGCACCCTATTTCGCCCATGAAGTTGTTGCGTACAGTCAGAGTCTGTAGATGCTCGAAGAACGTGTTACGCCTCTCAAACAGCTCGGCAAGTTGCTGGATCCCGTGGTCACCGAGGAAAGTTGCGTCAAGCACCAAGTGCCGTAGCGAATTTCTAGCGTTGCTGGACTCTGTCAGCGCATTTAGCACCCTGAAAACCGCGTCACTCTCAGTTGCAAAGTCGAACGGAGCCAGGAGCTCCAATCTCCTTAACGAAGGACACGCGCCTGCTTCCAGTGCATTGGCCACTTCACGAACCAACTGATGGCCGTACGACGCTGTGGCGAGCGATGCCATGTAGGTAGACGCAGTCAACGCGCGTGGGAACACAACACCCGCCTTCAGATGGACCCGGTTTGCCTGGTTTGAGATCGTAAGGCTGTTGAGGTTCTTGCATTCGTGAAGTAAAGTGCTCAGTCCACTGGCTGCACCATCGCCGCGGTTTCGAATCTCTGCTACAGGAGCTGACCCGGCATCGATATGCAGAGACCTCACGAAGGACGGTGCATTGAGGTACAGGAACTTGTTGACGCCGCGGCATCGTAGCACGGCCTTGCCGTCCAGAAAGCTACAAACCTGATGCAACAAGTCCAAATTGCTATTAAGAACGCAGCCTCTTGCCCCGACGCTGCAGTTGCGAATCTCTTCTTCGGTGATAGTCAGTCGAGGTCGCTGTCGCTTGGCAGCGGAGGCTCGCATTGCCGCCATGACGGCCTCACTGGGCTCTGTCTCAGATCGTTTGCGCTTGTAGTGGGTCACGAGGCCCTGCACACGTCGCTCGAGCGACGGCTGGTGCAGATACTCGCTCAAAGAGCCTGCAGAATGGTACAGCATCCACTCGAGACGTTGCAGCAGTGACGGACTCGTGCCAGTGTCCTCGCGTGTCTGTAGGATCGGATGGTGTTGCGATAGTGCCGGGTGAATGCGTAGTCTTGCCATCATGATCTTGCGCACTTGGACATCGGTCGGGTCGTGCCAGCCCGCGTTGGTGGCGGACTCGGAAGCAGTGGAGACCATGTCACTACACTATAAAGTGGTTTAGTCGACAGTTGTGAGTGGCAGTCGGCACGTTGTAGAATGACCAAGAGACCGAGACAAGTTGGCGGTGGCCTCTGGTCAGTGATGAATGCGGTTTTGTTCGATTAGCTCATTTTTTCGTGTACGAGACAAGACGATTAGAATACAGGGGTATCAGAAGAAGGAGGGAGCTGAGACGGTTTCATAAAGAGCCGCATGCAGTGGTAAAGCAATAAAAAAATGTTTATCGAATGTATTACATGTAGAAAAAAGAAAACAAATGATGGGACGGTACTGTACACGTGAATCGCAAGCAGGCTAATTGTCCAAGCATGACGCCTTCTGATCGATAGCTACGCAACGCTTTGCGGTGCAAGCCTGTGTCAGATGCCGCATCTTCAGCGAAGCAGACATGGCTCCACTCACGAAATCTCAGATGGTTGCCAAGCGTACACTTCAGAAGTTACTCTTATCTCTCCGGCATTCAGTGAGTCATCCGAATGGAATGCTCAAGTAGCACATTCTAAATTTTATAGCTAGGAACAGCAAAGAGCCTGATGACTTGCGAGTTGGGCGATGCCGATAAATTAAAATAAATTCAGTATCGTAGCAGCGGCGGCATTCTATAACTGCCCTGTCGGAACTGCTGACTCAAATGTCTCGGTACCAGCACTGAAATCGCCGCTGGACCCTCAGAGGCGCAGGTCATACCGTACAGCTAAAAAACCTGCGGCGTATCGGTCGGACGCAACAAGTGAGTGCGATACAAGTACAGAACTGTCTTGCACGATTTTATTGGTGGATAGAGTCAGTAAGCTCAGACGAGAAAATGTTTTGTCTTGTACCTTGGTACACCGACGGACAGAATGCAACTGCCACTTTCCCACTGGTACAAAAGCGGTCAGATGACCACAGCACTTTTTTTTACAGTAACGAATTACCAAGAGTTTTTGGCAAAGTTAGGGAGGCAGCTGTATTTAGCACTAAAAGTTGGTTTTGTACTTAGACTTAAAAAGTTTAGCGAAACTGTCCTGTACTTCTACCAATTTTCCTATAAATAAAATATCAAAATGATCAAATTAGATCAGTTCCATACAATTTATAAGTCAAAGCACTACCTTTAAACCGTGCGGTGTGCGCTGCACGAAGCCATGCCGATAGGCAAAACGTCGTAGCAACCTTTGTAGAGACTGATACGCAGTATATTCGCCCTTCTTGCCCTTCAAGAGCATGTCGTTTCTTCTTCATTGTATAATGCATCTGACGCTGTTTAGGCTCCGCGTATACCTCGCCAAGTAGGTCTGCAATCGCCACGATTTCTGGTGGTGACGGAGGCTCAGGTGGGGGCTCCGACCGGCGTTCGGACTCGAACTCCGAGGTGGTTTCAGCTACACGTACCGCCTCCATTTTACCAAGTGACTGGTGCAGAATAACCACTGCAGTTCAGCTGTACAATGTGGCGTTTTAGCTGTTTTGATTGGCTTATTTGGTAGATTTGCAAGTGGCAGCTATGACCTGCGCCCGTTTTACGTTGAATTTTAATGGCAGTTGCATTCTGTCCGTCGGTGTACATGTTCAGTAATGTTTTGCTGGATTTTCACGTTTCTCCCAGAACTCTCAGTACCGGTAATTTGGCAAAACGTTTCTGACTAGGCTCAGTCTTATATCGTCCCAAAAGAGGGATGGACCAATCAGCGATCTAGTTCGCGGGATATTGGGATGACCTGTAGGGTTGACACCCCTTCTCGTCCCACTGGGACGTTGTGTGCAGGGGCTAATGGTAACCCAAATATCATATGATATTTTTGATAGTAATAGTACTATTTTCGATATTAAATATTAATAGTAACTCATTTTTGCAAAAGCTAACATAATATTTTTATATTAGCTCGGAGAACTGACAAATATTAGATACTACATGATATTTTATGATATTTTCCCACTTAAGTACGTTTCTTGCCAGCTTACCTCTGTGAACCGAGCGGAGCCAAATAACTTTTTCGATCAGGTTCTAGAAAAGCAGTAGGCTTTAAGACTGACGAGTATTTGCTCTAGTATTTCACTGTGACACAGACAAAGGCGATCGAGATGGAAAACTGCAAACGCTTGCAGCTGTTTAACGTTGATAGAGCGAAATCAAGACATTTGTTCTTGTTCTCTTCCGATCTCCTCGTCGACATCGTGCGTCTAATAAACCTGCTGCCTGTGGCGCTAGATTAATGCGCTCAGCAGTGCCAACACACAACGCCAACCTTGCCGTCACTCACAATTGTCCCGGTACTCACGGTTGATTAGTAATACTTCAGCTAGTCGAGCGTTAACGACATCTGATTAGTTAATGTAGCCCGATTACGCAATCATTGAAAAATATAATATCGTATTAACTAATATTAAGTTGATATTTAATAATATCATATTGTCTCAAAAGAAAATATTAGGTGATATTTTTTATATTAACTGGTCTACAGGTGATATTTTCACAATATTAACTTCACCGATTTTGGAGTTACCATTAACCCCTGGTTGTGTGGCACGGTCTTGGGATACGTACACAAATCCCGCTCATCTCAAATCCAATCGTCTATATTCCACAGCAGCACACACCGCCGACACGAGCCACCTGTCTATAACACCGGGTTGGAAGTCCTGCGGATTCTCGAAATTGCAGGCATCCCATCCCGCTATTGTGGGCAGATATAAGACCGAGCCTAATCTTCTGAGACTTTTTTCGGATCAAAATCTTCAGGCGTGCGTTTTCGCCAATCGCCACTCAATGTCCCACTATTAAAGATCACGCTCGTAGTGTACTTGTTGCCTTATAGGTTACGTTACTGTACCAATATCGACTTAAGTCAGGAGCCTCACAGCGGTATCAGCCGAGCATTGAGAGCTGTAGACAGCGCCTCCAGCCCCTCCTGACCGATGAAGTTGTCCTGCAGCAACAGCGTGCGCAGCTTGACGGCTGGCGTGTCGGATCTTTTCCTTTTTGGTATGATCTTGTGGCTCGAGCAGCATCCGTTCTGGGTACGGGGATTTTGCGGTGATTTGATATCATCCACGCGGCAGGAAATCCAGTCTGCAAGCGCAAGCGCATCCAGGTCAGTGAGGATGTTTCCACTCACATCCAGCACACGCAGCGCTGGTAAACACTGCAACACGCGCAGTAGTGCCTGGCAACCGGCCTCCCCAATGAAATTATTTCGCAGCACAAGCGTCTTCAGCGACCCAAAACAGTTTACACAGTTGCCCTCTGTAGCCTGTTCAAACACACCCGCCACACGGTTCAAGCGCGTATCGCCCAGGTAGGTAGAGTCGAGTCGTAGATACCGAAGAGGAGCGGCAATTCGCTGTGTTCCAAGACTACGACGTCTTCCTGTCGCGAAAGCTTCCAGACATTTCAGCACGTCGTCGCTTTCAGCGAAATAATCAAGCGGTGAGCCAAGATCCAGTTCCTGCAACTCAGGACATGCTCCTCGTTCAAACGCACGCGTAATATCCCTGAGTACCAGTTCGCCTGCAAGTAAGCCATTCTTCAATGGGCGGCTGAAGGAAAGTCGGCGATATACCATCACCCGAGAGGGTTTTCTGACCATTTCAGTGTGAGATCGGAGCTTGCTGGTGACGACGAGGCTGGTGAGTTTACTGCAACTGAGCAACAAACGCGTCAGAGTGCCAGTCGAGAAATGCTGTAGAGCTGGAGCATGTGTCTCAACATGCAGCGCAGTTACCATTTTTGGACCATTTTCCAACAGAAACTTGTTCACAGAGCGTAGCCGCAGTACTGTCCGACCGGAGAGAAAGCTGAGCACGAGTCCAACGAGGTTGTCGTCGTTGTCCAGCAGAAATACACTCCTGTGGGTGGGAGACCTGGTGCTAAAACACTGGCGTTTCTTGTCTGGACCATGATCAGAGCCCTCGTTGTTGCTGTTTCGATTTCGTTTGCTGTTGCTGTTACCTTCACGTGTCACTTTAGGTTCCAGCTGCGTCACAAGGGCCTGTACTCGGCGTTCTAAGGACTGTTCATGGGTGTATTCATGCATTGAATGGGCAGCGTTGTACAGCATCCACTCGAGTCGCTGCACTAGTGACGGCACCACAACGGTACTGCCATTGCTGTCTGTGGTCGTGCACTTGGTCCCTGCGAGCACTGGATGCAGTCGCCGCAGCCTCAGCATCATTAATTTGCGTGTCAGTCTGTCGTTGGCATTATTGTGCCATGATCGACCTCGTTGAATGGCTCGGGGTAGCGCACGCGTTGTAGAAGAGGAAGAAGAGGGCGTGGCTTGAGGCATTCATGCAGAGGCGATATCGAAGACTCAGGGCCAATTTGAGAATGACCGAGAGCTCTCAGCAGAGAGGGACGTCGCACAGCAAGCACCGTCATCGTGGTGTCCGGTGGGTACAATGTTCAGGTCTGCAACGACGCGCCTATCGCTGCAACTCTACAGGATTCTATCCCTGGCGCCTGCTGCTTTGAAAGACCGTTTTCCCAACCCACCGACAGAAGTTCGAAGGGCAAAGCCAAGGGGGCTTCGGCCCGAACCTACCGCCGATATGAACCATGCTACCAATGTAAGATAATCTGGGGCTCTCAAATTTGTCTTACAGTATAATACCTCCAGAAACCTTCTTTCGGTTTTATTAAAGTATGAACGGGCTTGCTGCGTTGATGTCAGTAGAATTCTGGGTTGTGTGATGTCATTAGCCGAGGCGCTCACTGCTATGAGCAGAGAGCAGGTTAAACACCTAGTTGCAGCAGAAATTCTGGGCCTAACACGTCATGAGCGCAGTGGCTTCTGCATGATGCAACTAACGTTAAAATAGGCCTATATGCAGTCTGCAAGTTGATAAGTTTTGTAGGCTACTGCATACAAGCCACCGTGGATACGTGGTACAAGCTGATCTGTCGAAACAGCATGGCGACACTTTTGTCGAGCAAAATGTTCATGTACTTGCTGCCTTGCGAATGGCAACCATCGTTGGAGCCACCCTGGCCAGTCATAACTTATCACTGGCCATTAGGTAGCAAGATGCACGCTCTACATTCAGATCTTGTTTGACCCTGGGTGGGTTGATAATACCAGGCTATAGCTTGCTCACCGCTGTTGCAAAGGCTTCATCAAGTTGCACCGATTCACAACATCGAAAAGATGTTACTCACGCCGCTCTACCTAGACAAATTGAACCCACAGATCCTTTGATAGGTACATTTCGCCGAGTACTATAGGCACACCAGCACAAAACCGATGCCTAATATTGCAAAAAGCAACTTCGCAAGTTCGACTTCGAAGGCAAAAGATACACAGGCCACTACGCATATCATAGGCAATAGCTACTTGTACTTCCACCGTGGAAGTTCCACGTTCCACGGTCATCAGAAAATGGCACTTCAACCACTACATGTAGAACACAATTTCTACTGCAGTTCGCACGCAACAGCTGTAACTTTCAGGACAAAAGAACAAATGATGCAGATGATAACACACCTGCTTTACTATACTTGAAATCACTTGAGACACTTCCGATGGTCGTGTGGCTCTGCCTGTTCACATTGCCCTGCTCTATTTCTTCCAAGTCGACCGACGCTGTTTCTTAGCTAAAGGCGGCGACGCGAACTTGGCCAGCCGCTGTAAGCCTGACTTCTTGTTTTTGCTGCCTGAGGGCGACGCCGCAGAGGTGCCAGGCTTCTTCAGGAAAGGGTTCGCCGGCGCCACTGATCGCTCCACACGTGCTGCATTGCTCTTCGAGGGAGTAGTCTTTGGTGAGCTTGGGGTCTTGTCCTCCTTAGCCTCATTAATCGACGCAGTCTCCTCGTCGTACTTTTCTTCACGCGTCTCTGTCGTCGGAGGCCGAGACAGGATGCTACGTGCACGACGCAAAGGCTCCACCTCTCGTGGCTCGGGCTCTGTCTCTTCCTGATAAGAACGAGGCTGTCGTAGCGGCTGAGAAGCTTGCACCATGGGCTCCTGCACCATTCGTCGAGGCTCCTCGAACTTAACGCGGTACAATTCGTAGAGCTGAGACTGCAGTTGCCGCAGAGAGAAGTGGATCGCGAGCTTCTGTGCGATCTGGTGAGACTTCTCAAGATGCAGACACTTGGCCAAGTCCAAGACACGCGCAGGCTCGTCATTGGTGCACGCAGTCTTCATCATCAAGATCAGAGCCTTATCCATCTCAGCCTGTTCGTGCACTACTTGGTCGGCAACTTGCTCAGCGTTAACCTCGTTGGCAATAGTCTCCAGTCCACAGAGTCGGACATTCTGCCACATGTGGCCATTAGAGGCCCCTTCGGTCTTCTTCGATGTCTTGGGGAAAGATGCTGTACGCAATCCGAACGTAGCAGGCACAGGACGATGATTTCCGCGAAGTTTTGGGCCGCGAGCGCCTTTGTCTAGAGGGAAATACAACAGCGAATCGTTGACAACTCCCAGCGTAAAGACACCGTGACGATCCTCTGGTTTCTTCTGCAACGCGTTGCCCACACAGCCGACAGGGAACCAGTTCCCCCCTATACTTGGAGACAGCGCCTGAATACACGAGAACGAGTCCACCGCGTAGAGAATCTGACGGTCATCGAAGCCGAGCCACGTGAGTGTAGACCAGTTAGAAATATCTCCACGAACAGCTTCGTTCTCCTTGTGTGACGCGAACACATCGCGCGGCGGTGGGGTCATGGGTAGGGCACCTTTGGAGACCAGTTGAACCCGTTCACGGGACGAATCCACTTGAATACGGAGCAGTTGGTAGTGTAGTTGGCCATGCAGACCCTGATACACCACAGCTAGTAGAGATTCTTTCGCTGTCATAGTCACAACACGACCAGGAAGACGTAGCAGCGCATAGTCAATCCCGCTGGCTGTGTAGACTCGAAGCGTTTGCAGTGACGTGGCCACTGCACAGAACTCACGCCCAGCAGCAACACACTCGGCGTCTTCGCCCTCTGGCAACGTCTTGTGCCACGAGCTATTGCTCGCCCAAGACTCGAATGGCCGGTAGAACACAAAGCTGCTGATCACGTCACTTTCACTGGAGCCAGCGTCAAGGTCCTCCCAGTCCTCACGAATACGTCGAGGGACAGCAAACACAGCGCCATAATTGTCCAGAAAGGCCATCGAGAACATGTAGTTGTCGTTGAACTTGAATCCGCGACGAGACTTGTCTGTGAAGTCCACTTTGACGAGGTTTTCGCTCATACTGGCGCCTCGAATCACTTCAATCTCACCCTCAGGTGTCCACGCCAGCAGTGATGTAGCACTGCTACTACGTCCCATGGAGTCCACCACACTACCCGGCTGAAAAGGTTTCGTGAGTGTACGCAGAGGAGAATTCTCCTGCCGACTCGGCTTTGGAGCAGTTTGGGCAGACGCAGATACTTGTTCGTCTTCGATTTCATCGTCTTTGGTATTGGCAGCAGCACCAAACCCGAAACTGGCTTTGATCGCCTCCACTCTTGCCTCGTTATCGTCATCAAAACTCACTTCTTCTTCGTCGTCGTCTTCGTCATGTCTGCCATCCTCCTCAGCCTCATCGTCCATAAATGAGGAAGCTTTTAGACTCTTCTTACTCGAATAAGAAGACTTGGTTGCAGCTGACTGACCAGCAACATGTTGCGGTGGCGTGTGTCCTGCAGGGATGACATCCTTGACGAACGCCAACTTGCCGCCAGTGTGATAGAGCACCAACGCGTTGCTCTTGTTGGCGAATTGTACGCCAAGTGCCGGGTAGTCGATTCGGAAGGCGCGCAGCACAGTCTGTGTCTCTAGTTCCCATACATAAACCTCCTTGGCACACGTCACAGCAGCCAAATACTGGCCGTTTGGCGAGAATGCCAGGATATCCACATCAGCAGCGGTACTTCTGCCAGCAGGCAGCCTTATCTGGCCCTTGGAAACCCACGAGTCTCGTTCAAAGAGCTCGATAGTCGCCTTGTCCACAGGCACGGCCAGCAACTTGCCAGCATCTCCCGGTTGCCAGGCACAACGTAGCAAAACGTCGTCGTTCCTGATGTCTCCGTGCTTGATCTTGAACGCTTTGGCCTCTGTGGCACGCTGGCTCTCTGCATCAAGTGCAAAGACTCGCACAGTCGCGTCCTCGCTGCTGGCACAGAGATAATTTTCCTGCGGGTCCAGAACCACACTCTTTACGGCTCCAGTAGCCCCCTCTGCGAGGATCACCTGCTCTGTATTACTGCGTAGTAGTAGCCGCACCACGGGCTCATCGTCTGCTATAGCGATGAAGTTGGTGGAGCAGGTAACCTGACGGATGGCGACTGTGGAGCGACGTAGAAGCTGATCAAATTGGCAGTCCGGAGGGAGACTGTAGGACGCCACGTTGCTGTCGTCATCCGACGCGATTAGTACGTGGTTCTGCTCAGGTGTCACGGCGAAAGAAGGCACGAAACCCTCGCATACTTCGGCTTGGTACACAGAGCTCTCTGTGGCGAGGTCCGTGACGTATAGCACCCCGTCCTCTCCGCTCGTGAAGACCACGTCGCGACCCACAGGCACCTGTCCGTCCTTCATAGGACGCAGCGTCGTCACGAGCTGCATGGCGCCCTTGCCATTGACATTCACGGCGATCTCCTTCATGGTCTCCATGGTCCCAAAAAGAGCGCTCAAAGCTCGAATGACGCCGAGATCAACTTCCCGCCATTTTCATTCCCGGATAAGTACGTATCGTATCTAACAAGTAAAGTCATTTCGGACTTAAGTGGGTAGACCCATTCAAGAAGACCACGTACGATTGACAATGGGCGATCACGGCAACGTATACTACGCGCCCACGGGCGAGACGACCGAGTGGGAGGATATTCTGGTCAAGAAGGGAATCCTTGCGCCAAAGACCAAGGTTCCTGATGAAGAAGAGCAGGAGGAGGAAGAGCAGGTTGATCCGCGTGAGTATGCGACGCTGGATGAGTTGGACGAGTTAGAGGACGATTACGACGACGACGCCGAGCTGTCTCGTATCCGCGAGCGTCGAATCCAGGAAATGATGGCGCAGGCGGCGCGTAACAAGTTTGGAGACGTCCACCCCATTGCCAAGGACGAGTGGACAAAGGAGGTGACGGAGGGCAGCAACGACCATTGGGTCATCGCTTACCTATGGGACGAAGCGCTCGAGGAATGCAAAGTTATGGATCACGTGCTGCGAGAGATAGCTAAGAAGCACCGCGACATTAAGTTTGTGAGTATCCAGGCCCAGGCCTGCATCGAGAACTGGCCGCCCCGGAATTGTCCCACTCTCTTTATGTACCACAAGGGTGCGCTCAAGAACCAGCTCCTGGGTATCCGCAAGCTCAACGGACTCGACATGAAGGTTGAAGGTACGATAGTTGAGATGATAACATCGTTGCATTGGGTGTTCTGTTCTGACATGGGTTGAATTGGTGGTTGGGCCCACAGATTTGGAGGAATACCTGGCCAAAGCCGACGTTTTCAAGGCGGACTTCTAAGTGTGTGCTGGACGCTGCGCAGTTGTATGGAAAGGGGATCTAATGCGCATTTACTAAAGATTTTGCCTAGCATGGTGTCACTGTCTTCGATCACAGCGGCAACTATCACTGTGTCCGTTGTAAATGCCGTGTACCAACTAGTCTTGCAGCACTTTGGGGACCTTGAAGTAGTAGCCAGACTTCTCTGCAGCGTTCGCCAACACCTTCTCTGCGCAGTGACCCTCGGTAACGATGTCGTCCCTGAGAGGAGCTACCACGCCTACGACACCATATCGGACAACCGATTAGATGAAAGACCAAAACCACATCATGCGACTAGCACGTACCCGCGTCGAAGTCACTATTAGCGTATACGTTGTCAATGTTCTCGTTGAGAGTCATGACCTGGATGGTCTTGGTACACTGGATAATGGACTCCACATCCTTGAGCAGTCCCGGAAGCTTCTCGTCCTCTACGTGCAGATGACACAGCTCCGCCAGCTCACGAAGCTGTCACACACATGGATTTGTATTGTTAATGACTGCAACACTATGGTATTCCACCGCAGCGCACCTTTTCTTCTGTTAACACTGTATCGAGCTGTGTTCCCTCTTGATGAAGTTCCTTAAGCGACCAGGAAGGCGTCCGTGGGATACTAGATATATAGCAAAGACCCTCAGGCAGTGGAGAAGCTGTAGAGCTGAAGTATCGAGCAGTAGGAGCCGTCAGGGCACGTCGGATAGAGCCGTGAAGATGCCTCGCCATCGTCCGCATGGTGATCAACGGAAAATGGTGCATTATCTTAAGTTCGGCTTAAGTTCGCATTCAGTGAGACAGCAAAGGCGATGAAGGTGCCCAAGATGATGATCGACTACACGCTGCGCTTTGGTATCCCCATAGCACTCTGCTACGCGTACTGGAACCCCAAGTCCGACGAGGAGATCCGTCGCGATGTGGTACGCGAGATAACAAAGCGGTCGCAGCGAGACCACGTTGTGGAGCTCACAATTCGTTATCAAACCGACTGATGCTTTGCAACGTTTGTCCGAGCAGGAATCCAAGATTAAGCCGGATGCGGAGACGAGGAAGAAAAGGCAAGCTAAGTTCGCCGAGCTGCTGCTGCAGAAGGATGACCTCTCGAGTGAATCGAAGCAGCAGCTGGACCAGGTCACGGCATTCACGAAGACGAAAGAGCAGTATTTAGCCGACAGGAAGAAAGAGAAATAAACTCTGGCCTTTGATAGAGAGTGTGGGTGTGTTTGCTTTGTGGATCGTACTGCTGATCAGTTCATGTACCGCTGGATGCGGCTACAGTGCACGGAGTCGACCTCTTTCAACGCGGTCTCCAGCTGCCGCTGCATCAGTTTGAGACCGTCGTAGTCTACGCGTAGACGGGTTGAAAGAACCTGTGGCATAGTAGTACTATTGGCTTGGGTGGCAGTGTCTAGACGAAGCGTCACGATAGGCTTTGGCTTGTTGCGATGGAAGCGAGTGCCGAGCTATTGTAGGCGCAGTTGATGGTGTCACATTTCTACTTTCATATACCCAGAAACAAAGTCACCATCCAATCTCATCGTCGTACCTCTACGTCGATTCGCCACTCCAAATTGCGATAGCGCGGAACGCTTGTGCCGTTTTCTCTGGATACGCACTCTCGGATGTCGTTCCCGTGTGCGCTATATAGCTGTTCGAGCATAGAGTAGATAATAACATTGTCCACGTTTAGCATGTAATGTACGTGTAGTACACTAGAAAATACTAGCTATACCTGAACAAGCACGTCGATGTGCTGCTCCGGCAGCGTCATCCCTGTCAAGACCAACCGAAACGCATGCTCGGACATTTCAGCCTAGTCCGCCATAGAAATACAATCAGCACTAGCACGCGCCATCTCTTCGTTCAAGTTGCAGCTATTTCAGACACCTTAACGCTGTCCATGAGGACCTTAGCGATGGCGAGCACCGCTTTCTCCAACTGGCCCGCCCCCCACCCGGACGCCGCTGCAAATAACAAGTTGTTGTTATCAGCAACACTAAGGCCAGCTCAGCCATACGCAACTGCCTGACTTCAGCCGCACTATTTGCACCCACATGCTGTGCGTGTTAGCCGTCGCTTGCTCTGCTTGTCCGAGCCAAAAAGCCGCACTGCCAGCTTGCATATCTCCCCAAAGTCTGCATCCAGATCGAGCACATCAATAACCAAATGCAATCAAAATGGTTAACAATCAAGCATTAAGTAGCACGTGGACCCACTCTCGGCTGACAGTTCGCTGGCCTGCGCCACGGCTTCCAGCACGCGCTCATCAGCCACGAAGCTTCTGCTCATGATCGTCAGGCTGATAATCATCTGTTAACTTTTGACCAATGACAGAGGAGGAGCCCATCTTCCATACAACTGCAACAGCGATGGCAGCGAACGGCGCAAGCGGCGGCGGCAGTCGCAAGGACCCCATCCTGGATCTGGCCAAGTACATCGACCAGGAGGTTCGCGTTAAATTTCATGGCGGTCGCGAGGTGACGGGCACGCTCAAGGGATACGATCAACTGGTGAATTTGGTGCTGGACGACTGCGTCGAGTTCCTGCGTGACCCGAGCGACGAGTACCGAATTACGGACGAGACGCGCAAAGTGGGTCTAGTGGTGTGCAGAGGCACATCCGTCATGCTTGTGTCTCCCGTGGACGGCACAGCTGAGATCCCCAACCCATTCCTACAGCAGGAAGGATAGGAAGGACTGCGGCGTTCAAGACTATTCAGAAAGTTTCTCTACATAGATAAGATCTCAAAAGATCCATATTCGTGCTTTATTGCTCTTCTGCTACAGCGCATTCTATTCTTTTTGCACCTATTGCACGGGGTCTATCAGACGAACCTTGTAGACAAAACCCCAGAGCTTGCCCGTGAGGTAGAACACGTCCTCTGTTTCGTCGTAAGCGATTCCGTTGAGCACAGCGCCAGAAGACACATCAACGCCAGCGTCGGCGACCAGTTTGGACAGGTCGAACATAGTGACAATGCCGCCAGTCTCGGGGTCGATCTTCAGGATGTAAGGCTGGTACCACACGTTTGCGTAGATGAATCCTTTAGCATACTCAAGCTCGTTGATCTGGGAAATCTTCTGTGCGCCGTTGTACATCGACACGTCAATATGCCCGACCTCCTTCATTGTCTTTGCGTCCCAGAACATGATAGTCGATGAGCCATCGGAGACCGCGTAGTCTTCGCCATCGAAAGTGATGCCCCAGCCTTCACCCGTCACAGTATCAAACTTGAACTCGCGTTTCAATGCGAAGCCATCGGCTTTGCCATCCTCATCTTCCTTTAGGTCGAACACGAGACCGGTTTTGCTCTTCCACGTCAGCATAACCAATTCGTTGTTCGGGCCGATTGTCACGCCCTCACCAAAGAGGTTTTGTGGTAGATCGTACTGCTTCAGCACCTTTCCGGTTTCAATTTCCACATGACGCAAAGTCGATTCTCCGTTCAAACCAGTAGACTCAATGAAAATCTTATCATGGCCGCGATTTACCACTGTGAAGCCCTGCGTGAACGCCTTCGTGTCATGCGGATATTTACCCAGCATCTGGACCGTGGGGCGAGATGCTGTTCGACGTGTGGCTCTCGCTTCGACTCGCGCTTCTTCATGGGAGTTCAATGTGCGGCTAGGAGAAGGCGTCGGTGTCGGCTCTTGCTGCTGCGTAGCCACCAGTAGCACTACGATTGCTACCATTAAACCAGCCACACCCAAGCGCACGAGGAGACGTGGCAGCATTCCGATCTCCTTTTCGTTCGAAGATTGAGCTGCAGCTTCGGCTTCGGCTTTTCTCGCTTCTGCCGATGTAGTCCACTTGTTGTGGCGTCTTGGGCGCCTGGAGACCTGGTTACTACGAGCCATCGTAGCGAGATGCAGAGGTGTCAATTGGGTCAATCTCGATGTGCCGCACAGGGATTGACAGCAACAAGCCGGAGCAGTAGTTGTGCATTTGTACCAAATAGATGGTACATAGTCTCATTATCGCCACATGTCATTGTCAAGGAGCTTCGCAAAATATGGGCGTGCTGTGGAACTTCGTGCTCACGAGCCTGCTACTCACCAATGCCGTGTGCATCCTGCACGAAAAGCGATTCCTGCGTCCGCGTACGTACGGTCGTGATGGTCTGCTGTAGAAGTGCTCTATTGACCTTTGTTTCGACTTCAGACGGATGGCACAAGGTGGACTCGTCGCAGGGCATGACGATCAAGAACCAGATCGTGGGCTTCCTCATCGCTGTGCAATATTTACGATGTACGTCTGGTGGCTGGCCACGCTGCTTGCTGCTCTGCTGGTATTGCGAAATGTTATGGTGGCGCTAATTCTCGTGCTTCTTTGTTCGATATCCGCAACGTTCCACTGCAGTCCCGCTCATGATTATTAACACACTCATGATCGTGCTAGAACTCATCATGGGCTGAAGTCTCTTGTCAAGTCCAAGTGCCAGCAGATGAATACAATAGCAACTACCGTTTTTCTCCGTGTCAGTCAGTTGTGGACTTGAATTTGTGCGTACAACAAGTGAACTTATAGTGAATGAAGCAACAATGCCTCTAAAATGCCTCTAAATCTGCCTAATGCAGTCCTAAGTAGCTTCTCACACGACATCGACGCCGTTGCAGATCAGGTTGACAGCAAACGTAGCCAAGTCACCAAAGATTTCGGGTCGAAACCCGTTTCCTTACAAATTCAAGTTAAATCATGGACCCGGGTTCAACTTCATTCCCCCCTTGCGATCCGACTTTAGCTCTTGATTCGCATCCCTGGGGCATCGCCTTGCTGCTGGCGCTCCGTGTTTGGCGTCTATAGCTCGTCTCCGAGTGCTAGTCTACTGTAGTCTCTGTTGCAAGCCTCGCGTCTCAGCTTCCGTCTGCAGTCCTCGTCGCCGCCCACTGCTGCTTACATCGTCCGCCATGTTTGAAAAGAACCTGCAGGACCTGGTCAAGGGCATCCGCTCAGCCAAGGGCGACGTGACTGTGTACATCTCGCAGGCTCTACAGGAGATCAAGGTGGAATTACGCAGTACTGACCCGTTTATCAAGGCACAGGCTGTGCGTAAGCTCACATACCTGCATATGCTGGGCTACGACATGTGCTGGGCTGCTTTCCACGTTGTGGAGGTCATGAGCTATGAGCGGTTCGCGCACAAACGTATCGGCTACAACGCTGCATGCAAGAGCTTCCCACAGTCCACAGATGTGGTGCTACTGTGTACAAATCTGCTCAAGAAGGAGTTCGGTAGCACTAGCGAGTACGAAGTGGGTCTGGCGATCAACGTGTTGGCAAATATCGTCACGACGGACTTGGCTCGAGACCTTCTGGGCGACGTACTAGCCATGATGGGCTCTCCTAAGCCGTACGTCCGTAAGAAATCCACACTGGTGCTGTACAAGATGTTCCTTCGCTACCCTCAAGGCCTCCGACTGTCCTTCGACCGACTCAAGGAAAGGATGGAGGAGCCCGACGTCACCGTCGTGTCTTGCGCTGTCAACGTCATCTGCGAGCTGGCCAATAAGAAACCCAAAAACTACTTGGGTCTGGCGCCTCAGTTCTTCCGTCTACTCACCACTTCGTCCAACAATTGGATGCTCATTAAGGTCGTCAAGTTGCTGGCCAGTTTAGTGCCGGAGGAGCCTCGTCTTGCTCGAAAGCTGCTGGATCCGTTGGCTACAGTCATCCAGAACACGCCAGCCAAGTCTCTACTGTACGAATGCATCAGTACAGTCACGACAGCGCTGTTGTACACCAAGAAGAGCGACGGATCCCAGCCACGCAACGTTGCGCCAGTCGTGAGACTCTGTAATGATCATCTACGTCGCTATATCGAAGATCCGGACCAGAATCTGCGCTACTTGGGACTTGTGGGGCTTGGGAACTTGATGAAGTCTCATCCCTACGTGGTTACGGAGCACCAGGAGCTCATCGTGGAGTGTCTGGCAGTGGATGATATCACGATTCGCATGCGAGCGCTGGAGTTGCTCTCTGGAATGGTAAATCCGGATAACGCGGCGCCTATTATCCGGGAGCTCATGCGTCAGACTCTGAGCGCCGATGGAGCGTACCGTCACGAGCTTATCACGCACATTCTACACGTCTGTTCGGTCAACAAGTACGCGAATATCCACGATTTCGACTGGTACATTCACGTACTGGTACAACTCGCTCGTGTGCCCGGTAATACCGCTGCTACAGTGGGTGCGTCACTGTCATCTCTGGCTCCGTCGTCCGGTAGTATGCTGGGCTCCAGTTCTAGCAGCTCCAAGATGAAAGTGGCGGATGACGAGCCTGCAAAGCGTTCGCATGGCGTGGAAGTAGCTCGTCAGCTTGTGGATATTGCAGTTCGAGTCAAGAGTGTGCGCAGTGTGATGGTGGATAACATGATTGAGTTGCTGATGGAGAAGGAGGCGCTCAGTGGGCCGGGAGCTGGCACTTTGCAGGAGGTTTACTACGCTGCAGCTTGGATTACAGGCGAATACGTCATGGAGTTCTTGGACGATGTGGATGATGAGGAAGAGGACGAGAGTGAGGAGGAAGAGCGAGAGACGGAGGAGGAGAAACTGCAGCGGCTGGAGGATCTCGCTGATGAGATGCTGCAGCCTCGTACGACTACCCTTCCTGGCCACGTGCAGACGGTGTTTATCCAGGCGCTACTGAAGATCTTAACTGCCATGGCAGAGCGAGCCGATGACGCTACAGTGGAGCGCATTGCGACTGTTATCATGGAGCGCTTGCCTGCTTTCGTTCAGAGCGAGTATATCGAGGTGCAGGAGCGTGCAGTGTGTCTACAGCAGCTTCTACTTGCGTTGGGTATGGGCCTGGGGGCACTTACGGCTCATGAACGGACTGAACGCGCGTTCGACGGTAGCGCTTCCTTGGACCCGGCAAAGCGACTGGACGTATTGAACTCGTACTTTGCAGAACGACTCGCGCCGGTTGGTGTCAAGGCCCAGCGTAAGGTGCCACTGCCTGGAGACCTGGATCTTGACGAGCCTTTGAGTAATTCTGAGGCGAAATTTCTTGAATCCGGCGGAGATGTATCAGCCTTTTCGAGCGAGGATGATCTTGAGGTCTCGTTCGTTAGTCAGGGTCACGCTGGCATTGGTGGAGGCTACAGTGGCATTGGAGACGGCTCTCCTGAGCGGAAAGCCGGACACAAACACCGCCGTCATGATCACTCCTCGTCCGAGTCTGAATCCGAGGCTGAGTCCGAGAACTCTGCCGATGAGAAGGAGAGGAAGGAGCGTGAGTATGCGCGTGAACAAGAACGACTGCGCAAGGACCCGTTCTATCTATCAGGCGGCTCACAAGCCTCAGCGGGTGCTGGTGCCAACGCGGTGAGAGAAGCAATTCGACCTTGTTCAACATGTGGTAGTTGTGTTCTGCTGACGGTGTATCTTTGCATTGCTTACAGGGCTTTGGGAATATGATTGGCGCCTTGGGCTCGAATGGCAAGAAGAAGAAGGCGTCAAAGGTGCGTGATTAAGTGCGTCGTTTGGTCTGGCAGAAGCTTAGATTGTTTTGCTTCTACAGAAGTCGAAGTCTCGTGATATCCTTGAAGACGAACTGATGCCTGAAGGCGCTCGTTCAAGCGACGAAGACCGTCGACGCGCTCGTAAGAAACGGGGCTCAGTGGGTGAAGACGTACGTTGCCTTCGTTTTATAAACTTATTCGCTGTTACGAGCTGGTTACTGACTCCTTGTTCGTTGTGGTTTAACAGGAGACTGACCTGGCTGCAGTTGATTTGAGTATCCCTCTTGGTGAGAACGAGAAGGTTCCTACGGACCAATGGTTCCATCGTCAGACACCTGCGAAACCAGCGGAGGATGACAAGAAGTCGAAGAAAAAGAGCTCCACGCACAAGAAATCATCACGTGGAGACGATGACAGCAAGAAGAAAAAGAAGAAGGATGCATCGTCGAAGAGCTCCAAGTCCAAGAAGTCATCGCGGAAGCAGGATCTGCTGATTGGCGGCTTTAGCGAAGAGGAAGAGGAGTCTGAAGATCAGGTGAGCCGCCATCAACGGAGCTCATCGAAGAAAAGCAGCAGCCGCAAGAAGAGCAGCTCGAATAAACGCGGTGACGGCGACAAGAGCAAGAAGAAGAGGAAGGACAAGAGCTCTAGACGTCCAGAGGCACCGCCAGCAGAGCCACTTCTGCTCTTTTAGACGACCCACCATTGAGTGAGAAGAAAACATAATGACAAATAGGGGGGGGGGGTGAATTTCTTCGTGGATGTCTATCGAGTGCTGTGGACTTTTACTTCTTGTGCTTAGCCTTCTTGGACTTGTGCTGCTTCTCCTGTTTGTCGGAAGAGTTCTTCTTCTTGCGTTTTTCAACCACCAAGGTCTCGGTCTTTGTCGCCTTTGGTACGGACACTGCGTCCACGTGGTCCTCCACGAGCGAGAAACAACGAGAGAATGGTTTGCCTAGAGCAAAGCGAGCGCGGTCTGAAGCGAGAGGCAGCGCGTTAACGAGTTGGTCTGTGAGCATCCCGTCTTCGCTCTGCAGTAGGTACTTCTTGCTATCTTCCCCAGCTGTGACCTTGGCCAGCACCTCACCAGGTGAAGGTGCCGCCTTGCCTTCGTCCACCTTGATCGTCACGTTGGCCAGCGCCGACGCGTCCAGCTAAAGCAATTTATTCACAAAAAAAATTGTCAATAACAGCGACAATTGATGGCTTATCTGCAACGAGCCACGTACGTTCTTAGGCAGCTTGAAGAACCAGAGCTCCTGGTCGTTATTAAACACGGCCTCACGCGTCACGGCGCCGCTGCCCTTAACGCTTTCGAATCCAGGCGGGATCTCAAATTCACTGTGTCAATATCATCACCACCAGCATCGTCAGTAATGCACAAAAATTCAGCGGTAAAGCTTGGGACAACAGTGTTGGCCTCGTACTCATCAGATGACTCGCCGGAGCTGGAATCATCATCATCCTGGGCTGACTGTGTCGTTGTTTGTTGCTCCTGCTCGTCACTGGAGGACGAGGCCGAGGAGCTCTCGTCGTCGTCACGCGACTTGCTTAAATTCAATCGCTTGGAGGGCGCCATATTTGATTTCTGTAGGTGATTTTTGTGTAGACAAGTCTTTAAGCGTGTGGGATTCCTGGTTGTGTGTAGATCAGGGAGCTAGGAAGAGCACAGGGTTCTGCACTTGAGACCGGCAACGTCTTCTTGTCTTGCACTGTTTTGTTGCCGAAATGACTTGAGAACCAACAATGTACAACGTCACTTTTTCGAGGTAATATCTACAAGAATTCAAATTTAAAGTTTTCGGATGCATTTTGTATACACTGTATACTTTAAACTTGGGCTCGTTTGAAGTTCCTTGCAGGTGCGCTTGCCTCAATCCTCAAAACGTTAATCACCGCGACCAAGACGATGTATGACCTGCCTTTCAATCTTTATCCTTCTACTATCAATTGAGGTTTGCACCTCAGTTTGCAGAGTTCTTTTTGCACCTCGATATGCCACCGATCGCACTAACCCAATTTCTACTCTTACTTCGGCGCCGTCTTGCTGCCAGGATTTCATTGCTCCGTCGGTGCCGACGCGGTCGAATGAGCGTTCCCGATCTGCAATTTCAAGCAACGGCGTCTATTAATAGCAATAGTCACGGGCTACTGGACAGCTTACTTGACAACGAGGCGGCAATGAAAAGCTACGCTGACGAGATCAATCTCGGTCGCATTCGAAGCTTGAGCTCCGAAGACCGTCAAGCGGTTGCCAGACGACGATGTCGAAATCCTCAGATTAGGCCAGTTCTACCAAGTCTCATACCTCGACGACCACGCATTGAGGTCTGGGAGTGACACGAACAAGTTGCTAGTTCGAAAAACTCGCTCCATCTTACATTATTATAATTTTTCTGGAAATATTGGTACACTCGTACTGCGCGATTCACAGTTGGGCGCTGCTTTCACGGGTGGTGGGTAGTTCTGACAGGCTTGCCTTCAACCGGATGCCATACTTCACAGCCCAGTCCCATCGTCGCGCCGCTTGTTTGCTCATTGTTCGTCTTCATGCCGTTCTCTTTCGTTGTCACTAAACTATTTTCTGCTTTCCTGTGTTTTGCTACTTACTTGAAATTCTCTTTTTCTGTAGCACGACGTGTCGGATGGTTGTATGATTTGTGTCACCAAAGCTTCGATGTCCGTCATGCGAATACAGGACGTACACCCAGACTCTGGCTAGCTGGATGGGTTATCGTTATTTTCTCTCGTTTTGAAGTCTGATGGAGCGCGAGTTTCTTCATGGTCGCTGGTTGCGTGGCTCACTTACTCCGTTGCGTTGAAATAGGCGCCGCCGCACGTCAAAGGGGGGATGACGTGCGGGGGCTCTACTTCACCGAGCGGGGCTGGTGCAGCGCTGAGCGCATGTTCCTCTTTGAGTGGAAGCTGTTCTTCTTCAGCAAATGAACCTGCTTAGAGGAGAAGCTCTTGGACTTGGCAGCCTTCGCCATCATGCTGTAGATCTCAGCGTCCACGTCCGAGCTGGAGCGCAGTTCGCGCGTCTTCTGGGTGAGCTTGTGGTGCAGCTCCTGGTGGCTCTCCATGAGGTCCAGCTCGGCCAATATCTCATTGATCTCGTCTACCTGCTCGAGCTCCAACATCTCGGTAGCAGAGAGCGGGTAGTATGCAGGGTCGAACAGCTCCTCATCTGGGATCTCGGCCACGGGCTCCACAGGGTCAGCGATCACGAAGCCTGCTTTGCCGGGCGAGTGCGGGCGCTCCAAATAGTAGTCGTCCGTAATCGCAGGGTACCAGGTCATGGAAGGATAGAAGGGCGGAGCAAGAGCGTCCAGCGTCGACGAGGGCTGAGGTGACGACACCATTTCGGAAGTCTTCTTGTTGTAGTTGATCTCTGTGCTGCTTGAAGCAAAATGCACTATGGTGCGGTGGCCGCAAAGAGACGACTTCGCCACGTCTTTCCCCCCGCGTCCTCTCAGAAAGCGGTCTGAGTGGTATTTTAACCAATCCTCACGACCCCAAAGATATTTTTAGTCAATTGCATGTCGACCCTTCAAAAAAGAAGGTTTTCACCTAGCCGCGTGGACTGAACTTCAACGTCTCTTATTAGTCATATGTCAGTCTGTAATGTCCCCTCACAGCAGCAACAAAGGTTGTGGGTATTAATAGCATGCGGCGAGCACAAAACGAATCAAGTTCCAAGGCTACACAAGCAATCACATGTACAAACACGTCCTTGAGCAGTGGGCACGTCAGCCAGCGCCCAGCGAAGGAACGACGCCTGAAAGGAAGACGGCGGGTTCGCTCTTGGACGCTTCGGTGATGGACTCGGGAGGTCGCCGCGAGGTGGGGTTCGCCTTGGATCGGACTCGTCCCTCCTTGCAACCGATGGACGACTCTAGAAGGGACGTGCCCTTGGTCACGTCAGTGTACGAACAACCCAACAACAACGTACCGGGCCAACAAGGAAGCCGACGTGCCCCAGGGGCTGTACATGTTGTTGCTGGAACACCTACGCGAGCGTACGTACCTGGTGGAAGTCGAGGAGCGACGCCTGTTCAATCGATGAGAACGCCGACGAGAGGAAGTGGAACGCCGACGACGGACCCAGCCTTACAGGCTCTCATCATGGACGGTCTCGCCCAATTGCTACAGAGGGCTGGGGTGACGAACGGAACGCCGGTGCCGTCACCAAGACCTCAAGCTACAGGACACGTACCAAGTACTGTGCCGACGCCGACCCGACCAATGACGTCTTCAGTGATGGGGTACCAAGGACCTATGACCCCGAGGATGAGGGATCAAACGCCGGTTTCGACACCTAGCCGAATGCCGATGCCGCTATTCTTTCGTATGGGGGCGTGTCAATTCCTATGGCTGATTCCACGTGAAACGGTGGAGGTGGTGGAACGCCCCAACGGAGTGCGTTCTACCCTCCCTTCCAACCGCCAATGACGTCGACACCTTAGTGGGCTGCTGCTGGAGCGATACCCGCGTGGTCTGCTGCGTCTGCACGGCAGACACCTGCCAGCCCCAGAAGCGGAACGTACGGATTGCCGTTCCAAAGAACGTCTCCTATGAATGTTGCGACGTTTCAGGGACGATCAGGAGCGCTAGGACAAGAAGGGAACGTGGGTGCTAAAGGAGGAAGGTACGCACCTAACGCAGTACCTCCGCAAGGGCAAGTGACGAGTCCGTACTACGACCAAGGAGTCCGCAATGGCTCGCACGGGTCAGGGAGAGGTGCTCAGCAGGACGTTCCGATTGTTGGTATCCCGACCGAATTACGGAACGCTGTGAAAGTTATCGTCGCGTCCTACTCAGAGACGGCCACGTACGAAATGGCGGCCGCGTTCTGGCGTTCCTTCGAGAAGTGTACGCTTAGTTCAATAACACGCACACAGTGTTACCATTGTAACGAGTTGCTATTCCTCCTGCCCGACTCGCTGGGCAAATCGTATAGTTTATGTGCCTGCTGCGCTGTCTGTCCCTAGTCCGTAGTTGTTACTTGATAGTACTCGAAGACGTCACTGGCCAACAGATGCTCCACTGAGCCCTGTGCCGGAACCTTTGGCTCCTACTTTTTGTATTCCTTCTCTTTAGCTAACCTTACGTAGGCTAATAGAGGTTCTTTCTTCGTTTTCGTTCTTCCTTCTCCGTCCCTGAACAGATAGTCTCCTAGTCAGATCACCCACGTCCTCGCCGAAGCACCGTGACGTCCCGATGCGATCCAGATCACGCTCAATCTCAAAGCCACTTGGGCGTACGCCCACGGCGCCTACCCTACTCATGCGCGGCCACCACAGCGAACTCGGGTACTCTACTTCCCCTGTCTGGTCTCACCGTACGTCGCTTCGCTTGTCCGTACGTTCTCCTCCTTGGATCCTACTTGTCCTCCGTTTCACGGTACTGCAGTGCGTCCACCACAACCCCGTACGTTCTGTCAGCCACACTCTGTGCCTCAACAGCCCTTTCGTTCGTCTTTGTCTTGTCGCTGACTGTACTTCCAGCCCTCGACCGTCTTTCGTCTCTCGTCACACTCCCCAATCTACTTGTCTCGTCCTTTGCAAATTCGGAAGTACCCACCTCCTTGCTCTTCTTGCCGTCTAACGCCACCGGTCGCGACGGCTCGCCGTCTGCGATCTCCGTCCTAACCGTGTGTCCGTTGAATCCGTTGGACTCCTTCCGCCCTTTGGTCGCACCCTTTGCACGTTGAAGCTGGCTACGTGCCAACGTACACTCTTCCGAAAGATCTTCGGTAGACCACGTCATCAACTTGTTACACGCCTTCTTCACTCGTAGAGTCTTCCACGACTCTACCGTCCTGAAAGTATTTGTCGTACTCGGTGATCGACACCCATCGGGTACTTTCGCCAGTTGTCTCTCGACACTCTCGTCCAACCGGTCGAAGTTCGAACTCAAGTACATATTGTCCTGCTTTGTTTCGTCTACGTCGTCGTCGTATTTCCACCAACTTGCCACCCGACTCTCCCCACACATCCGTTCCTGCCACTGTTGTTCGACTTCGTTTTGAGCCTGCCGGAGCTGAGGCTGCTTGCACTGGAGCCGTCGTTGCTCTCGCAAACGTGCCTGCCGGCGTGTCATCAGCGTGTTGCTCTTCATATTCCAACTGTGCTTGTAAATCAGCTGCTGCTCGCTGTAGTAACTCGACTTTTGAATGATAAGTAGTGAGGAAACTTACATGGGCTATAAATTCCTCCGGTTCCTCGTTCTGATCTTCACGTCGCACAACATAATTGTCGTAGCCTGCTGGCTCGATAATTCGGAGAGGTCCAATCCACGCATGAACTAACTTTGTAGCTTTCGTCCCACGAGGTGGTCGATACATCCAGACTCTGTCACCTGTCGAGAACACCCTCGTCATTCTGGCACGTCGGTTGTAGTAACGAGCTTGCCGCGCTTGCTCCTTCTGGCGAGCTTGCTCTGCACACTCATGACTGATCTTCATCGCGTTCAACAGACGTGCATGGTACTCGGACAACTTTCCTGCTTCAGTCACATTGGCGCATCGTAGTAACTCGTTGGGTGATCGTAATCTACGCCCCATCATCAGTTCATTTGGTGACAGTGCAACTGTCGAATGCTTGCCTGAATTGTACGCATATACTGCAAAGTCTAGCCAGGTGTCCCAGTCATTCTGGTCTTCACTATGCATGTAGGTCGCGATGCAGTCCTTCCAAGTCCTATGAAATCTCTCCACAAGACCAATCATCTGAGGGCGATAAGGAACTGGATTAATCTGCTGCGCCTGAAGCATCGTAATCAACTTCTCGATCACAATACCGGTTAGTTCGGGAGCGCCATCAGTGAGTAGCTCGCGGAATAAGTACTATGTTTCTCATAATAAATTTTGCCACATTTTCCGCCGTGTGCTGCTCCACTGCTGCTGCAACCGCGTATCTCGTAACGTACTCAACTGCAGCGATAACATATCGTTGTCCACCTCCTGTCTGTGGAAGAGGTCCTGCGACGTCTAACGCCCAGCGGTCTCCAACTTCTCCACCGCGTAGACTTCGTAATGTCGGTACCACTTCTCTCGGTCGTGCTTTACGGCTTCCACACTCCTGGCACCCGGCCACCCACCGTTTAACCTCTCTTTGTAAGTTTGGCCACCAATAGAGTTGAGCTATGCGTGCATATGTATGTGGGGCTCGTAAATGCCCTGACCATACAGAATCATGACAGTCTTTGAACACTAGAGACCATAGTTCAGGCGGTAGTACGACTCGCCTTCCGTTAGCAGTCTCGATAAGTGCCAACCCGTACTCCGTTTCAATCTTCATGCCCTTATGCATCCCAGCCTCCAGTAGCTTCTGGACTAATCGACTCCGGCCTTGAGCTTCACTGATCATCGTATCCGTGAGCTGATGAGTCGTGACTTCTTCGTGTTGCCGTTCGTCTCCCTTTGCTTGTCCTGCCCTTCGTTCTTGGCGTTGCTCAACTGGTTTAGGTCTCTCACCGATTCTCGACGTTTGGCTCTTCGTTCTCGTGTCATTGTTCGTTACACCTCGATACTCGCTACGTGTATTACTCGGTCGTCCTCGTTCTTGCTGTAGTTTGTGTCCTGTATGTACAGCAGACTCGATAAGTTCTGGTTGCTCACGTAACTCGCCTTCTTCAGTCCAAACACGATTCGGGTGGTTGCCCACTGCGGTTCTTCGTGGCGCCCCGGCTGGCGGTATCACCTTCTCGCCTTCCGTAGCCGTCGTGTTCGTCCTACTCTCGACATCGTCCATGGCCCACGTGACACGTCGTTTTGGCTTCTTCGTGTTTTTGTCGTCCTTGGTCTCGGCCGTCCTGCTCAACTCGTTCTGTCTTTCGTTACTGTCGTCCGGAACTTCGTCACAGTCTATCATCACCACGTTTTGCCCTGCTTCTGTCACCGTCCTTGGCATCTCGTTACCTTCTGTGACGTCGTCCACGCATGAGGTCTTGCCCGCCGTCGTCGCTTCATCGACATTCTTGTCCTCGGCTGTCATCTTTTCGCGTGCGTTGCGCTCTACGTCCTCCTGACGCCTCCTGTTCGCTCTTGTCATCGGTCTTGACGAATTCGGCAGCACTGGCTGTCTGGCGACCCTCAGTGGTGTCACAGGCTTCGCCGCTGCCATCAGTTCTGGCCGTACCTTCGTCGAGTCTTGGCCTGTTGCCTCGGCGTCGTGAGCCATCGCTCGTGTTTCATCCATGTTGATTGCTGGTGCCACGATCACCTCGGCATCGTTCGCGCCTTCTTCAGTTGTGCCTCTAGCGCCGTCGTTATATTGCTTCCTGTTACCGTCCTTACTCCGCATCTTGTGAAAATCAGAGTGCCCTTCACTGAATGTGCGTCGTCGTCCTCGTCTCTTCCGGCCAGCTGCTGCCAACACGTTTACCGGAGCGCGAGATAGCGCATCTGCTACCACGTTGGTATTGCCAGGACGATATTCCACCTCAAAATCGTACTCTTGGAGCGTAAGAGCCCAGCGATGCAATTTTCCGGTTAGGTTTGTGCTTGTCATTAACCACTTGAGTGCTGCATGATCGGTGACGATCACAAATCGTCTTCCATAGAGGTAAGGTCTAAACAACTTGATCGGCCACACTACTGCAAGACACTCCAGTTCTGTGATTCCATAATTTGCTTCCGTGTTGCTATTTACTTTACTTGCAAATGCCACTGGTTTCCAGCCCTTGCCTTGATCTTGCATAAGGCATGCGCCGAGACCAACCTTGCTAGCATCAGTAACCACTCTAAACGGTAGGCGGAAATTCGGGTAGGCCAGCAGCGGCTTGCGAGTTAGAACAACTTTAACATGCTCAAATGCTGCTTCTTGTGCCTCCGTCCACTCCCATTCAGCATCTTTTCGCAGAAGCTTGGTCATTGAAGCCATCAATGCGCCAAATCCTTCCACAAATCGTCGATAATAACCAGCATGATGTACGAAACGTTTTACTTCCACAGCATCAGTAGGTCGTGGAAATTCCCGTACCGCAGTCACCAACCTATCAAGTGGTCGAACGCCTTTAGAACTGAGTTCGTGTCCAAGATACTCCATACTTTCAGTCGCGAATCGGCATTTCTTTAGTCGTAGTGTAAGACCAGCGGCTGCCAAACGCTCCAATACACAAGCGACTTCCAACACATGCCGTTCGATCCCACCGCGAGTGTAGATTACGATGTCATCCAGGTAGACTAAGCAGGTTAGCCACGTCAGACCTCGTAGAACACTATTCATCATTCTCTGGAACGTTGATGGAGCATTTGTAAGCCCAAAAGGCATTCTAACAAACTGATATAGGCCTTGTTTTGTCGTAAAAGCAGTCTTCTCTTTGTCTTTAGCTGCCACTCGAATTTGCCAGTACCCGGATCTTAAATCTAGAGTTGTAAATAAGACTGCTCCACCCAATGCTTCCAAGGTTTCATCAATTCTTGGTAAGGGGTAGACATCCTTCCTCGTTATCTTGTTCAGAGCTCGATAGTCCACACAAAAGCGAATCTCGCCGTCTTTCTTTCTTACCAACACTACAGGAAACCCCCAAGCGCCGTTGCCTTCTTCAATTACGCCTGCACCCAACATCTTCTTGACATTCGTCTCGACCACAGTGTCCTCCATTTGTGCAAGTCGTCTGCGTTTTAACAGAATAGGGGCCTCGTCGCCCGTCTCTATTTGATGCTCCACGTCGAGTGTAGTAGCAGGTGGGCAGTCACCTTTGTCCGCTACTTGGTTCCTATATACCCTCAACAAACGCTTCATGAGCTCTCGTCCACCTTCGTCTTCGATGCCGATTTGTAGCTCGTCCTCGTTTTCCAACGGAGTCTCACCATCTCCTAATTCACGCAACCATCCCAGCAATTGATCGCGTTGTAAGACGCCATTCATTTCGAGGATCTCCACATTTTCCTCGATTGGAATCCACGTCCCTATTTTTTTCTTTGAAGGAAGCTTGACCCTACCACCACTTGCATTAATGGCGGGTACCACCGCCTTTCCGTCTCGAACTTCCGTCACTGTCGTAGCCAACAAGATGGATCCCAGACGAACTGTGGGTATGAAGATGCCTTTCTCCCCATCCTCGCCTGTCACCGCGATCTCTATGGGCATTACTGTACCTCCACGTACTTGGGTTTTTCGCGCCATGCGCACTGCCGCAACCTTCACACCTTTTGCAGCGTCACTAGTCTTGAACGGTATTACTACCGAACGTCCTTCTTCCTCATATTTCAGCTCATTGGTTCGAAAATCCATAACAGCGCCGTGATCGTTCATGAAGTCCACACCAACTAGGAATTCGTTATAGCAACCCTTGACTATGCATGCATCCACGCACACGGTGTCGCCAAACACGTTCTCCAACTGGAAACGCCATACTCCTAGAGCGTCTAGTAGGAATCCTCCTATTCCTTCGACATAATCCACTGGTGCTGAGCACGACACTCTGTCTCCGTACTTCACCCAACTCGTGCCAGCGATTGTGAACCTGGCTCCACTGTCAAGCTTCACGTACTTTGTTACACCGTCGACCTTCATTCGTGCTGTAGGTAGTCCGTCGTTAGCTTCCACGTCAGATACCTTGCTTTCGGCTCCTTCGGTACTGCATCGTTGTACGAGGCTAACTCGTGCTCGTCCGCCTCTACCTGGTTCACCCTCTTCATTCCGTCCTTGTCGACGTTCCTCCAGCTGTTGAACTGCGTCTTCGACTTGTCGTTGGCGGTCTTGCTGTAGTTCAACTTTATTGGCTTGTTGACGTTTGCTCTCTTGGTCGGCGGCATGTCGCTTCTCCAACGCACGCTTCACTTGCTGCCGTTTCTTCTGATTACAGGCCAATTTCCTGGCCACCCGCACCCTGGCGATGTCTTTGCTCACCTTATCGTCATCACCCGTGCCATACTCCAGACTCTCAGGTGTCAGATTGGTCTCTACGCCGACGCCTTCCTCAGATCCACGCGCATTGTTGTCGGAGCCAACTTTCTCGACGCCGTCTTTCGGTCGTGTAGCGTCCAAACATGCATATCGCATGGCCGTCATCGCTGGACGTACTGTTGCTACATAGCAAGCTGCCCGCTCACTGTCTTTCCCGGCTGCCTCGGTAGCCATACACTGCCACATTTCCTCCAGCGAGTCCGCGCCACTTGTTGCCATCGGCTTCGTTACTTCTTGCACGTCCTTTCCGTTAGTGGCGTCTCCCGATCTTTGGTCTTCCTTTAACTTCCGGTTCTGCTGTCGAACTTCACACTCGGTCGACCATCCTTGCTGTATCCCGTTTTGCTTCATCTCCGCTGACTCCGTTGTCACGTTGGTGTTTATCGTCATTCCTTGAGCTCTTGTCCCGCTACCTTGGACATCTGCACTCATCATCAGCCGGGGATCGTTATTCTCCGGTCGCCGTAACCCCTCTACTGCGCCGGTTCCGCGTTTCCCGCCACCTTGTTGTCGGTCTTACGCTTCCGCAGATTCTCCTCGTTCTTGGCCTTAGCTTCGGCATCGGTACATTCCTTGGCCATATGACCGTACTGATTACATGCGTAGCATTTGGGTCCCGTTGGGCACTGTGCTGCCCAGTGTCCATTCTTGCCACACTTCCAGCATGCTTGTGAATTCTGCGGTACTCTTGGCTTCCCTGGTGGCTGTGTACTACCACTTCGTTGCTCTTGTCGAGGTACTGCTGCTTGTCGTACAGCGGCTTTCTGTTTCTTGCGCTGCGGTTTCACATCTGACTCGTCGCTGCTCGATGTCGGCGGTTCAACTCTCGTCTTCTGCGCCTTCGCTGGCTTCTTGGTTTCTTTCCGTGAGTTTCTGGCTGCATTCTCGGCAGAGCGTTTCCGGCTGGCTTTCTTGGATTCATACCAGAACTTGCCGTTCCATATGCGACCCGATGGCACATCCCACGTGCTTGAATACTCGTTCCATACGCCTTGTGGGTTCGTAAAGAGGGCTAATGTGCCATGCTCTCCCTCCGCAGCTGTCATCCCACCATTATTCGCGACTTGCAACTCTGCTGGCAATCCTGTCCCGCCAATCCCCGGAATCACTAACGTTTGGCCGGTTGTGCCACCAACTGGTACCAGATAAGGACTTGGGGCTATGGCCCACGGCTGTCCTATGTTCAGCATGCCCTGCGCCACATTATCCATGGGATCGTCGATTTCATTGGCTTTATCTACAGCCTCTTCCAAGGTTGCAGGCTTCGGTCGCTGTTTCACCAATTTCTTCGTAGTCTTATCCAGGTTTCGGTAAAACTGCGCCAATAGAATGCGTTCACTGACTTTATTACGACCAATCACATCTCGCAATGCTGCCGCGAAATCAGAGTACGTTTCTCCAGGCATCATCCTGCGCATGTTCACACGCCATTCTGCTGCCGATTTATCCAGTCTCTCCCCATAACGTCGTAGAAGTGCTTTCTTTAAGTAGGCCCATGTCCGGTCACGTGATGGCAATCGTCGATCCATATTCACCCACCAGCGTGCGGCATTGTCCATAAGCTTGTTTCCCAAGATAAAATACAACGCATGGTCTGACCATTTCCGACGTCCAGACTCAGCGGCTCCCTTCAAGGCTAAGTCCACCCTGTCTATCCACGTCGAGACAGAGACCTTTGGCGAGGGAGTGAAGGTCGGTAACTCTAGGTCCTTCACGCTCCTGCGACTGGATTGTCTTTCACAGTCTTCATGTCGTTCCCGTTGGACTTGACGCCTCCGTCGTTCTCCTCGTACATGTCGCCCATGCCTTCCGTGTCGCCGTCGGCTTTCCTGACGCCCTCGTTGCTCATCAGACTCGGCTGACCCATCACTGGAGGCGCTCGGACTTTCACTTGGTTTGCTACTGTCGTCTCCGCTACTGCCGTCGCCATCTGGATTCACCCCGCTGTAGTCGACTCCACTATCGTTGTCATTAGGAGTACTCCAGTCCGACGAACCGCTGTCTCCACTATCACCATTGTGACGCGCTTCACCAGCACGTGATCCACTGTGTCGCAATACCCGGCGACCAGCTTGGAACCTCTGGGTTCTCGAAGGAGCAGGCTGCAGCTTCGCGACCACGGTCGTCAACGTCTGTATGGCGGACGTCATCGCTGTCATGTCCACGTGGTTGCTTGGTGCAGTGCCGCTACTCACGGCCGTACTGGCCATTAATTCCGCACCATGTTGGTCCTCATCATTGCTTTGTTCATCGGGCTCTCCATCCTCACTGGGCACACGACGCACTCTCTGTACACGGCGACGATACTTCCCACGTGCACGCCCATGTTGTCCTTCCTTGTCAGCTCCACGGACTTCCTTGGTTGACGCTTGTAGCTCGGCTACGGCCCTCGTCAGTCGCTGCATTGTGGCTGCCATACCCATCGTATCCTTACTTTGCGTTCCTGCTGCATCTTCGCCACTCGCTTCCGCTTCGCGGCTCCGCGTGCAGTCCTTCTCATCGGTGGCTATGACCCGTCCGAGTTCCTTGACATCCTTATTCTTCGAGGTCGATCGCTGCTGATTCGCCGACGCTCTCCGTTTGATCTTCACCGGCTTCGATTCTGCCTGATCCACCGCTTGCCCGGCTGCTTGCCGCTTGTCCTCTCTCTTTCGTGTGTTCACCGGAACGGCCACTTTCCGTACGCCTTGGCTTCTCGTCACTGGACGCCCAGACTCGGAGTCCGTGCTGCTGAGTGAACTTTCTTCGCCGGCCTTCCTGACTCGCCGCGCCTTCTGCGCTTTCTTACTTAGAGTAGTGACTGTCGCAGCAGTAACCATTTTCGTACCCCGTAACCTTCGTAACCCGGCGTAACCACTAGCCCGTTTGCTTTCCTGTCTTTCTGAACTCTCTTCGTTGCTCTGAGATAGCCCCTGTATGACCACCATGTAGCGAGTTGCTATTCCTCCTGCCCGACTCGCTGGGCAAATCGTATAGTTTATGTGCCTGCTGCGCTGTCTGTCCCTAGTCCGTAGTTGTTACTTGATAGTACTCGAAGACGTCACTGGCCAACAGATGCTCCACTGAGCCCTGTGCCGGAACCTTTGGCTCCTACTTTTTGTATTCCTTCTCCTTAGCTAACCTTACGTAAGCTAATAGAGGTTCGTTCTTCGTTTTCGTTCTTCCTTCTTCGTCCCTGAACAGATAGTCTCCAGTCAGATCACCCACGTCCTCGCCGAAGCACCGTGACGTCCCGATGCGATCCAGATCACGCTCAATCTCAAAGCCACTTGGGCGTACGCCTACGGCGCCTACCCTACTCGTGCGCGGCCACCACAGCAAACTCGGGTACTCTACTTCCCCTGTCTGGTCTCACCGTACGTCGCTTCGCTTGTCCGTACGTTCTCCTCCTTGGATCCTACTTGTCCTCCGTTTCACGGTACTGCAGTGCGTCCACCACAACCCCGTACGTTCTGTCAGCCACACTCTGTGCCTCAACAGCGCTTTCGTTCGTCTTTGTCTTGTCGCTGACTGTACTTCCAGCCCTCGACCGTCTTTCGTCTCTCGTCACACACCCCAATCTACTTGTCTCGTCCTTTGCAAATTCGGAAGTACCCACCTCCTTGCTCTTCTTGCCGTCTAACGCCACCGGTCGCGACGGCTCGCCGTCTGCGATCTCCGTCCTAACCGTGTGTCCGCTGAATCCGTTGGACTCCTTCCGCCCTTTGGTCGCACCCTTTGCACGTTGAAGTTGGCTACGTGCCAACGTACACTCTTCCGAAAGATCTTCGGTAGACCACGTCATCAACTTGTTACACCATGTCGAAACTGAAAAATCCACTACAAAAATTCCGCCCGGAACTGCGTTTTCGTGTTCAAGCTCTTTGGTTGTTTGTTCTAACTGTAGGCGTTATCAGTACGTACCAGTCGACGAGAGCGCTCGAGACAGTGCATTACCAAATAGGATATAAAGGCAGACCTTTGCATCATTTTTGGGTACACCAAATCGCCCTATTTCTAAATTTGGGTCCCTAAGCCCGAGCTCCATACGTTGCGTTGCACGGATACCTACAGGCTCGGTGAAATGGTGCGCGTGGCGGTGGTGGGCTGCGCCCACGGAATGCTGGATGACATTTATGCGACCGTCAACTTTGTCAATGAGATGGACCCGGAGAACCCCGTAGAGCTGCTGCTATGCTGCGGTGATTTCGAGTGCATGCGCAACATGCGGGACCTGGAGACGCTGGCGTGTCCGCCCAAGTACCGTGCGCTGCACGCCTTCCATCGCTATTATAAACAGGAGAAGACAGCTCCAGTGCTCACCGTATTTGTTGGTGGTAACCATGAAGCCTCGGGGTACCTGAAGGAGCTGCACTACGGCGGATGGGTGGCCCCGAACATGTTTTATCTTGGGGCAGCAGGAGTCATCAACGTGGCCGAACTACGTATCGCTGGACTGTCGGGTATTTACAAGCAACAGCACTACACAGCAGGTCGCTTCGAATCCATGCCATTTGACAACAATACTATGCGTAGTGTGTACCACGTCCGCGAGCTTGAGGTTTTCCAGCTCTCACACGTGCAGCAGGTGGACAAGACGCCACTGGGCGTGTTCCTTTCGCACGACTGGCCAAGGGGGATTGAGCAGTACGGTAATGTGTTGCAATTGCTGCGCCGCAAGCCCTTCTTTGAGCAGGAGGTCAGAACCAACACACTGGGCAGTCCTGCCGGCGAGTTCCTGATGTATCAGCTGCGCCCGCAATACTGGTTTGCTGCACACTTGCATGTCAAGTTTGCTGCCATCGTCGTGCACCCTGACCAAACGACTGATGCAACGATTAATGAAGCTGTTGAAACAGAGAAGACACAAACGAATAGTGGACAGGCTGCCGCCGCCAAGCCGTCACCTAAGCAAGCAACTACCAAGTTCTTGGCGCTTGATAAGTGCCTTCCTCGTCGAGACTTCATGCAAATTCTGGATTTACCTTCTTCAGGAACTTCACCAAATACTACGGAAGCGCAGAAGAACGGATCAGGCCTATCGATGGGCGAAACAAAACTAGATGCAGCCCAATCCGACGATGCTGCCAAGACACAAGTGACTGGGCAAAACATTAAACGCTCTTTGCCACTTAAAATCAAGTTTGATCTTGAGTGGCTTGCTATCTTACGCGCGACGCACCACCTTGCTTCGTCCAGCAAGTTTGCACCACGCGTACCTCAGGAGGAAATGAAAATCGAAGACAAGGACATTGCATGGGTAAAGCAGCGTTTGCAGGAGTTTGTTTCGGAGAAGAAGCTTGACAAGATAGATGGCGAGTGGATCACGGACTTTGTGAAGACCGCACCAGGCCACGGTGAAGAGGAAGGACCCGTGTTGGTGACGGGGAATCCTCAAACTGATCTTCTTCTGGAGCTGTTGAAGCTTCCGCACGTTGTGACCGCACCGTTTGTTAGTGGGGGGGATGCGAGTGACCCCAACGAGATCGACTTAGATGACGACGACGGCGATGCAAAGCCGATGGATACCGATGTCACAGCGAGCAGTGAGCTAAATATCAGCCCAGAAGCTACAGAGTCAACAGCACCACCTGCGGATCCGTGCGAAATCGACCTTGACCTTTAACACAAATACTGTAGTCCTGGTCTACTGCAACAGACCCGGACCATTCAATCTATTTTAGCAATTTGGTCCGAACAAATAGCACTAATTTGAACTAATTTCCAAAGCTGGAGGCATGAAGACTTGGGTGCGCGAGGCGTCGAAGCGGGCTCGGCAGCCACACTTCGGGCCTACACTAGAATATGGGGTGAATAAGGCACTGCTGTAAGTGTGCTACGCTCTTTATGCTCTCAGTCATCTACGGTTGTTACTCATAATGCACGCGGTCGTCTTGCAGTGATTCTGCCTTGCAGTCGGCATTTGTGCAGCTGGACTGCGATGACGAGACTCAAGCGTTCCTCGATGTATGTGGACTGGTTCTCGAATTACGCAACAACATGGATAGTAATTAGTCACGGCCAACGCCTATGTGCTGGAAACAGACTTGCACGGGTGGAAGTGTGTGGCAGTCCCTTGGCTCCACCGTTCTCGGGCTCTTCTACTCCCTGACCGACGCGAACGGAATTCTTGGGCGTAAGTGCCCTAGTCGGCGCCAATGATGTTTCATTGCAGCACCGCAGTGGACGAATTCCGGCTCACGACTTTCCTCTTGCTTTTGTTTGCATAGGTGGCCAGATGTTCGTGCTTTCACAGGCTCAAGTGCAGAGGCTCCTTCACCCCTTGGGTGGAGGCGGCGGCTCTCTGCTTGATATTGGAGCTGGTGACGGAAATGTGACCGCGTCGCTGGCCTCGCTCGTGACCCAAGTGACCACTACAGAGGCTTCTGCGCCCATGGTGGCCACCCTGAACGCGCGAGGTTACAACAGCGTGCAAACCTGCGACTTGCAGCACGAATTCGTGCAGTCGCGGAAGCCTTACAATATTATCAGGTGCGTTGTACAGTAGCGTCTTGACAGCCTCTTTGATGTGCTCCCTTTTTCTTGACAGTTCAATGCTGCGATGTGGTTAATTCGTCACCATATTATTTTGACGCATTGAAATTGTTGTGTTGTGCGTGTCAAGCATGCTAAACGTGCTGGACCGCGCTGATAAGCCGCTCACGATGCTTCGCGAGATACGGGAGATGCTGGACCCGCAAAACGGTCTCTTCCTGCTGGCTGTGGTGCTGCCGTTTTCGGCTTTTGTTGAGCAGGGAACGCAACGTGTGGCGCCAACCGAAATGCTGCCGATGCGAGGCGGCCTCTGTGCCGAGGGCGCATCCTTTGAAATTGCGGCCAGTTTGCTGCTACGGAACGTGCTGCTTCCAGCAGGTTTCAAGCTTCGGCACTTTTGTCGTGTGCCCTATCTGTGTCGTGGGGATATGCAGCAGCCTTACTATGTGCTGTCGGACGCGATCTTCGTGCTGGAGGTGGGCGCTAAAGAGTCAAGCTGAAGTGATTATCTGCTGATAATACAGAGCAATCCGCCTGCTTTTCAGTAAACCGAGCGAGCAAACGCCGACAACACTCCACAAACGCCAGAGAGACGACAGCTTTATCGAGCCACTCTGACGGTGCTGAAATTATAGCGCTGCGCCGTGGCTTGGAGAAGCCGAGCTGAACGGCGAACTGGCCTTGGCTTCGGGGGCGTAACTACAATAAGAAAACCGTACGCGTGCACAAAATTTAGCTGGCAATAGTTTGAGGTGCCCTAGTGTTGCATGTAACAGATACATGTAACAGATATTAAATCTTGACTTCTGCCAAAACGAGACATGCCTAGGATAGCGGCGATCTTTTCGGCGACTTCTTGACCACCTCGAAGTTACATGAAGTGGCAGAAAAGTTAATTCTCATGTGCCGACTAAGTGCGAGCACTATCGCACTTAGAGGGGCAGAATTTGATTCTGGTATTCCAAGTATTCAGAACAGGCTTCTCTCTCCACAATTCAATTTGCGCTGAAGCGGAGACTTCGTAAGTGCAAGAGAAGCGACTCAAATCGAACTGGGCCGTAGACGACGTACACAATGGCGCCCCTAGCTGAAGCATCCGCGCCTACAACGCCCGGTCTCGAGTTGGCCTCCTTGCTCAAGCAGAAAACCGTAGAGGAGCCACAGGAGCCGCAGTGTGAGGCTGAATGCGAAGAAGACAACAACGCAGAGATCACAAGTACCACAACAGACGGCCCCGAGCCCATCACACAGCTAAAGACCGAGGCCGATGAGGCCCAGCAGCCTTCCAAGAAGCGTGTGCGCTTCGACCTTGCGGACGTCGTAGAGTTCGAGCCCACCATGTGGACAGCCACAGTCTCCTCCGAAGGCGTGCCGGTGAGTTCAGTAACGTTGTCAATCGAACAGTTATGACGAGGGTCTGACAGATATGTTTGTAATCGTTATTAATAATACTGCAGCTTGGCATGTCTGTGGATGTGCGTCGCCGTACCAAGCGCCCACTGGACACATACGAGGACGAGCGCGTCTCATATCGTGTAGACCGTCAAGACTATATGGAGCTAGGCTACCTCGAGCCTGAAGAGAGGCTGGACATCCTTGAAAACGCCGGTCACTCCATCTCAATTATTAGCCACGTTGAGCGTGAAACTCTCCGTATTAACCGTGAACGATGGGAATCTAACGAGTACGACCTCATGTACCAGTATGGACTGGGAGAGGTACCATTGATGGAAGACGGTGACATGGAGATGTTGCTGCATGAAGAAGAAATCGACGATATTATGCACGTAGACGTTTGCAGCGAGGACGATTTCTTTTTTGGATGCGGCGGCCGGAATATGGTAGTGGACTCGGAGGTCCGTTTCGCTATGGAGGATTTAGACGCGTACGACGCCATCAACACCTGTACTTACGACGACGTGAGCATTGATTACGCCGCGGACTGCATCCTGGGCGACGATGAGAGCTCGGATGAGAACAATGAGCTGCCGTATGCTGTTGACTCGTTCGACTCTCCTCTTAGCTGCGACCTGCTTGAGATGGGCACGTCGCCTTGCGACGTCTCAGAGTCCACAAACTGCATTCTTGCTGCTACCACATCTACAAGTTGCGCTCAGTCCGTTAGCGTCAACACAACCAGCACAAGCAATCCAACAGAGGTCAGCCCAGTGGAGGCCGCTCCTGTTGTTGCCATGTAAAGTCGTCAAGTTAGGCACCGTGCGTGTATTTACCACTGATGTGTTATACATGTAAACTGTATGTGCACGCTGCGCCTTCCAAGTCCCCCCTGATCGAGTGAAGTAGTCAAGCATCCCATCGGTATTTAGTAAGCAGGGGGAGGGGGGCGCTTTTCCCTTGTATTTTGCCCCCTTTGGATTGTTGATAGCAGATACATGTAGTTTTAATAGGATAGCCCTTCTCGTATTATTATTGCTTTGAAGATGAAAGTCCCAGCGAACTGAAAAGCCCATGCTTTCCCTCCACCTCCGTTTATTCCCACTGTACTACTGTAGTACTAGTTCAGTAGTACTACACCTTGTACTACAGTTCTTAGTAGTATTTTTGGTAATACTACAGGCAAAATAGTACTACAGTTTTTAAAGCTATAAATTCATTTCGTACTTAGTTTAGCAGAAACGGTACAAACAAAATTGACGCCTTCGAGCCACAGACTTAAAAAAGAAGCTACGCACATTTTTGGCGGTAGCTCCCTTCGTCAACATGGTGCTCTCCTCCGTCGCGCGTGTGTCCACGCGCTCGCTGCGATGCTCGCACGCTCTGGCAACGCGGTCGCTGTCGACTTCGGCGCCGTTCGATCCTCAGGTTCCGCACTATGATGTGGTGGTCGTGGGGGCCGGTCTTGTGGGCTCCGCTTTGGCCTGTCAGCTCAAGAGCAACCCTGTGTTCAAGGGCAAGAACGTTGCGGTCATTGAGCCCTCTGCTCCTCCCGTTGCGCCATCGGTAGAGAAAGATTCGCCCGACCTCCGTGTATTTACCATCACTCCTGCTAGTCAGAAGCTCCTGGAGAGCACAGGAGCATGGAATTTTATCGCGGACGGCCACACTGCCGTATTCAAGGACATGCAGGCTTGGGACGCTATGGGTGACGGCCACATCCGCTTCGACGCGAAGAAAATGGACAAGGAAGTGCTTGGTCACGTGGTGGAGCACCGTGTGCTTGTGCGCGCACTACACGACCGAATGAACCAACTAGCCGCCGACTCGGGCGACAGCGCCCCGCTTAAACTCTATTGCCCTGCCAAGGTCAAGCACTTCCAGCGCCCCACGGCTGTGTCTAGTATCTCAGAAATTGGTCTTGAGGACGGTCAGCGCATGAAGGCGGACCTTGTGGTGGCTGCTGACGGCGGAAACTCCATCATCCGCACGCTCTCGGCTCTCGGCACTTGGGGCTGGGACTACGACCAACAAGCTGTCGTGGCTACCGTCAAGACCGACCGTGTGAACGAGACGGCTTGGCAGCGATTCTACCCTACGGGTCCTGTGGCTCTGTTGCCAATGCGCGACGGATACTCGTCGGTGGTGTGGTCGTGCACTGCCGACATGGCCAAGGAGCTCACGGCGCTCAGTCCCGACAAGTTCGTGGCGCGTCTTAACGATGCGTACTCCGCCCCACCAATGATCCCCGTGCCGCCTGAGTTCCCGGGCATCCCGGTGCTCTCGGACCTGGTCAAGGGTGTGCACCACGCGGCCAACACCATCATGTCGGCTGCGGCTATGACCGAGCCGTTCGTCGCCCCACCCAAGGCTGTAGCCACGGTTGGCCACCGCTTCGCCTTCCCGCTCAAGTTGAAACACGCCACCAAGTACATCAAGCCTGGTGTTGCCCTAGTGGGCGACTCTGCCCACACGATCCACCCGCTTGCTGGTCAGGGACTGAACCTTGGTCTAGGTGACGTGACTGCTCTAAGCAACCTCCTTGTCGAGGGTGTTAAGAGCGGGGAGAACCTCTCGAGCGAGTATTTCCTGCAGCAGTACGAAGACGAGCGTATGAAGGCCAACATCACCATGCAGCTGGCTATGGATGGCTTCAAGCGGATGTTCGGCCCCGCCCCCGACGCGGTATCTGTGGCACGTAATGTGGGCATGGGCACGCTCAACGCCGTGGAACCGCTCAAGAACCAGATCATGAAGTACGCGATGGGGTTGTGATGGGGTTGTAGATGTGTCTTTAGTAGACAAGCAATAGATGGCGAGTTGGCTGTCGTATCAACTGAGAACATAGGATCAACTTCTATTACGTCTTGCTCATCGTCTATTCCTCTTTGAGTTGTTTGTCTTGCGTAGAAAACAAGTGCCGATTTACTTCAAAGATGGAGATATCGCCGATGCCTGGAGTGGCCTCTGTGTCATCTTCAAAGCATGTTGTCCCTTCAGGTAGGGGTACTGTGTGCGTGTCAAGGATAGTGGCGTAAGAGCCGAGTCCTGGAGTGGACAGTAGGTTGACAGCCTTGTACATCACCAGTGAGAACAGATAAGTCACGACGATCATCGCCGGTACCGCCACTGCCCAGTGTTTGGAAGGAAAGTAGGTGAATCCGTAAACCTCCAGCGTCGCCTCGGGCACGTACGCCCACACCAAGAACAGAACTGGTTCAACGAGGTTAGATAAGCTTATATACCCTGAGACTTTGAGCTTAACCGTACCGTAAAAGAGGGCAGAAGCCAACCAGCCTCCAAACCCGAACAGCTCCATCCGCATGGCGTGCAATCGCTGCATCTCCTTAAACGAAACTTGAGTTGAAGCCGGTGGTATTACCTCAGTCTTCACTGCGTCATGATTCTCATCGCATGCATTGAAGCGTTGCGGTGAGCGTGTAGCAGCTGAAGCACTCGCCACCTTCTTACGGACCATCACTGCAGTGGTGTGAAACGCAGAAAAAAACGTTAATGCTCAAAAGTCTATTCGATTGAAGAGGTGATCTTAATAACAGACACCTGCACAACCTGATACAAGCATTCACACTTGACGTGGAAGCAACTCAGTGCCGTCGTTGTCGTTGCCACGCGGGACCGAGTTGCCCAGTGCACGCTTAACCTGTTCGGTGCGCGACACTGTGCGCCGTAGCTTGCGGAAGAATCCAACCGGAGGGGCGTTAGACAGCGGATACACATCGTCCGTATCAATATTCTTGGCCAGACGGAAGCAACGAGCGCAATGTTCCTCCTCCAACTCACGCCGTGTGATGATTCCGCGCACGTTATTGTGACGATTCACTACAACAAGATGACGCAGACCAGCGCTGCGAAAGAGACGATAAGCACGGACAAACGGCGCCTCCTCTTGAATCAGATAGGGCGTCTGGTTCATGTATGGCGTTAGATCCACCCACATGCCTCGGTCTTCTTCTGACAGCGTGTAAAGTTCATCTCCCGCAATGCGACCAGCGTGGACAGCAGCTCGAAAATCCTGGTGCATGGGACTTGGAATCGGATATCGAGGGTAATGTGCCTCCATGTCGTGATACGACAGACAGTAGTCGCTAGCAAAAGGCGATTCCAGTAGTTTATCATCTACGCGAGGCGTCACATTTGATTCCAGGTCTCTTGGGCGACGACGACGCAGACCACCCGTCGGTGTCACGTCTGGCTGGGAGGAAGCAGGATGCGGTTGGCGATGGAACGGCTTGGGCTTTTCAATGCTAAAGTCGCTATGGCTCAGCAGCACATTCAGCTGTTTCCGCAGTATAACGCCTGCGAAAAAGCGACTACCGAAGGTTGGATCCTCCACGATGACAGGGAAGGCGTTGTGTTTCGTACTCACAAGCAGATCGAAGATAACACCGGCTCGCTCAACCGTACGCAGCGTCTTCGGATTCGCAGTCATAATGTGCTTAACACGCAAGAAGGCGCCGCGAAGTGGTGGATTCCAGTCCAGGAACGGCACGTGACGCAGATGAATGTGGATATCGTAGATTCCTTCGTTGAAATAGTTGCCCACCCAGCGAGCAAAGAACGACGTGAGGATCAGCGGCAGACCAAACTCGATGTTGCCAGTACACTCGAGGATGATGACAGTGAGCGAGATGGTCATACGAGTCACGCCACCGAGCATCGCCAGGCTCCCCACAAGTCCGTAGGTTCGTGGATCTACAGCTTTCAGTTGTTGTAGACTTGTAAAGTAATTAATTACACGAGTCCAGAGGCGCCCATAAGCTGCACCGATCAGCAGTGCCGGTACGAACAACCCGCTTGGGATCTTGAGACCATAAGTGATACACGCCAGTAGCAGCATCATAAACCAGAAGACCACGAGGTTTCGAACATCAAAAGAGTCCGGCGGCGCGTGGAACAGATGCTTGATGGCTGTTTCTCCTCCTGTCAACATGAGGGACGCCAGGTCATTGTATTGACCCTCAGGACAATAAAAGCGCAGCAGTTCTTTCTTGTATGGGTACTGCACAGTCTCGTCGGCTTGGAAGCACTCAGCACCGTCCATCGAGACACTCGCACAGCTCTCACAAATGCAAGCCGAGCCGTTCTTTTTCAGCATTTCCATCCCAAAAACGAAGGCTTTGTTAGGCGCTTCTGCGGCTCCTGCTGTGTCTGCAAGGTGAACGACATCTTCACGCGCTTGGGGCAAGTTGTGGCATTTACCGAGCAAGAAAGGCGTCGAGAACAGCAGCGAAGAGATCAAAACTGACAGCAATAGAGCCTCCACCCAGGCCACACCTCGCGTACGAACCCACCGAGAGCGTATCCTCGCTAAACGGGTGTTAAACCCATTGAAGAATGCTCCTTGCAATCCGCCACCAATACCCATGAGAATGAACAGAGGCACCTCCCATATCTGATACGTACTGGAGGTAAATGGTCCGAAGCTAAAGCTTCCCGTATGGCTTCCAAGTGTACCCCAAGACAAGTTATCGTTCATTCCGGATAGGAAAAATGCCAGCGTGAAAGTTGCCGACATGGCACAAAACAGCGTTCTCCACGTGAGTGTCTGGTTCCAGAACGAAGCGCCTTCTTCTAGCACGAACAATACTCCACCGATAGGCGCTCCGAAAGCTGACGCCACACCAGCCGCAGCACCACAAGCAACAAAATCGCGCTTCTCTCTATCATTTCGGAAGCCTGCGAAATAGGAAAAACTATAGAGCGCGTAACACTTAACATGGGATGGCACCGAGAAGATTTACGGACGCGGCTTACCTTGTGTCGTAACCGAGAGTCGACGATTTGCCCTGTGAGAGACCAGCAGCAACAATCGCACCACTAATACAGCACTATGAAGTTAGAGTGTCATTCCTCCAACTATTTTACTCTTGAAGATAGCTAGACGCACCTGTGAATCATAGGGCCTTCTTTTCCGACAGGGAGGCCGCCAGCAACGGAGCACACAGTGCCGATAACTTTGCAAAAGAATGTTCGCAGACGCAACATGCGTGGAATTTTCATGCCGTTAAGTGTCGTCTTGACCTCCGAGATACCTGAAAGCAACAGGTTACTGTAATGGGTATCCGTCACTTACACAACTGAGAAACACCAAGAATGGACATACCTGACCCAGCAGCTACCGGTTCTCCAAACGACGTGACAGTCGCAGCAATTGCTACAAGTGCGAGGTTGAATGCCACGATGGTCCAGAACGTGGTGCCGAAGAGCACGTGCTTGGCCAGCTCGTGGTGAATGGTATACTCGAGTAGGTGCTGCTTCAGTGACATTAGCAGCGTGGTGAAGTAAAGCATGAATACCGCCACTAGCGCCGTAATGACACCGGTGACGAGTGTGAGGAACCAACGCGCGTAGATGAGTCGGTTCTTCTCCTGACCATTGCGGTACTTGTAGCCCATGCCCGATTTATTCACCACACTCTCGAACAGGTCTGCGTCAAGGATTTTTTCACAAGGTTAGTCCCGCAGTTTTGTACATGTACAATTCTCTGTATCGTGGCATTGTTGGGCATCGCACCATAGTCTAGACTCTCGAGGTCGCCGCATTTCCACAGCATCTCTCTCTGCCTCCGCTTGTATCACTGTCTCTCGCCCGACGTTACAGCAAGCTAGGCGGTGATATAATACAAGAGGAGTATGCGGTGAAGTGCAGGGGCTTCGTTGCTAGTGGCCGGAGGCAACGAGTGACGAGAAGGAGTGACAGTAAGCGGGGTTGCATGCAGGGAAATCTACCTGTACACACGGTGTCGCCATTGGGCGGAACATCCGTCTGAGAATTGAAGATATCAGACAGGTTTTGGCCAATCATAGACAGCTTTGAATAGTCTGGGATCCAGGTTTTTGCCAGGGTGGAATTGAGCTTTTTTGTACCGGTACCTTAGCAGTAGTCGCATAGATGCTGCAAAGTAGTGGTGCTAAAGTTGCCAGGCTATCGGTATTAAATCGGTGAATACCGATTCGCTGCGAAAGTCCACTTCCCCTGAAATTGATAATGGCTATGAGCTCTAAAACCTCGGCTCCTCAAAAGCTCGTCCGAGGCTTGCGTGCTATTAATACTACTCGTTGGAAGATTTGAAAACACTCCAAAATCATCCGTTTTAATGGATACACGAGAAAATCATCCGTTTTACCCTAGATTATAATCCGTAACCAGGACAGATGCTGAAAGATTCAGAGCAAGTTTCATCGTCCTCAGAGCAACTTTGTTCAGCTGGTTTGGCCAAGTTTGTAGTGATCACCCTGAAACTCGAGCTCTTCTTCACAGAATTCATGTTATCCTTGCTTCTGGTTCATGCTAAATAATTCACGTTTTCTGTGGCGTACGAAAATCTGGTCCGTACAGATGCTCCAGGTAGAGCGTTCTTCTCGCTGGGCAGAGCACTTGGAAGTCGGCAAATAGACAGCTCAACAGCGGGAACACGTAGTAACGCGGAATGAGAAGATGTTTGGCGTACCGATCGATCTGTAGACACTTTGAACACGCATGCCAGCAACTTGACGGGTGAGTGCCTAGCATTTCGACACCATTGGCTTCTGAGTCGGTGAACACAAACACATCCACATAGAACCCGTAGGCTTTGTCCACAAGTCGAGCGGGGATATTCCAGTCACGGTCTCGTGCTACATGGATGTTGCTGTCGTACACTTGGAGTTCATAACCCTCTGGAACGGCCCACCGACTATTTCGAAGCAGCTCGTAGCCTTCCAGGGTCATGCCAAAATCGGCGTCATCGTCCCAAGGAATGACAGATTGAGCACGAAACTGCCCCAACAAGGTGCCGCTGTCAAGCCAATAGTCGACATCGCGCTTGTTGAGCATTGCACTGAAGACACGCACGAGGTCTGTGATGGACTTGGTGCGCTTACGAGCAGTGACACAAACTTCCGGGCGATAGTAGTGGGCATCAATGTGTCCTTCAAGCTCCGCGCACCAAAAACTACGAGCTCCATTAGGCAGACCACGCATTAGAGCATGATCAGACTCCGCAAGCTCGGAAAGCAGCCACCAACACAGCGATGAGATGAGCATCGACGCCAAAGTACCCGCTGTCCATCGAGAATGTAGCAAGTCACGCAATGCTGGTCTCCACACCGTCATGAATCGATGCATTCCAATAATTTGTTTAGACATCGATGATAAGTCGCTGGATATTCCACAGTGTGGAATATCCACACCACGCGCAATTGGTGTCAAGTCGCCGCCACCGGTGTGCAGTATAAATTCTAGGGATCGCGCTTCAAATCCCTGGCTACAGGAATTATCTTATCTGAGTGGATGTCCACTCAGATTTTTCCCAAAGCAGCTTTTCCTATCCCAAATATTACACTAACAGTTTTATTTTAGATAAGAAGTCCCGTGAAAAATCTGAGTGGGCATCCACTCAGATAAGATTATTCCGTACAAGCTACTGTACCTGTGACGGGGTCACACAGCACCTTGCGCTAGAGGAAGTTATCTTCCGAGAGTATATAAACTCTCAGTGAACGACAGTTCACAGGTCCCCTCTTTAATTAAAGAGAGCGAAGTAACATAAATAAGGTAGTATATTTATAGGTAGGTTAAGTTTGGGTTAATAC
>NW_003303723.1:276489-281108 GCF_000142945.1 Phytophthora infestans T30-4 | reverse complement strand
TTCGTAGATTAAGTTTGAATTTAATACAAACTATAAGTCACCTATAGAAATGCAACCAATGGTTGGCTTTGAACGACCTTGGTACTTTGTACCAAATATCCCGAAGTATGACGTGTCATACTTCGTGTAACCAGGGCACACTTAGGGCTACGTACCCCGTTACATCTCCCCCACTTAGGTTCGGTTTACCGACCAATCAGAATGAAGAGGTGTTCGTCACAAACTCTCATTCTCAAAGTCGAAAACCATCGACTTGGCCGCGCGAGCGCGGCGGAGGCTCACTTCACAGTTAGAGCCTCGAGCAGCAACCTGTGCGCTCTTCGTCTAGGTCTCCACTTCGACCGTTATCATGCCTCGTGGCACTGCAAAGAGCGGTGCTAAGACACGCTCCAAGGCGGCTGCCGGTAAGGCGCAAGCCAAGAGCACTAAGCCTCACGGCAAAGGCTCTGCACTCAAGGAGGCTACTCAGGTGGCCTCCGAGGCGATCGGATCCTCGGGTGACGCGGCTGTGGACAAGCGCGCAAGCAGGCGCCGCAGTCCGTCGCCCTCATCTTCAGACAATCGTCCGAACCCTCGGTTCGTAGAACGTGAGTTCAACTCGGACAGTGAAGACGATGCCGAGTCCGAGAGCACTCATGATGCTCCTGCGGGCTCTGTAGGAGGGCACAGCCCAGTGCCCAGTGAGCCCAAGATGACAGCGTGCAGTCGCTCGCTAGTGATCACGGTGATCACAGTCCCAGGACCTCTGTGCGCTCTGAGAGTCCGGCCGTCAAGGCTAAGGGTGCTCCCAAAGCCGGTGGCGATGAGGAAGAGAATCCTCGCAAACGTCTCTCGCTTGCCGAGGGTCTTGCGCGTGCTAAGGCCTCAAAGGCCGAAGGCGCCAAGCCCTCAAAGAAGCGTACAGCCTCTAAGTCTCCACTTCGCGAGGAGAAGGAGACTCGACGCTCCTATCAGAGTCTCTTCGGCTCCTCGGATGAAGAGGAGGAGAAGGAGGAAGAAGAAGAGGAGGAGGAGGGTGCTATTGATGAGCTCCGGGAGGTCTCGAATGGCCTCGACCAGCAGCAGGAGGATTTCCAAGCTGCCCAGCGTGTGCGTGGGGGTTCGGTGGCGGCACCCGTCAGCCAGGGAGCTGTCATCAACTCAAGAGGGTATTGGCCTCCCGAGGAGAGCTCTGGGGCTGACCTCTTCTTAGAGGTCCTCGTCGCCCCTCGTGGCCTTGTGGGCGGCCACACTTCGAGGGGCGTCTATGAACGAGCCCTTGTTCAAGAAAGAACAGTTGTTCGTCGACAACTTGGAGGCTGCTCGGTGTGTGCTTCTCGCGCCACACCGCATTCCCCTTAAGGACTTCACGACTTGTCGTAAGAAGCCCGAGACCCGGGGTGGTCTCTATCCGGTTTGGGGATACCCCTGGGTTATGCCCGAGAACTGTCCCACGTGGAGTTCTTGTGAGGACATGTTCTGGGCGTGGGTGGAGACTCTCAAGTACTCGCCCACGGAGTTATGGGAACTTCATGAAGATCAGCAACTGTCCCACATCCTGGACCAGCATGATCTTCGTGTGAGGTTTGCCCACTTGATCAGCAAGCGTATGCTGCTAAGGGACATCCTGAAGCGCGCGGCTTCTAGCGCTCACGATGAGCGCGGGTACGGTATGTATTTATCGTCCGTACCCCGTTCGGGCAAGAAGCCCCGGACTACTTATGAAGCTCCCAGATTGCGACAGCCTTCGGGCAGTCAATCAGGAGTCGTTTAATCGGCTCCCACGAGTTCTCGGAGTGGGCATAACCCCTCCACTTCACGAGGAGCTGTCGCTTACCGCGACACCGTTGCTCCTGGAGGATCCGCTCCACGTGGAAGTGGACTTCTCCATTCCGGTCAAGCAGGGGCGGAGGTGCCCTCGTACGAGTACGAGTACTCGGCGCCTCCCGAGAGCCACTCTCGTCCGAGTGCTCCGACTGCGGGTCCGACACGGGACCCTGAGGTTGACCGCCTCCGTCAACGTGTCCTCATGCTTGAGATTGCACTTGGCCTTGGGACTGGCGGTAATGCTGCCGCCCAGGCCGGGAATCAGGGCGAGCTCGCTCGTCTTGCGGGTCGCCTGGACCTGGTGGAGCGAGAGGTTGCGAGCCTGCACCTGCGGGTGGATCGTCGGGCCTCTTCGTCCGATCTGGACGAGGCCTTTTGCATGATCCGACGGATCGAGGCTTTGTTGCCACGTCCGGAGCCGCCTGCGGCACACTCCCAGACGTACGCGTATGGTTCGTACCCGGCGTACTCAGCGTACTCGGCGTATGGCGCCGAGGTCCGTTCGTATGGAGCCCCTCCGGCGTACGGTCTTGACCGCAGCCTTGCCGTCCCGACCGAGACTTGGGTGCCTGCTCCGACGCCCTCGTCGACGACTGTGACCGGCCCTCGCTTCGAGGAGCTGGGTCAAGGGGGATCTGCGAGTCAGCAACCCCCTGCGGGTCAAAGTACCGCTTAAGACGTCCGACATAGAACGTCGGGTGCGTCGTCATTGACTTTGGAAGGTCGATGGTGTACGACGCACCATGTCTGGCCAGGACTGCAAAAGGTCCGATGAAGCGGTGCTTCCGTTTGCTGCTGCCGACAGAGCTAACAGTGTCTAGAGGTAGGTTCCTCGTGTCTAGCAACACTAAGTCCCCAACCTCATGGATACTTAAGTTTCCTCTTCCTTGTTTGACTGAGTACTCCTTTTGTTTATCTTGGGCCGCTGCCATGGCATCGCGGACCCTGCTGACAATGTTCAGCTTGATATCCATAAAGGATTCCACCTGTTTCCGCAGCGAAACTGGTCTTACATCCGAGACCTGGGAGGAAAGGGCTTTCCGAGCCTCTCCCCCGCTTAGATAGAGGAGTCAGTGTCTTCTCGAAGAGTGAGAGGCACTCTGGGGTGGCGGAAGCCGTTCAAGTAGAACGGCGTGAGCCCCGTGGACGCGTGCACCGCGTTGTTGAGCGCAAACTCAACAACTGGAAGCTGCGTCGACCACGTACGTGGTGCTGCCGCGCACACACTGCGCCAAGTGTCCTCGAGCACTCGATTGACGCGCTCTGTTTGGCCGTCGGTCTGCGGATGGTCCGCAGTGGACATCTGCAGACGAGTTCCCAATAAAGGGAACAGCGTTTTCCAAAACGCGGCAGTGAACCGCGGGTCTCGGTCCGAGACAATCGTCTCCGGGAGACCGTAATGGCGGAACACGCCATCGACGAACATCCTTGCGGTTTGTTCGCCCGTTACAGTGACGGGAACTGGAGCAAGATGTACCATCTTGCTCAGCCGACACACGAACACCAAAATTCCGGTGTTGCCGTGTCCGTCGGCGGGAAGCCCAAAGATGAAGTCAAGACTCATCGACTTCCAACAGTCAGCCGGTACGGGCAGGCTCTGTAGTGGAGCCGAAGAGTGCCCTGCGGGTTTGACCCGCTGACATGTTTCACATGTCTTGATGTACCGGGCGACCCACTTGTACATGTGGGTCCACCAGAAGGACTGAGAGACCGACAGAAAGGTCTTCTCGCGGCCCAAGTGGCCGCTGGAGGGCGCGTCATGCGCCTCCGCGAGGATGTCGAACTTCAGATCCTCGTCATTGGGTACGACCACCCGTGGAGGATCAGTGGGCTCCACCCGATAATAGAGGAGGCCCTCCTTCAACTCATATCGGTGGAGCCGTTAGCGCTGTCGCGACGAGAGCCAGTCGGACGTCGCGCTCGTTCCGGCCTTAAGGAACTTGACGATAGGCGCGACAGCCTCATCGTCCCGATACGCCATGCGTATCCGATCATATAGATCCGTTGTCACCCGCGTGATGTGGGCCAACTCATAGTCGGGACGCCGAGAGAGGGCGTCCGCAAGCACGTTGAGCTTGCCCGGCTTGTATTCGACGCGGAAGTTGTATTCCGCGAAGAAGGACAGCCACCTCGCCATCCTTTGGGAGAGGTGAGGCGAGCTAGTCGCCGTCCTCAAGGACGCGTGGTCTGTGTAGATCACAAAGGGCCTAGAGCCCAGAAGGTGAACACGGAACTTCACAAGGGCATATTTCATTGCCAGGAGCTCCTTGTCATGGACAGGGTAGTTCCGCTCGGCGGCTTTGAGCTGCCTGGACTGGAACGAGATGACTCGTTCCTGTCCAGCCGTGTCGGCCTGCAGCAATGCACACCCGATGGCGTAATCCGAGGCATCGCAGACGACGCTAAACAGCTTCGTCTCGTCCGGCAGGGCCAGGACAGGGGCCTCTTGGAGACTGGCCTTGATGCTGTCTAAAGCATCCTGGTGCTCTTGCTCCCAGCGCCAGTCGACGTCCTTCTGAAGGAGGCTCGACAAGGGCTTAGCGAAGCCCGCGTACCCAGCGCTGTACTTGTGAAGGTAGTTGGCCAAGCCCAACCACTTTCGAAGATCCTTCTGGGATCGGGGCGTCGGCCATGCTGCTATGGCCTTGACCTTGTCTGGGTCAGCCCGAACGCCCACGCTGCTTACGAAGCAACCGAGTACTTTAATCTCTGGTGACGCGAAAACGCACTTGTCGATGTTGGCGTAGAGCTTGTTCGCTCGCATTACGTCCAACACTCGACGGAGGTGATTCTAGATGCACCTCCATGGCCGT
>NW_003303723.1:260108-276236 GCF_000142945.1 Phytophthora infestans T30-4 | reverse complement strand
TCCGTTGGGCTTGTTCGACCGGGAGCCGACGAGGAACTCCCAGGCCACGCTGAGGCCGGCGTACGCGCCTGGCGATGGCTGTACTCTTCTTGAAGAGCCACTTGAGTCGCCTCTTCAAGGGTGCTTGACTGCACCCGGAACAGCTGAGTGCGTGCGGGGCCCACTCGAAGGCCGTCCATGAACACAGTCATCTTGATGTGTTCGTTGAGTGGGTTTCCCACTAGGGACGCCGTGAGCTCCCGTATCTCTTGCACATACTCGTGCAGTTCACGCCTCCCTTGTTTACACGAGAGGAAGCGCGAACGCTGGCGGTACTCGTAGTTCGCCGGGGGAACGCGGCTCGGAGCTGTTCACACAGCTGAGCCCAGGATGTGAAACATCCAGGGGATGTTGCTTCCCGTGTGTACACCCAACCCTTAGCACGACCACTAAGGTTGGAGAGGGCAAAAGCAACACGAAGTTGCTCGGTCGAGATCAGAGCCGCGTCCATCGCGAGCTCTACTTCTCGGACCCAGAAGTGAAGGTTCTCGCCTCCCTTCCCTTCATACGGCTTAACCTTCAGCCGTATTGGCTTCGGGTGGGGGCGGATTTACTTCCGCCGCCAGAGCCTGCAGGTTCTCCCGCACATGCGCGATGAGGCCCTGCTCGTACGCGTCGAATGCATTGACGCGCTCGAGCTGCTCAGCCGGTGTTGACACCACCAGGCTCTGCAGGGCCTCCATCCCGAAGATGTTTGCCATCTTCCGAACCGACTCGATCTGAGAGTCGTTCATATAGGAGAAGTCGTTCCTATCCATGGCAACGAACTTCGGAGAGGTTCAGGTAGTCTACCCGCGGTGGCGTGGATTGACTACGAGTGCTACCAAGTGTGACGGGGTCACACAGCACCTTGCGCTAGAGGAAGTTATCTTCCGAGAGTATACAAACTCTCAGTGAACGGCAGTTCACAGGTCCCCTCTTTAATTAAAGAGAGCGAAGTGACCTAAATAAGGTAGTATATTTATAGGTAGGTTAAGTTTGGGTTTAATACAAACTATTAGTTACCTATAGAAATGCAATGTCATTTCACCAATGGTTGGCTTTGAACGACCTTGGTACCTTGTACCAAATATCCCGGAGTATGACGTGTCATACTCCTGAAGTGTGAAGTGTCCCACTTCATGTAACCAGGGTACACTTAGGGCTACGTACCCCGTTACAGTACCACTGTACCTGGATGGGTGGTAAATCTGCCAGGCGGGGGCTGGATACTGACAGCGCGTAGATTTCACACTGTTTTTAGGTCAGATCACACAAATCGCATTTCCGCACACAAGACACCACAATATCACACACACGATTCGTGGAAACACACATAGGTGCGGGCCGACAACAAAAAAGCCAGACCAGCGCACGTACTTGCTGATTCGACACATCATTCTCCAGATCTGGCACACCAGTCATTTCTTAGCCAATCAGCAGCAAGGTTTGAAGGGTTGAACCGACGATATTCCATTTCTAAACTTGATCTTTGAGTGACAAGAGGCCTTTCGGGCAAGATGGTGCCGCTCGTTTGGATCGAGGTTGCCGATAACATGACGAAGGAGGAGGCTGACGAGTTCCTAGCTACTTTCAAGAGATATGTCATCACCAGGAGCAATTTGGTGTGCTGTAACATTTGTGAGGTCGCGGGGCCACACACAATGCGATACAGACTGCTCAGGTGTGGCTCGAAGAAGTGCCGCGATTCCCTTGCACCGGGGGTGAACGTCTGTGGAGAGGGCGCGTGCTGATATGCTCGGTTTCAGGCGTTACATGCATTGCTGAATGTGGCAACCACACCAATCGAGCCCGGGACCTTGCGCCAACTCATTAAGCTACCGCACACAAGGGTATCATTCGGGAGGCGATTGCTCTGCATATTCATGCAACGCCTTCTCGCATTCGGCATTCGATGGAACGCAAGCTATAGTTAAGTCAAGATTTGTTACCGCCGCTGTCGATGGTGCAGAACTACACAAACTATTTTCGCAAGACGAAGATGAACAACAACGACTGGTTTGAAGACATAGAAACAATAATTCATATTCATGCCTACACGGGCTCAGAACCAGAAACGGCTGCATTCCCATTTGCAACAGACTATAGCGAACATGGACGCGTTTCGATAGGCGATGGTTCTGACAAGAAACCGTTTGTCGTGGGTACCACTACTAAGCGACTGCTGAGGCGTTTGGATAGACCGGCTCAGACGTTCATCTTTCACTTAGACGCTACCTACAACACGAATCAGCGCGGTTATGAGAAAATATTAGACGTACACGTACCCTTGAAAAACACACAGATTCCTGAACAATCGGCATTCAAATTCAAGAGATTGCAAACGAGCGGGTTGGGTACTCGACCAGATCGTTTGTACTTTCTGTGGACAAGTGCAACTCAAAACAGGGCTCTACTGCATCCCACTTTCCTGGATTCTAGTCCTCATTAGCCAGTATTAGTCCTGTCATTCATTAGTCAAAAAGGGGGCTGAAGCAATATGGTCAGCGGAAACGCTCTTAAGGGGGAAGACAGAACTAGAAATAAAAAAATGTGAAATAAGAGATACTTGAGAAGGCGGAGGAGACAGTAAAGGAGGTCTTGATGTATTTGGAGCAGGCCAAGCGCGGCAAGAAGCAGAAAGCGCGCTTACACCCGTACGGAGTACAAAAATCACGGAAAATGAAGCACAGGAAGTAGCTTAAGCCCGTAAGGGACTCTGCCCGCGTGTACAATGCTCGGACCATGAAAGCTATGCTGGCTAAGGCTTACCTACTGGTACCGGGAGTTCGTGAAGTACTGGAGGAGTTCAGACGCCACCTTTCCGGCTATGCCATCGACCCACCACCTACGAGGTCATCGTCATTGACGACGACGAATTTAACTCGTGGAGGACTTTATAAGTGAATGTGCAAAGAAAGAGGAAATTAAGTTTGGTGATCTTGGTGATTTAGGTCCCTGTGAGTGCGAGCGATACTGCTTCCGTGACACGTGCACGAATGCATTGGCAGGCGTGTTCTGTACATCGGAAAACAGCCCCCTGAACGGCCGCTGTTCCAACAGCATTTATGAATGCAAAGACTTAGAGCTGGTGAATCGTGACGGCGCTGGAACAGGAGTCCGTGCCACAGCCGTTCTTTGTGCGGGTTCAATTCTTGGTGAGTACACTGGAAGACTAACTACGGAGGACTTGGAAAACGAGAAGGGGCCTAAGCGCGAGTACGCGTTGGCGTTGCAGCTGAAAAGCACCCGGCGCAAGAGCGTGTTTATTGACGCAGCTCCTTGCGGTAATATCACTCGGATGATGAACCACTCTTGCGATGCTACGTGCCAGTTTGTTGAGGTTCGGAACCGCCGTCAAGTGAAGGTAGTAGTCGTGGCGAAACGTAGGATTGGTGAAGGCGAAGACGTCATGGTAGACTACAAATGCGACCTGTGGCTTACCTGTTGTTGTGGATCTCGCTGCTGTGTTGCTGGGCAAGCGTCACAAAAAAAGCGGCAGTTCACGTGAAAGCGCATTAAAATGCATCTCAATGATGCGTCTACCACCGCCGAAGACTACATATTGATGCTGAGATAGACAAAAAGAGAAGACGAAGGAGGATGGCGGGTAGAAGGAAGAAATGGGTACTGATACTAAACAAAATCGAAACTGGAGATCCTGTGTCGTTACTTTATAAAATGTTAGCTCCAAGTATTAACACCACAACGACCATAGAAACAGTAAGAAGCGTAGTGGTGAATAGCCACTTGCAGCGATGGCTAGAGCTATAGTTGAAGAAAAAGCGGTACTTGACAAGATTCAGCAGATGCTAATGGTGATGGTATCGTGTCGAAGCTATCTAAACGTCAGTATTGACCGTGAGAGTGCGGAAACAAATTATGATCTATACAGCTAGTCTACTGAAAGGCTAGTGCGTGAGCGTTGCTCTGAAGGCGTCCTGGTGGTACAGCGTGAGGTAGTGGAGACGTTGTGCAGGCATCTGGGCCTTCTCTCTCTCTCTTCGTCTCTTGGATGTTTCTCGGTAAACGATTGTGCGCTTCCCGGTAACACTCAGAAAAAAGCCCACTGTTGTGCATGGCAAAAAGTAAGTGAATGCACTGACCAAATTTAAAAAAGTATCCACAGCCACACAGCAGATTGACACATCAGCCCCATTCCGCCTGACGTTCAATCGCCATCCGAGCGTAGTTAGTTTCGAGCTGAGCAGACACAGCGATTCCCTCCTCTGTGTGATTCTTCCAAGGCACGAACATTCGCTCCGTTTTCTTGGTCACAACAAAATTTAGTCCTGCATGGGCCAGATGTTCGAGACCAGACTCAGGACCAAGAAATACTTCATATAGGTTGCCAGCTTTTTTCAACTCGACCACGCGTCGTTTCAGCGACGCGCTTACCTCGATCACGTTTCGAAACTCACGACAACTCTCGGAGTCATGACCACAGAATGCGAGTAGTTGTAGCAACAGTGCTCCTAGCTTCAGTCGCGTACGCATAGTGTGGTCGCGCTTAAGGACTCTGTTGAGCTGCTCGGCGGGATTATTGGTAGCGGCAAAGCCAATTGGAGTGTAGAAGCACTGCCACCTATAAAATCTTCCATTAAGCCACTGCGCCATAAAATATTCACCAAACGCTCTCGTTTTCTCCGTTGCAGCCCATCGCTGTATGACAGATGTCCGACGCTCCAATAACTCTTGGGGATTGCGACTAAAGTGTAAATCATACACGTCGCGGGTGACACGATGCTTCACCAAATCTTCCAATCCTTTAGTGTGCTCCACCAACATAGCTACCACGTGATAAAAGCACATTAAGTGAATGTAGTTTCCAAAAACACGTTAGCACGCGTTATATTGTGCATCGTCTCCATCACCCATCACGTACCACACAGGCAAGTGCTTTTTCACAACTACCTCGTACACACGTCGCAATGCCGATAGTACTTTAAAATATTGAGGCTCTTGCTGCTGGGACATCACAAATAGTGCAACGAGGTGAAACGTACGGCACCGATCGGACACCCCACACAAGAGAACAGGATAACCGAGCTGATTCGTGTTGTAGGTAGCGTCTAAGTGAAAGATGAACGTCTGAGCCGGTCTATCCAAACGCCTCAGCAGTCGCTTAGTAGTGGTACCCACGACAAACGGTTTCTTGTCAGAACCATCGCCTATCGAAACGCGTCCATGTTCGCTATAGTCTGTTGCAAATGTTAATGTAGCCGTTTCTGGTTCTGAGCCCGTGTAGGCATGAATATGAATTATTGTTTCTATGTCTTCAAACCAGTCGTTGTTGTTCATCTTCGTCTTGCGAAAATAGTTTGTGTAGTTCTGCACCATCGACAGCGGCGGTAACAAATCTTGACTTAACTATAGCTTGCGTTCCATCGAATGCCGAATGCGAGAAGGCGTTGCATGAATATGCAGAGCAATCGCCTCCCGAATGATACCCTTGTGTGCGGTAGCTTAATGAGTTGGCGCAAGGTCCCGGGCTCGATTGGTGTGGTTGCCACATTCAGCAATGCATGTAACGCCTGAAACCGAGCATATCAGCACGCGCCCTCTCCACAGACGTTTCACCCCCGGTGCAAGGGAATCGCGGCACTTCTTCGAGCCACACCTGAGCAGTCTGTATCGCATTGTGTGTGGCCCCGCGACCTCACAAATGTTACAGCACTCCAAATTGCTCCTGGTGATGACATATCTCTTGAAAGTAGCTAGGAACTCGTCAGCCTCCTCCTTCGTCATGTTATCGGCAACCTCGATCCAAACGAGCGGCACCATCTTGCCCGAAAGGCCTCTTGTCACTCAAAGATCAAGTTTAGAAATGGAATATCGTCGGTTCAACCCTTCAAACCTTGCTGCTGATTGGCTTAGAAATGACTGGTGTGCCAGATCTGGAGAATGATGTGTCGGATCAGCAAGTACGTGCGCTGGTCTGGCTTTTTTGTTGTCGGCCCGCACCTGTGTGTGTTTCCACGAATCGTGTGTGTGATATTGTGGTGTCTTGTGTGCGGCAATGCGATTTGTGTGATCTGACCTAAAAACAGTGTGAAATCTACGCGTTGTCCTCGGTTATCCTGTTCTCGTATGTGGAGTGTCCGATCGGTGCCGTACGTTTCACCTCGTTGCACTATTTGTGATGTCCCAGCAGCAAGAGCCTCAATATTTCAATGTACTATCGGCATTGCGACGTGTGTACGAGGTAGTTGTGAAAAAGCACTTGCCTGTGTGGTACGTGATGGGTGATGGAGACGATGCACAATATAACGCGTGCTAACGTGTTTTTGGAAACTACATTCACTTAATGTGCTTCTACCACGTGGTAGCTATGTTGGTGGAGCACACTAAAGGATTGGAAGATTTGGTGAAGCATCGTGTCACCCGCGACGTGTATGATTTACACTTTAGTCGCAATCCCCAAGAGTTATTGGAGCGTCGGACATCTGTCATACAGCGATGGGCTGCAACGGAGAAAACGAGAGCGTTTGGTGAATATTTTATGGCGCAGTGGCTTAATGGAAGATTTTATAGGTGGCAGTGCTTCTACACTCCAATTGGCTTTGCCGCTACCAATAATCCCGCCGAGCAGCTCAACAGAGTCCTTAAGCGCGACCACACTATGCGTACGCGACTGAAGCTAGGAGCACTGTTGCTACAACTACTCGCATTCTGTGGTCATGACTCCGAGAGTTGTCGTGAGTTTCGAAACGTGATCGAGGTAAGCGCGTCGCTGAAACGACGCGTGGTCGAGCTGAAAAAAGCTGGCAACCTATATGAAGTGTTTCTTGGTCCTGAGTCTGGTCTCGAACATCTGGCCCATGCAGGACTAAATTTTGTTGTGACCAAGAAAACGGAGCGAATGTTCGTGCCTTGGAAGAATCACACAGAGGAGGGAATCGCTGTGTCTGCTCAGCTCGAAACTAACTACGCTCGGATGGCGATTGAACGTCAGGCGGAATGGGGCTGATGTGTCAATCTGCTGTGTGGCTGTGGATACTTTTTTAAATTTGGTCAGTGCATTCACTTACTTTTTGCCATGCACAACAGTGGGCTTTTTTCTGAGTGTTACCGGGAAGCGCACAATCGTTTACCGAGAAACATCCAAGAGACGAAGAGAGAGAGAGAAGGCCCAGATGCCTGCACAACGTCTCCACTACCTCACGCTGTACCACCAGGACGCCTTCAGAGCAACGCTCACGCACTAGCCTTTCAGTAGACTAGCTGTATAGATCATAATTTGTTTCCGCACTCTCACGGTCAATACTGACGTTTAGATAGCTTCGACACGATACCATCACCATTAGCATCTGCTGAATCTTGTCAAGTACCGCTTTTTCTTCAACTATAGCTCTAGCCATCGCTGCAAGTGGCTATTCACCACTACGCTTCTTACTGTTTCTATGGTCGTTGTGGTGTTAATACTTGGAGCTAACATTTTATAAAGTAACGACACAGGATCTCCAGTTTCGATTTTGTTTAGTATCAGTACCCATTTCTTCCTTCTACCCGCCATCCTCCTTCGTCTTCTCTTTTTGTCTATCTCAGCATCAATATGTAGTCTTCGGCGGTGGTAGACGCATCATTGAGATGCATTTTAATGCGCTTTCACGTGAACTGCCGCTTTTTTTGTGACGCTTGCCCAGCAACACAGCAGCGAGATCCACAACAACAGGTAAGCCACAGGTCGCATTTGTAGTCTACCGTGACGTCTTCGCCTTCACCAATCCTACGTTTCGCCACGACTACTACCTTCACTTGACGGCGGTTCCGAACCTCAACAAACTGGCACGTAGCATCGCAAGAGTGGTTCATCATCCGAGTGATATTACCGCAAGGAGCTGCGTCAATAAACACGCTCTTGCGCCGGGTGCTTTTCAGCTGCAACGCCAACGCGTACTCGCGCTTAGGCCCCTTCTCGTTTTCCAAGTCCTCCGTAGTTAGTCTTCCAGTGTACTCACCAAGAATTGAACCCGCACAAAGAACGGCTGTGGCACGGACTCCTGTTCCAGCGCCGTCACGATTCACCAGCTCTAAGTCTTTGCATTCATAAATGCTGTTGGAACAGCGGCCGTTCAGGGGGCTGTTTTCCGATGTACAGAACACGCCTGCCAATGCATTCGTGCACGTGTCACGGAAGCAGTATCGCTCGCACTCACAGGGACCTAAATCACCAAGATCACCAAACTTAATTTCCTCTTTCTTTGCACATTCACTTATAAAGTCCTCCACGAGTTAAATTCGCCGTCGTCAATGACGATGACCTCGTAGGTGGTGGGTCGATGGCATAGCCGGAAAGGTGGCGTCTGAACTCCTCCAGTGCTTCACGAACTCCCGGTACCAGTAGGTAAGCCTTAGCCAGCATAGCTTTCATGGTCCGAGCATTGTACACGCGGGCAGAGTCCCTTACGGGCTTAAGCTACTTCCTGTGCTTCATTTTCCGTGATTTTTGTACTCCGTACGGGTTTAAGCGCGCTTTCTGCTTCTTGCCGCGCTTGGCCTGCTCCAAATACATCAAGACCTCCTTTACTGTCTCCTCCGCCTTCTCAAGTATCTCTTGTTTCACATTTTTTTATTTCTATTTATGTCTTCCCCCTTAAGAGCGTTTCCGCTGACCATATTGCTTCAGCCCCCTTTTTGACTAATGACTGACAGGACTAATACTGGCTAATGAGGACTACTATCCAGGAAAGTGGGATGCAGTAGAGCCCTGTTTTGAGTTGCACTTGTCCACAGAAAGTACAAACGATCTGGTCGAGTACCCAACCCGCTCGTTTGCAATCTCTTGAATTTGAATGCCGATTGTTCAGGAATCTGTGTGTTTTTTAAGGGTACGTGTGTACTTCTTATATTTTATCCTGGATAGTGAAAACAGACGGACTTTTGTCGTCGCCCGACGGCGATGGCGTAGTACGCTAAATCCAATTCGAAGATAATTGGTAGAAAGAGAAGCTCTTCACTTTTGTTTTTATTATGGAGCTGTCTACGTTCACCAGTGTATTTGCTGCGAGTAAAGCTAAGTTAGGGCTACCGAGATACCGCTGGACAGTTGTCTATTTTTTAGTTTTTAGAGATTTTGTGCCACTCCAGCTATCCACTCAAAAATCCCCCCTCCGCCCCAGCCTTCTCCGCTGAGCAAGCAGCTCCCTCGAGGAGCGATGTCCACGCAGAAGGAGAATAGGCGTGCCCATGCCAGCGACAGTGAGGATAGCGAAGGTACCAGTGTCTCTTTCAGCCAGTTCAGCGGGGAGTTTTCATCTTGGGACGTGTTTCATGAAGAGTTTAAGAGGTACGTGTTCGTGGATCTATACCTGTGGTTTTCTTGCGCTAATATACATTCTCTACAACAGGTACCAGGACGAGACGCATCAGCTATACAAGGTTCGCTCTACTAACTCCGTAGCTAACCGCAACCAACAGCGTCAGCTTTTGTCAAGTCGACGGGGGGAAACAGCATTTCTTTTCGACGAGGCTCATAAGTTCTATACGGAGACGCTTATCGGTACGCACAGGTGGGCGTTCAAGCCCAGAGGAAAGGGGTCAAGAACCAACCACAACATCCGCTCCATCGAGTGCCCAGCAAAGCTGAATGCAGTGCTTGTCCACGTCAAGGAAAGGTTCGGGTTACATCCCATATTGCGACGCACAACCATGATGTCGGATGGGACGTCTACTACTCCTACGCTGAGGCTCGCAAAATTACGTCAGCTCGAACGCGAGGTGTGGTGAAGACAATGGTTCAAGGTGAGCAAACGAGTACTGTTTTAAAGATAAAGCTGTTTACAGAAGTTTTACGTCCACGACTTTGTAGCTCTTCCTCCTGGTGTCCTCGGTCATAATGAGACATATCGGTCGATGTTTCCCTGTGCCAGAGGATCGCAGAAGTCGTGACCGACAAAGGATCTCAAAATTTTCGTGCTTGACTCGACTATCTTACGGAGTTGGAGAGAGTTGCTCGTCAAAACGACAAGTCACCAGTGCGCCATGCCGGCACTGATGGCGAACACGCCGCTAGAGCAGATGCTGATGGTGAGTGTGTCACAAACGTTGGTGATTGTGTCACAAGTGTTGGTGATCCGGATGAAAATAGGTGTGAACAAGGCGAACGTATTGGTGAGCCAGTCACAAGCATTGTTGAATATATCACCAACACTGGTGAACTAGCAACCAGTTCAGAGCATGGCGGTGAAATGGCTGCTACTCTTGATCTGACTTCGTCACCAATTCCTATACCTGCGTCTCCTTCGGTTTGAGCAAGAAGAACGCTAAACCTTGACTATCTTGAGAGCGGTTCCGATGAAAAAATAGTCAACATTGTGCTGAATACTGCAAGTAAGCGACGAAAGAAATATGAAGAGACGAAGACACTTGTCCAGCAGGTCAACACGCACGGCGATATTACTCTGTTTGATTTACGGAAGTGTGTAAGCCAAAAGAACCTGTCGCTAAAGAAAGTTGGACCTGTGTTCAGTGCAATTCGGCTACAGCACGAAAAAGCCATCTTCAAGCGGCCCAAAGGACACGTAGCTACACCAGGGACGACGAAAACAGTCGAATCGAGTATCCAGTTTGTTCTTCCAGACGCTCTCGTGCACAAATCACAAACAGCCGGATGGAATGCTATCGCTCGTGAGCAGTCAAAGTCTGAACGGATGCCTCCACATGACGGACGACATCATCGTAGCAATCTTAGATATTGGAACGTTCTCTCTTGCCGATATCGACACCATGTACGAATGACATTGTCTAAAGAAGAAAATTTCGGCGGCCCAAAAGCTGATCAAATGGGTTGAATCAAAACCCGACACAGAAACTCATCGTGCAATCACCAGTCGTGTGCCCACCATGAATATGTACTCGGCATTTAAATCGAAGGTCGGGGAAACTATCGTACAATTTGATGACTTGACAAAATTTGCAGGAGAGATGTGGCTATGTGATGGATGTGTTTTCGTGGCGGCTTTAAAAATGGTAGACGTTTGGATTCGTGTCCGAGATGGAAGAATTTTTTCAGACGTGCACGTGGTGGATCCTGTATTTCTCGGCTTTGAAATTGATGCTGACCGAGCACGAATGATTGACACGAAGCTGTGTGTGATGAGCAAAGTAGCAGCTACCCGCGCTATTCTGGTCCCTATCTATATTGATGTAGATATTAAGCACTGGTGTGGGGCAATTATCGACTTTGGCAGCAAGTTCATCTGGATTTACGACCCAAAACACAGAAACGACTATCTTGACGACGTTGAAGCAATTGTACTGAGAAAATTGGTGCCGCTGATTGAAAAAACTTGGACGCTGACCATTCGACGCTCATCTGCATGGTACCAAGCCGACGGGCATAATTGCGGCGTATTGGTTGTCAAGTGGTTCAAGACGTTTCTGAAGGTCGCAACGAGCACCAAGCAGGGCGAAGATATTACAGACTTGACCCCTGATCACATTTCCACGGCGGACCTGGATGAATGCAGGTACAACATGTTCCAGTCGGCCTTTATGGGCATTGCTACTAGTTAATACGCCTGACTATATAAATCAATTGCACCATTTCATATACAGGGAGTATAGCTGTGTGGATGCACTCATATCTTGCTTCAAAACTCCACCAGGAAGTATTGTTAACATCGTAGTGCTAGAGGTAGCAACACGTTGTGGGGTACATCAGTGTAATCGACTTAGTGCAGTGGCTCGCGACGTGTTGTGTAACGGAGTACGTAGCCCTAAGTGTACCCTGGTTACATGAAGTGTGACACGTCACACTCCGGGATATTTGGTACAAAGTACCAAGGTCGTCCAAACCCAACCATTGGTTGATGACATTGCATTTCTATAGGTGACTTATAGTTTGTATTAAACCCAAGCCTTATCTACCTATAAATATACTCAGTTTACATTCTACCTTAATTAGGTCACTTCGCTCGCTTTTGAATAAAGAGGGGACCTGTGAACTGCCGTTCACTGAGCGTTTGTATACTCTCGGAAGCTAACTTCCTCTAGCGCAAGGTGCTGTGTGACCCCGTCACACTTGGTTTCACTCGTAGTCACTCCACTCCACCGCGGGTAGACTACCTGAGCCTCTCCGAAATTCGTTGCCATGGACAGGATCGACTTCTCCTATATGAACGACTCTCAGTTCGAGTCGGTTCGGAAGATGGCAGGCATCTTCGGGATGGAGGCCCTGCAGAGCCTGGTGGTGTCAACACCGGCCGAGCAGCTCGAGTGCGTCGACGCGTTTGACGCGTACGAGCAGGGCCTCATCGCGCATGTGCGGGAGAACCTGCAGGCTCTGGCGGCGGAAGTAAATCCGCCCCACCCGAAGCCAATACGGCTGAAGGTTAAGCCGTATGAAGGGAAGGAAGGCGAGAACCTTCACTTCTGGGTCCGAGAAGTAGAGCTCGCGATGGACGCGGCTCTGATCTCGACCGAGCAACTTCGTGTTGCTTTTGCCCTCTCCAACCTTAGTGGTCGTGCTAAGGGATGGGTGTACACACGGGAAGCAACATCCCCTGGATGTTTCACATCCTGGGCTCAGCTGTGTGAACAGCTCCGAGCCGCGTTCCCCCGGCGAACTACGAGTATCGCCAGCGTTCGCGCTTCCTCTCGTGTAAACAAGGGAGGCGTGAACTGCACGAGTACGTGCAAGAGATATGGGAACTCACGGCGTCCCTAGTGGGAATGTGGTGTAGGGATTTCCAGTCTCGACCATACGCCAACCTACTTTAGATCAAGAATCGGCTCGGTCTGATAACCCAGAGCTTAGGAACAAAGGATCACGGTAAGTACTCGGCGATCTGTCCGGATATGCTATCCGGATAGCCGCTGAGCTCAACGGTCGCCTGAACCCAGCTGAAGGGTCGGTAGAGATCCGAAACGACTACATTTCACTAGATATTTGTATAAGAAGCATAGGATTAAATAGGAAGAGCCGAAAAGGCTCCCAGAAGATAACAGAGCAGAATTTTCCTAGTCCAAGACACATGTACACTTTTCCGGTAAGTCCCTGCATAGGGCTGGATTATCCCTGCCGTCAATACTCGAGAGGCATAGCTTGTAGGGTATTGACTGGTAGCGCCAAGAGATTAGGTCGGTCCGGGTAGGACAAAGTCTCGCTACGCGCGAAAGAAAGCCCCGCATACTCAGCGGGCCGGTACGTCGGATAGCCAGGGTGCCGTAACACTTCTAGCTGAGCAGCCTCTGCGCTCGGTGACCTGTAAAAGCGCTCGCCGCCGTCGTCCATCCTTTGGTGGAGGGCACAGGGTTGTGAACGAGCTCAGCCGAACCAAACGCGGCGGAGCCTCGGAGGTGATCTGACTTGGTTAGTCGGAACCGAGTGGAAGCGAGCCACTCGTCTGTCCCGGAAGGGCCGGACCGCGAGGGGACCACCCTCTGCGCAGGCCATACAACCGCCGACCTAACTCGGCGATTCGTTGTGGTTTGTGTAAGGAATCCACATCTGACGGTATTTGTGTGTTCTACTACACCACAACTGGTGCCGCGACCCGGGAACAGGAGTGTGTGCTTGTTTTTATAGGTGCCAGCTAACAAGGTTAAGAGGAAGAGAAGAGAAAGAGAAGAGTGAAGATGGTCAAGGAATCAGCAAGATCGAACGACGGAAGCCCAGCGACGGCTGGAGGATCGCCTCTCGCGGGGTCGGACCCGGCGGATCAACGACTTATCGCCATGACGATGGAGGTGGGACGAACCGTCCAGCTCGACGAGGATGGCCAAGACCAGGAGAGCGAGAACGGAGATGCAAGTGAAGGAGAGTATGAAGAGAAGGCCGAGACCGCTGAGCTCGGAGAAACGAAGACTACCGCCGAGCTACTTGGCGAGGTGGAAGAGTTGACGCTGCAGGTGGGACGCATGGGAGCCCCACGTCCTGTCGAGCACAACTTATCCGACGAGCTCGACGAAGGTGCGGACGATGAAGAAGATGAAGAAGAACATGGCGTTGCTCAAGGGGACCGTCCGCCCCTTATTCCGAAAGCGACGAGGAACGCCGATACGCCGAGCGCCAATAAAGTGTTGGCTCGACTCGGCGAGGAGATGAGACCGAGATCGGAATGGATGATGATGTTCGCGCCTGTGGCGATGGCGCAGGCGAAGTGGCCGATGTTGGGTCCCGAGTTAACTCAACCGGTGCGTGCAGCCAACATCAATCAGTTGGTGGAAGAAACTGTGTTGCTGTTGAAGGCGATGGGCTATCGGTGCAACAGCCTACCAAACAGCCTCATCCTGTCCGACTGGAGTTTGACCCGTGGCGGAGCTGAGCTCTGGCAATGGAAGAAGAAGTTGAGAGTGGCGTTTGGATTGGAGAAGGCCCCTAATGGAACGAAGAAGGTGTACAGCCGAGTAGCCGAGTTCAAACCACTCGGCGAAGACCCAAGCAAAATTCCTTTGCCGAAGACCCCGGAGACGAAGAGACGTGAAGTGTTCCGCGCTACGCAAGGGACTCCGTACTTCGAAGACTCCCACATGCTGATTCCAATGAAGCTAAACCCGACTCAGCGAGCGCCGAGTCGTGGACAGCGAAATGTTGGTCGTTACCGTGAATTGTATGACGCTGCAGACGAGGCTGAGGCTTACGAGGAGGATGAAGAAGACGACGACGCCTTCGACGTGAGAGGAAACCGTGAAGAAACCGTGAAGGACTACATCCGAAACTTGAGCTTTGACGCGGCTGAAGAAGACTCGACGCAGTACCTAGAAGTCCGAACCCACGCCTCACTCGACAAAATAGCCGAGTTCGAAGGAAAGCGCTACCGTTCCGACGCGTCGATCCAGTGGCTCAAGCGTTTCATCTACGAGATGAAGAGCACCAGGATGCCCCAAAGTGCCTGGTGCGAACCTTTCTCGCTATGCTTGGGACGCGCGGCAAAGAGTTGGTATAGGCAGCTGCCGAAGAAGACTCAGCGACGTTGGAAACTACTCAGCGAGGCGTTCCTGGATTATTATTGCTCACAGTTCGACCAATCCGCCCGCACTCGTTACTACTCGGCGAGACGTAAAGTCAACGAACCGATCTGCGACTTCCTGATCCGACTCAACGGGTATGCTCGGACAGCCAATATCCAGTACGAAAAGGGTGGTGCCGACGCGGCTTACCATGTCGAACACTTCTTGCTGCATTGTGGTGATGACGATGTGATGAATTTGATGTACCCCTTGCAGTTGAGAGACATCAGTAAGGTGGAGAAGATAATCAATCGCCGGATCCTCGGTGAAAAGCGCAAGAAGCAACGCGACCGACTCGTGATCGCACGAGGCCGAGACGATAAGCGGAAGGATCAAAGCCGTCGCGATGAACGCCGAGATGGACGTCGAGATGAGAAGCGCAGTCGCAAGGAAGAGAACCGCGACCGCCGAGTCACTGTCGTTGACGCTGACTCTGACGGGGAAGAACTCCTCGATCAGAACCCGCCGAGTCCGTACAACGCCGAAGACGAATGGGATGAGGAGGACCAGTTCGGAGGATACGACTCAGCGGAAGACGACGACTACATAGACGCCGGCGTTTCCAATGATAAGGGAAATACACCGGACCGCCGAGAGAACTCGGCGGGAGACCAGAATGGCTCGAATCGAAGTTGGGGAAACTCAGCGAACCGACCTCCGCGACCGTACAACCAACGAGAACAGTCGAACCGTGGAGATGGATCACGCGACAACTCACAGCGTGGACCTTGTGCAGCTTGTGGAAGAATGGGGCACTCAGCTCACTACTGTCGGCGACGCTGCAAATTCTGCAGACAAGTCCATGAAGTCGGCCAAGTGCGAGCTGTTTCGTCAATATGATAAGCTGGCTGCGCTCGTGAAAAACTCTGTCGACAAGTCGCAAGTGCCAGAAGACCTGCAAAACCTTTACACGCCGAGTGATTTAAACTCGGCGGCCCGCCAACACTGACTGGGTTGGAATATGCCGGGCTGCCACAGTCAGCTGAACCTGCAGTTGAGGCGAACTTCTTGTTTGCCTTCGTAGGCGAAGCAGGACGGCCCGAGGGAAGAAGCGGGGATGGCAATTGGATGTGTGAAATCGACGGAATTGAACGTGAGCTCGGTGAGTTAGTTGATAACCACCGAGCGATGCAAGTGTAACTCGGCAGTCAGACC
>NW_003303723.1:210228-259264 GCF_000142945.1 Phytophthora infestans T30-4 | reverse complement strand
CAAATATTTGCTGCAGAAAGAACAACGACTGTACGAGGACTGGTTGTTACACCAGCCGCCAGCTGTGGAAAGACGAAAATACCCAATTCCGACGGCGGTGGAAAAACGACCCCGTCCAGTGGAAAGGGGACCCGAATTAACATGCGCCGAACACTGGAGAAGGATCGAAGCTGATACAGAAGCCGACGAAGACGAGAGGCGTCGCGGTAACGCCGACGTCATATCGACTTCAGGGGTGACAAGGGGTGACCCGGCTATAAACTCAGCGTTCAAGCTGGAAGACGTCCGAGCGGATCGTACACCGGTGCTACACGATGGCCAAGATGTCTCCAATCATCTATCCAAGTTTGAAGACGATGGCGCTATTTCTGACGTCAGCACGAACTCAGCGGTTAGAGGAACAAGTGCAGTAAGGGCCAAGGAAGACGTGTCGGCGACTGAAGACTCAGCTATAACGGAAGGAGACCCTGAAGAACGCTCGGAACGCGCCCTACGTGACGCCCAACCCGTTGTTGACAACCGAGCCAAGTTTAAAGTCATTAGACCAAGCATTGTGAGCACCCTGACCACTATAAGTGCTGGGATTACCCATGTGGTGACGGCGAACTCGGCGCTCGGAGAACCAGCCGCAAGGAATGACTTGGGAGCTGTTCCGGTGTGCCATGGGACGACCGACTACGCGAAGGACGAGTGTGGCCGCGTGGATGTCTGTCCTGCCATCGTAGCAGACTCAGCGGTACAGCGCCCCTGACGACTGCAAATTCCAAGCTGGAGGTATTACTTTCCAGAGATGTTGAGGCTAACAGTGAAGGACTGAGCTGGACGGTGAATACAGGTAACCACAGTGACGAAGGTGAGGCACGAGCCAAGTATGGAGTCGATGGCTTAAGTTCTGCAGCCGTGGCGAACTCAGCGATGGGTACGCCAAAGGCCTGCATTATCCAGTCGGCGGCGGTGGACTCGGAGTCAGAAGATCTAAACACTGAGAGTGTTTCGGACGTGGCCACAGCATGTCGTCAGGATGTCAGCTATACCGAAGACGCGTTTGCACGCACGGAAGTTAGTTCTGCCGTCACAACCAACTCAGCGGATGAGCACTCCGACGCGACCAAGGACTATGATAGTTGGGAGGTATCACTACCTGAAGGAATAAAACCGAACAACGACCCAGCTACGGCGGACTCAGCGTTGGAGACTATGGAGGTTGAAACCGGCTCGGAAGTGGTTAGGCAGCATGACGATGACACCATTTACCTCGGAGATAAGTTTGAACACGCAGGAGTCAGATCGACCTTCGCAGTGAGCTCAGCGAATACGGGCCCTGACGCAGACGACAGCTATGATTTACCAGAGGTATCACTGTTGGAAGGTACTATAACTGAGGTCGGAGTAACGAACTCAGCGGCGACGGTGTTCGACCCCGGTGGAATTGACTACGGTTTAGGACAAGCTGAAGATGATGAGTGCAACTCGACGAGAGACCCAACGGAAACCCTAAGACAACACTACTTGGCTATCGCCGCGACCGAAGACGAGCAAGAGGATGATGTTGACGATGGTAAGACCGATATCTTTAAGCGTAGTGGGACAGATCTGGAGTTGACGGACTACGCTCACGAGCTGGCTTTGCTTCCCGACCTCACTGAAGTTAAACCTACAGAACTCGACTATGGCGCTCCAAACGTCAAGTCAAGTAGTCATACGCCAGCACAGTCGGCTAGGTTGGTGGCAGAGCTGCAAAAGCACGAAGGAATAATGATTTCAAGTGGTAATGCCCTGCCGCCTCCAGCGTACGGAGCATTGTGCGACATCGACGTTCAAGGACACGCACCCATTAAGCAGAGAGCTCGGCGGATACCTCTCCGCCACTTTAGCAAACTGTACGAGTTGCTGAAGGGGCTGCTTCGAACTGGGTTGATATCATTCTCGGGCAGCCCTTGGGCCTCGCCAGTGGTGATAGTGCTCAAGAAAAATGGTGTGGATATTCGGCTATGCATTGACTATAAACTAGTTAATGCGATTACGACGCCGATGGAATACGCTATGCCACTAGTCGATGGCCTGCTTACCGAATTGGAGAGTTACTTGTGGGTTTGCTCGCTTGATGCTGCGAGTGGATTCTGGGCAGTCTTGATGACACGCCGAGCTCGGCAGATCTCAGCGTTCGTCTGTGCACTTGGACACTTTGAATGGTCACGCATGCCGTTTGGATTGAAGAATGCGCCTATGGTTTACCAACGACTGATCGACAACGCTCTATGGGGATACGTTCAACCAAAGGGAGGATGGCAGTTGTTTTCTGAACGAACGGCTATTGCTGAAGCCGAGTCGGGAACTCGGCGAGTCGAGCTCGGCGGAGTCAGCGATTCAACGCAGGGTCAGCTGACGAAGTTTGAAGCGGACCACCAATCACAAGCTGACTGCGATCCGGTACAAGACCTGGTCAACGGACCGGACGGCGACATGTTCGCTAATGGAGAACCAGACCAGTCCTTTTTTGATTCCGCTGTTCAAGCGGAGATCGTTTGTCGATGATATCTGTTTTGGAGGGGAGACGTTTGACGCCTGCCTGGAGACACTCGACCGACTACTAGCCCGGTTCACAGAATGCCGAATTAGCATCAGCTTTACCAAGAGTATTTTTGTCCAACCCAAGGTTGATTTCTTGTCGCACGAGATTACGCCGAGTGGCATACGCGCGGATGCGAAGAAGATAGCCGCGATCGCCGAGCTCGCCTCCCCGAAATCAAAGAAGGGATGCAAGCCTTCCTCGGTGCACTTAACTATTACGGCCGATTCATCCAGAACTTGGCTGTTTATGGAGCGATACTCGATCAGCTAAAGGACACGGACTTTGGTCCTGGGGGTGACTTGGCGTCAGCAAAAGCGTCATTCGTCGAGCTGAAAAGACGGGTAGCAGAAGCTCCAGCTCTGCGCCATTTCGACTCGGCGAAAGAAGTCCACATAATGTTGTACGCCAATGACTGGGCACTGAGCAGTACATTGATGCAGCCGCACGACGACAAGCTGCACCCAGTTCGCTTCTGCGGACGCGTACTAAAGGAAAATGAACTCGGCTATCATCCCGCTGAGAAAGAAGTAGTCGTGCTGTTACAATTGCTGAAAGTGTGCTACACTCTCTTGGCGGGGAAGACGCTACACGTCTACACCCGTTTTCCACGCTGGAGTGGGTGTTTAAGTCAAAGTCGCTGTACGGCCGCGCAGTCAGTTTCGCAGTTATGTTGTCGCCCTACGATTTGAAGGTGAAGCGAGTACGTGAACGAGATGTAGACTTCGCCCAGTTGCTTCAGGCGTCGATAACCCCGTTTATCGGACTCGACGATTCCTTGAAGCACCTTGCGCCTCCCTCCAAGAACTCGGTGACAGTTCGAATGGACCCAGAACTGCTATACGCCCGAATACCAGCTGACTTTGCGGGATGTGTGCTGTCATTTGATGGCTCAGCTAAGACAGCTAAATACGGCGGGTATGGAAGTTGTTCGTGGATACTGTGGCGCCTTCCGAATTGGGACATTGAGATCGTTGCGAGTGCGTACCTGTCGTCCACCACAGTCAACATCGCCGAGTACACCGGCATGAACAATGGAGTCTTGGCGGCGACTGACCGAGGGATAACTGATCTGATTATCGTGGGTGACGCCCGGCTTGCAATCCAGCAATCCATGGGGGTGATAGCATGCAAGAAGAATACGTTGCAAGTGGAGCTAGCTCGACCCAAGGATCTCACGAAGCAACTCAACTCGGTCCGGTATCGACACATAGCGCGACACTATAACGCAGCGGCTGATTCTCTCGCTACAGAAGCACTTGAAGCTAAAGCTGGACGAGTAATTTTCGGAACGGATAGGAAAGCAGAACTGAGAATGATTAACCGAGTAGCCGAAGAACTGTACGCCACAGACAGCCCAGCGGAAACCCCGATTGTCACGGCAGTCACTCGTAGCCGAGTACGCCGAGTTCACTTTGAGGACGAGCTGGATGAAGAAGACTCGGCTAGAGCAAGAGGAGGAAGTCAGGATCACGAAGCCATATCAACAAATCCTGGAGAATCTGCGTTTGAAAGCAGTGGAGATGAATTCAACCAAGTCAGCAGGGCGTCGACTCGGCGGACTAACCACGCGACCCCGAATGTCGAAATAGGGTCGCAGATGGAGTCAGCCCAGACAGCTCAGAATGCCAACGACATTGATCCAGTGACAGTACAGACTGAGCGGAGACGACGAATCGCGAAGGCACAAGATGAAGAACTCAGGTGGGCCGATCTGAAGGCGTACCTGAGAGGTGAATTTGAGGACCTTACACACCGTCGAGCTCAGAATGCCGGCAAAGTCGCAGAAGTCTTTGTACTCAGCGAAGACGGCCTGTTATACCGCCGAGATGAAACTCGCCGACTTGGCGAACTCGGCGTTCCGAACCTCTCACTGAGATTGGTGATTCCGTCAACTATGGTCGACGAGATACTTCATAACTGTCACAACTCGATCGAAGGAGGGCATCAAGGCATCGCCAGAACTTATCACCGAGTCAAGGCCGACTACTACTGGATTGGTCTTTACGCCGACGTCGTGAAACATGTTAGGGCCTGCGAGGACTGCAATACCAGTAAGAGCAAGCCGCAGTTGAGAGGTTACTCGCCGGGAAATGTGGTGTCAGACCATCCATTCCAAGTCGTGTCAATGGATTTCGTGATTCCCCTACCTCGAACTCAGCGGGGCAATACTGCACTGCTGCTGTTCCAGGACCACTTCACGGGGTTCGTTATCGCTAAGGCTATGAATGACACCGGAGCACTCGAAGTGGCCAAGGTATTTGAGGAATGCGTCTTCAGGCAGTTCGGGGCCCCGTCTCTGATACGGCACGACCGAGATCCAAGGTTTATGAGTGAAGTGTTCCAAAAGTTCTCCGAGATGATGCAGTCGAGATCAAGAGCTACGCTGAGTTACCGACCACAAGCCAACGGTCAACAAGAGAGGTGAGTCAAGACAATGGTTCAGACTATACGGGTCTACGTGGAAGACCCACTTCAAGCCGACTGGGATGACATCGCCGAGAAGATGGTACACGCTATCAACAACTCAAGAGACTCGACTCGGCGAGAAACCCCTTTTTATCTGGTACATGGTTGGGACGCCAAGTCTACACTCAAGGCTATGTCGAGCTCAATACGACGTGGACAGGGACGCCCAGTCAACTCGGCGGACGCGGTCGAGTGGCGCCGAGAAGCGAACAGACAACGAGAAGTTGACCTTCGATTAGCAGCTGAGTTCCAAGTGCGAGAGAAAGCACGACGAGCTCGAGAGTACAACGAAGCACTGAGCAAGAAGGAGAAAATATCCATTCCCAACACAGCAAATGACGAAGATGGAGTTGCAGAACCAGGCGATGAATCCACCGAATCCTTGTTCAAAGAGAGAGACCAAGTCTGGTTGTTTATGGAGCGAGTCAAGTCGGACCTGACCAAGAATTTAGCCCACCGATGGCATGGACCATTCAGGGTGAAGAAGAAGGTGAAATAATTCGCTTATGAATTGGAGTTACCCGACAAGAGTGGATATAGGTTCTACCCAGTGGTCCATGTATCACGTCTGAAGGCAGTCACCGAACTCGGCGGAAGACCAAAGACGAGGCTAATCGCCGACCTCGAAGAGACTCAGCGATTTGACTTTGACGAAGAATTACTGCCTGAAGATAGCTGGGAGCCAGACACAAGTACGAACCAGTATGAAGTCGAAGCAATTCTCGACGATGAGCTACCATTATCCACGAGTACGTTCCGGTCACAACGGAAGTTTAAGGTTAAGTGGGTCGGCTACGATGAGCCTACTTGGGAACCACTGTCGAATTTGTCATGTGGGGGTCTCCTGTTTGACTATCTACGACAGAAGAAGCGTGAAAACCGTCTGCAAATGGTGCAAGTTGCAGATGAGGATTAACAGTTATTGCACCAAATGTTACACCAACTCAGCGAACGACACAGGCCGAGTTGAGATGGAATGCTACTGTGTCAAAATTACATATACTAAAATAATTACGAAATGAAGTCCTGAACGATACTTACGGGACGCGGAGTCATAAGAAGAAAATTAAAAAATTGGCGATCCGGACTCCAAGTGAGCTGAACCCGACGGAGACAACTGGGAAGAGCTCAGCGGGCTCGACGATTGGAGGTGTGGCGTCGTAGCAGACGTCGCCCCTTGGGAAACTGCGGAAGGAGATGCAACATCCGCAGCCGTGGCAAGAAGTATCATCGCCGAGCTAGCCAAACAGGCTGACGCCGAACCAGGTGGAAGAAGAACCGGTGCCTCAGAACCCGACTCGGCTGAAGTGGGTTGAGGCGGATCCGTTCCACTGGGGAGTGGAGTGCCGAACAGAGACATACTCGGAGACGCGCCTCGGAGATTGGGAGAAACCAACCCGTCGTCCGCCGAGTCGTCATCAGATGCACTCTCGTCATCCGAGCCGAGCTCACCGATTGAAGACCCAGCGAAGATATGGATACCTTGACGATTCAGCCGCGGTGGAGCACCCTGGGCGTATGCAGGAGGCGTCTGTTCGGCAAGATCGAAGTCTTCTTCAATCGCGTCGTCAACAACCTGAGGATCCATTCCGCGCGGAGCGAAAACCAAGAAGTCCACGTTCCGAGCGCGGAAGCATGTGATATACGGGTGAACCGCCGGGTCAGTTAGCCACCAAGCTCGCCAGGGCTCGGCTAGATCCACATCGTGAGCACATTGAACCCAGTCTCTCCCGGATGGAACCCACGAAAGGTTAACGGGAGAGTAATGGGGGACGGACGGATCGAAATAAACCTCAGCGTCCACAAGAGGAGCAGGTTCATCGCCGAGCTTCTGAGTGACCGCCGAGTAAAGCTGGTCGTAGACAGCGACAACCAAGGATCGTAGGGTATCACTACGACGTTTGCGCTCGCGCTTGTACACCAGCCACAGCTCATACACCTCAGCAAGCTGAGCGGGCGTGGCAGCCGGGTTGATGTCAGGATGGAGACCCATCAACACACTTGACTCGACGATCCAATGACGACGCTCATAGAGAGCTACAAAATAACGGGTCATTTGGCCATCTGTCTTGATGGGGCCCCCCGCCGAGTCCAAACGACTGTCGCCACGAAGCTTCACCCACATATCTCCAAGAACTTGCATCAAAGTTCGAGGTCGGGTCTGAGAAGCCAACCACCGCCGAGCTTCCTCCAGTATCGACGGAGAAAAGAAGAAAGGAAGCTCAGGGAGCATCCGCCGAAGACGCTGACAAGGATGTCTCGGATCAAAACAGCCATGAAAGCTCGTATGCCGTCAAGAGAACACGGCGTACGTGGCACACGACTCTTGCCTCCTACGAGCTCCTGCTGCACCCCTCCGCTCAGTGTATCCAATAACGCATTCCAACAACGGGCTGAACCAAAATGCATAAATGGTACCTCGCGGAGTTGAGGCATGTGAAGAGTCAAGCGACAATCCTTGGAAACTGCTTGCGAGGCCCGAGTCCGTAACGTCGCCAGCGGGAGTGTAAGAGCGCTGGGCAGAGTGACCGAAGCCGGACGTGATGCAGTCGAACTCGGCTGAGAGGGAACCGACACTACCGGGAGCATACTTGGCGAAGGAGCAGCCGGAAGGGATTGGGCATGAGCCGGATCAGGAGTAGACGGAGGCTGATGATGCTTGTGGTGCCGGTGCTTCTTGTGATGCTTCTTGTGCTTCTTGGACCGCTTCGACTGGTGACCGGTAGGACTCGACGAGGCACGACGCTTGCGATGCTGCTGCTTCCTCGAAGCCGACGCAGAGGTAGAAGTCGTCCCGTCACCAGAATCCATCGATGAATGTCGCGAGGAGTAGCGGTTACTCGGCGGCAAGGACTCATCACTCATCTCATCGTCAGAGCCGAAGATTGCCGCATGAAGGCTTCTCGCTTTGGCAGAACGACGAGCATCTTCGGCCGCTGAGTCAAAACCTGAAGGACTACCCGCCGAGCTCTCGGATAAAGAAATGGGATCCAAGAGCGACCCAGCGGCAGGAATCGTCGAGCCGGCGGACGGTGCAGAACCGTCACCAGGCCCTAAAACCTCGTCGTCAGACGCGTCAAGGTCCTCACGCAGCTGAGCAGTCACAGTGCGGGCGGTCGCAGCAGATCTCCGGATGGGGCGCCCAGACGGGGACGTCAACACGGCCGAGCTTGCAGGGAGAGACGGCCTGAGGACACTCACGGCCGGAGTCACTAGGTCAGTCGGCGAAGTGGATACGCTCAGACCCCGAGAAGGAGAGACGTGAGAGGATCGACCAGATGACGACTGGGAGCGCCCAACCACCGTTGATACGACGCTGAGCGGGGCACTTGACTGGGACAACCCAGCGGAGATGGGCGAAGTTGAGCCTGGGGCACAAACGCTTGTAGCCGGGACAGGCAGCGAAGCCACGACATCGGAAGAAGATACCGGCGGTGGGTGTGTAGCCGCGACTGACGAAGTCGACAGAGGACCGGAAGACGAAGAACCCGCCGAAGTCGTCGAATCAATCGCAGGAACGGTGTCGGCGGGCGGCTCAGGTAGCTCAAACTCGAATTCAGCTTCGCTCGAAGCGTCATCGTCGTCTTCAGAGCGAGCTGAGACAGCGGGCTGTGTAGCACAACTCAACTGACGGTGGCGAACCTTCTTTCGCCGAGTCCGACGACGGGATTTTCCAGAGCGGGGCCTTCCTCCATCGGACACAGTAGCTTGAGGAGAACTTGAGCGCAAAAGGGCACTGATAGCCTCGTGTCCATCCTCCCCGGGAAGTGGACAATCGTACGGCTGAGGCGGATGCGGCGCCGGTGGACGATGATGAGGACCTGCAGCAGTGGAAGACTTGGGATTGGCATAACGTCGAAGCCGCTGAGTCGAAGTCAAGTTCGCCAAAGGAGTACGGTGAAGCTGGGCGAGGGTCGGCTCGGGTTGGCTCATAGCCGCCACTGAGCTGACAGGAGCCGCAGCCGAGTCTGCCGATGAAGTCACAGAAGAAGTCTGACTAGCTGGGGGAGCCACACTAGGACCAACAGCGGAACTCGCCACTGGAGCATCTCGACGAGGATGGACAATCAACTCCAACCGCCGAGTTTCACCGGCCGGAATGTGAAGAACCTCAGGGAAGCGAGACTCCAAGACACGACACAGCCGGGCGTTGAGGAGAAGGTCGGACGGATCAAGTCCAGGAACATGCAAACCACCGCCAGCAGCAGCCATGTGAGAGTCGTGCATCGGAATAATGCCATTCCGCCGGATGGTCCGCTTCTGCCGCAAGATCACAGCCCGCTGCTCAGCGATCACCGACTGTGCGTGCCGCAAAGGTTGAGTGCCGGTGGAGCTGTACAACCGCACCGATTCCTGCAGCTGCTCGAAATGCTTGGAAGCGATGCCCTGAAGTGTGACGAACGCCGCATCCCTCTCGGAAATGGATCGGAGAAGGACGTCGATCTCGGCGTCTCGATCCAAGACTTGCTGATGATGGAGCTGGACCTGACCCAACGCAGCGTCAACCTTGCTCTGCTCAGCTGCGATAGCCCGAGCAAGTTTTTCTTCACTCAGAGCTACAGCCTTTTCGCAGTGAAGCAAGGAGATTAGCAGACTGCGTGGCAGCAGCCACACCTGCTGTCGCGCCCGATGAGAGCTGAGTGGACAAAGTCGACGTTGCTGAGAGCAAGAAGAGGTCCAGTCGCTGAGTCAGTGCGCGGGTTTTCCTCCTGGACAGCCTTGATTGGGTCGGGCTCGGAGATCACCAATGATCTCGGGATAATCAAGAGCGGCGTAGTTGCCTTTCAAGATATCCAACAGCTCCCCCGCGGAAGAAGCATGCAAGAACGCTCGCCGCTGCGCGGGATCGGAAGGCTCCACGGAACGAGTAAATCCGTAGGCCATGAGCCTCGCCAAGAAGGTCAATTCTTCTCGGCGCTCGTACCCCTGCTCGTTAACCCTGGCCATGAGGGAGTCAAGACTCACTGGAGCAGCCGAGCTTGACTGACTGGTGGCGCCCGAAGTGGTGTCGCCCGGCAAGCTCGGTGGACCAGGAGGGTGCTCGCGAGAAGTCTCCGCCGACTCCGCGTCAGACTCATGGGAAGTTGTCAGGTCGACCAACCCAGCTTCAGGCCGGTCGCTGACCCCACGAGTGCCGACAGGTCGAGGAATCGACTCAGCTGGCGCGCCTTCACCTCGACGAGGAGTTGGAGGAGAATGGTGGCGCCGCGAGTTGTGCTGGAGTAGCATGCGAGGAGTAAGGAGCTGCCAAATGAGTGACAGCGGAAGCAACGAACGTACCATAGAAGGTGGTGGAGAGCCGCGAGACGTCATCAGTTGAGTACGGACCAACGGTGGCAGAACCAAATGAAGGATTAAGACACTCACCAGCTCGACTCGTATCATAACCGGGGCAGTTGTGGTGTAGGGATTTCCAGATTCGACCATACGCCAACCTACTTTAGATCAAGAATCGGCTCGGTCTGATAGCCCAGAGCTTAGGAACAAAGGATCACGGTAAGTACTCGGCGATCTGTCCGGATATGCTATCCGGATAGCCGCAGAGCTCAACGGTCGCCTGAACCCAGCTGAAGGGTCGGTAGAGATCCGAAACGACTACATTTCACTAGATATTTGTATAAGAAGCATAGGATTAAATAGGGAGGGCCGAAAAGGCTCCCAGAAGATAACAGAGCAGAATTTTCCTAGTCCAAGACACGTGTACACTTTTCCGGTAAGTCCCTGCATAGGGCTGGATTATGTCTGCCGTCAATACTCGAGAGGCATAGCTTGTAGGGTATTGACTGGTAGCGCCAAGAGATTAGGTCGGTCCGGGTAGGACAAAGTCTCGCTACGCGCGAAAGAAAGCCCCGCATACTCAGCGGGCCGGTACGTCGGATAGCCCGGGTGCCGTAACACTTCTAGCTGAGCAGCCTCTGCGCTCGGTGACCTGTAAAAGCGCTCGCCGCCGTCGTCCATCCTTTGGTGGAGGGCACAGGGTTGTGAACGAGCTCAGCCGAACCAAACGCGGCGGAGCCTCGGAGGTGATCTGACTTGGTTAGTCGGAACCGAGTGGAAGCGAGCCACTCGTCTGTCCCGAAAGGGCCGGACCGCGAGGGGACCACCCTCTGCGCAGGCCATACAACCGCCGACCTAACTCGGCGATTCGTTGTGGTTTGTGTAAGGAATCCACATCTGACGGTATTTGTGTGTTCTACTACACCACAGGAAACCCACTCAACGAACACATCAAGATGACTGTGTTCATGGACGGTCTTCGAGTGGGGCCCGCACGCACTCAGCTGTTCCGGGTGCAGTCAAACACCCTTGAAGAGGCGATTCAAGTGGCTCTTCAAGAAGAGTACAGCCGTCGCCAGGCGCGTACGCCGGCCTCAGCGAGGCCTGGGAGTTCCTTGTCCGCTCCCGGTCGGACAAGCCCCAACGGACCAGTTCCCATTGAGCTCGGGTCCGCCGAACAGCGTGACATCCGCTGCTTCAGCTGCGGGAAGATGGACCACTTCAAGCGCGACTGTCCCGCAGAAAGACTCCGCAGACGGTCTTTCCCCAAGCCCGTCCTCAAGGGTCGCTGGCAGAAGCCAGGATCCCGGGAACAGGGGAATGCCGGGAACCAGTAGGGGCGGGGCGCCCTACTGGGGAAGAACTAAGTCTTCGGGATGGGTGCGCGGGTGGCGCGTACCACGGGGACTTAGCCCCTGAGAGTCTTCGCACTCTCGAATCGGCGAAGAGCAGCGGCGGGTTGCTCGTAGTACACGGTCGTGTACGGGGATACGATCATCCCTTTAGAATCTTGATCGATTCTGTGGCGTCGAAGAGCTTCGCACACCGCCAGACAGTTGCTCATAATAGCAACAAGTTGTCCGATGCTTTGAGAGAAAGCAAGGCCAACGGGACGGTGTCAGTGCGACTGGCCGACGGGAAGGTCGTCACTGTCCCCAATGCTCAAGTGGATTAGGCCGTCAAGTTTGAAGACTTTTACGGCCTCGAACAGTTCACTGTTCTCGGTATGAATCCATATGATTTGATCCTGGGCATTCCCTGGCTTGAGAAGCACGAGCCCTGGATCGACTGGCGAGGCAAGGCAATCGGTGCCAGCCGCCCTGCGCAGTCCGACAGAGCATTGGTGAGTCATGTTCCCACCTCTGTCAGGACCCGGGGCGCCCGCAAGGGCTGCTAGGGTACCAAAGCATCCGGCAGATGCTTGGGAGTCGTCGACGTATATGACGACTCCGAAATTTCTGTGATGGTGGCAGCGCCCAGAGGAGGCGCTGGCCAAGTGGGTAACTTAGGTCCACAAGCGGGTAACTTAGCTCCGCAGACAGCTGCAGCTGTCACGAACACTGAGAACAGCGTGTTCAGAGTGGGTAACAGAGTTCCACTCACGGTCGACCAGACCTTAACTGAAGAGGAAGACGTCGGATACGCTTCCTGTGTGGGTAACAAAGTGTCACTCACGGTCGCCCAGACCTTAACTGAAGAGGAGGACGTCGGATACGCTTCCTGTGTGGGTAACAAAGTGCCACACGCGGTCGCCCAGACCTTAACTGAAGAGGAAGGCGTCGAACATGCTTCCTGTGTGGGTACCATAGTACCACACGAGGCCACGTGTGCCTCGGATGTCGTAGCGCCGACATCCCTAGACGTGGGCAGCAAAGCTCCACGTCACGGTCGCTGTCGTCAACGACGCCGCCGCCGCCTCAAGTCGGATCCGAACTTCGTTCAGATCGACGTCGCTTCAAGCGACTCGGAGTCCAGGGCCCGGGCTCCTCCGACAAGGCCGGTGGAAGAGTGTTATCACATCTTCGATGGCGAGACCGGTTTACCCGTCAAGGCATCTGGTGTCCACTTGGAACCGTTGCCAGAGGTTGCAGAGATACTGAACCTCGAGGAAATGACGGTTGCGTCTTTCCTGGCCAACCTCAAAGCTGATGAGATTGACGTGATGGTGCTCATGAGACCTGAGACCACTCGGGAGGAGCTGAACGCCTCCTCTGTCTTGGACGAGAACGTCCTGGAAGACCTAAACAGGCAGCGTCAGATGCGCTTGGGTTCTGAGATCCTTAAGAACCCCAAGGATCCGGTGTATCCTTTGGTGACGGAGTATGCGGACGTGGTGAACAAGCACCCACCGCCCAGCTCCCACCGGATCGAGGCGTACGGCATGAGATTGATCTCGTGCCCGGCACAAAGTATTGTGTCACGAGGCAATGGCCTCTCCCGCGCGAACAGTGCAAGGTCATCGGTGCCTTCTTCGCCGCGAAAGCGAAGGCAGGCTTGGTGCGGTAGTCGAAATCCCCGCACTCGACGCCGACTTTCTGCGTTCGTAAGCCGAACGGAAAGTGGCGTCTGGTTCACGCTTATAACAAGCTGAACAACGCAACGGTGCCGGTCCAAACACCGATCCCACGAAAGGATGTGTTCTTAAACAGCATGGCCGGGAGCGTACTGTACAGTGCGCTGGATTTGGTAGACGGATACTACCAGATCCTAATGCGGGAGAGCGACATCCCGCTCACCGCGGTAAGCACTCCAAGCGGCATGCTTTGGGAGTGGCTCGTCATGCCGCAGGGCTTGTCTAACGCCCCGGCGACGTTCAATCGCCTGGTGACGCAACTGTTCCGCCCTTTGCGTACCTTCGTACAGACGTACTTCGACGACATATTCGTCCATAGCCGTGCCGAGGGAGGCAAGACGGCCATGGAGGTGCATCTAGGACACCTCCGTCGAGTGTTGGACGTAATGCGAGCGAACAAGCTATACGCCAACATCGACAAGTGCGTGTTCGCATCACCAGAGATTAAAGTTCTCGGTTGCTTCGTAAGCAACGTGGGCGTTCGGGCTGACCCAGACAAGGTCAAGGCCATAGCAGCATGGCCGACGCCCCGATCCCAAAAGGATCTTCGAAAGTGGTTGGGCCTTGGCCAACTACCTTCACAAGCACAGCGCGGGGTATGCGGGCTTTGCTAAGCCCTTGTCGGGCCTCCTTCAGAAGGACGTCGACTGGCGCTGGGACCAAGAGCACCAGGATGCTTTTGACAGCATCAAGGCCAGTCTCCAAGAGCCCCCTGTCCTGGCCCTGCCGGACGAAACGAAGCCGTTTAGCGTCGTCTGTGATGCCTCCGATTATGCCATCGGGTGTGCATTGCTGCAGGCCGACAAGGCTGGGCATGAACGAGTCATCTCGTTCCAGTCCAGGCAGGTCAAATCCGCCGAGCGGAACTACCCTGTCCACGACAAGGAGCTCCTGGCAATGAAATATGCCCTTGTGAAGTTTTGTGTTCACCTTCTGGGCTCGAGGCCCTTCGTGATCTACACAGACCACGCATCCTTGAGGACGGCGACTAACTCGCATCACCTCTCCCAAAGGATGGCGAGGTGGCTGTCCTTCTTCGCGGAGTACAACTTCCGCGTCGAATACAAGTCAGGCAAGCTCAACGTGCTTGCGGACGCCCTCTCTCGTCGTCCTGACTATGAGCTGACCCACATCACACGGGTGACAACGGATCTATATGATCGGAACGCATGGCGTATCGGGACGATGAGGCTGTCGCGCCTATCGTCCAGTTCCTTATGGCAGGAACGAGCGCGAAGTCCGACTGTCTCTCGTCGCGACAGCGCTCACGGCTCCACCGATATGAGTTGAAGGATGGCCTCCTCTATTACCGGGTGGAGCCCAATGAACCTCCACGGGTGGTCGTACCCAACGACGAGGATCTGAAGTTCGATATCCTCGCGGAGGCGCACGACGCGCCCTCCAGCGGCCACTTGGGTCGCGAGAAGACCTTTCTGTCGGTCTCTCAGGCCTTCTGGTGGATCCACATGTACAAGTGGGTCGCCCGGTACGTCAAGACATGTGAAACATGTCAGCGGGTCAAACCCGCAGGGCACTCTTCGGCTCCACTACAGAGCCTGCCCTTACCGGCTGACTGTTGAAAGTCGATGAGTCTTGACTTCATCTTTGGCCTTCCCGCCGACGGGCACGGCAACACCGGAATTTTGGTGTTCGCGTGTCAGATGTACCATCTTGCTCCGATTCCCGTCACTGTTACGGGCGAACAAACCGCAAGGTTGTTCGTCGATGGCGTCTTCCGCTATCACGATCTCCCAGAGAAGATTGTCTCGGACCGAGACCCGCGGTTCACGGCTGCGTTTTGGAAAACGCTGTTCCCTTTACTGGGAACGCGTCTGCAGATGTCCACTGCGGACCATCCGCAGACATACGGCCAGACAGAGCGCGTCAATCGAGTGCTCGAGGACACTCGGCGCAGTGTGTGCGCGGCAGCACTACGTACGTGGTCGACGCAGCTTCCAGTTGTTGAGTTTGCGCTCAACAACCCGGTGCACGCGTCCACGGGGTTCACGCCGTTCTACTTGAACGGCTTCCGCCACCCCAGGGTGCCTCTCACTCTTCGAGGAGACACTGACTCCTCTATTCTAAGTGGGGGAGAGGCTCGGAAAGCCCTTTCCTCCCAGGTCTCGGATGTAAGACCAGTTTCGCTGCGGAAACAGGTGGAATCCTTTATGGATATCAAGCTGAACATTGTCAGCAGGGTCCGCGATGCCATGGCAGCGGCCCAAGATAAACAAAAGGAGTACTCAGGCAAACAAGGAAGAGGAAACTTAAGTATCTTTGAGGTTGGGGACTTAGTGTTGCTAGACACGAGGAACCTACCTCTAGACACTGTTAGCTCTGTCGGCAGCAACAAACTGAAGCACCGCTTCATCGGACCTTTTGCAGTCCTGGCCAGACATGGTGCGTCGTACACCATCGACCTTCCAAAGTCAATGACGACGCACCCGACGTTCTATGTCGGACATATTAAGCGGTACTTTGACCCGCAGGGGGTTGCTGACTCGCAGACCCACCTTGGCCCAGCTCCTCAAAGCGAGAGCGGGCCAGAGACGTCGGCGAAGGCATCGGAGCAGGCACCCAAGCCTCGGTCGGAACGGCAAGGCTGCGGTCAAGACCGTACACCGGAGGGGCCCCGTACGAACGGACCCCGGAGCCATACGCCGAGTACGCTGAGTATGCCGGGTACGCACCATACGCGTACGTCTGGGAGTGTGCCGCAGGCGGCTCCGGACGTGGCAGCAGAGCCTCGATCCGTCGGATCATGCGAAAGGCCTCGTCCAGATCGGACGAAGAGGCCCGGCGATCCACCCGCAGATGCAGGCTCGCGACCTCTCGCTCCAACCGATCCAGGCGGACCGCAAGACGAGCGATCTCGCCCTGATTCCCGGTCTGGGCGGCAGCAACACCGCCAGTCCCAAGGCCAAAAGCAATCTCAAGCACGAGGACACGTTGACGGAGGCGGTCAGCCTCAGGGCCCTGTGTCGGACCCGCAGCCGGAGCACTCGGACGAGAGTGACGTTCGGGAGGCGCCGAGTACTCGTACTCGTACGAGGGCACCTCCGCCCCTGCTTAACCGGGATGGAGAAGTCCACTTCCACGTGGAGCGGATCCTCCAGGAGCAACGGCGTCGCGGTAAGCGACAGCTCCTCGTGAAATGGAGGGCCGCGCTCGCGCGGCCAAGTCGATGGTTTTCGACTTTGAGAATGAAAGTTTGTGACGAACACCTCTTCATTCTGATTGGTCGGTAAACGAACCTAAGTGGGGGAGGATGTAACGGAGTACGTAGCCCTAAGTGTACCCTGGTTACATGAAGTGTGACACGTCATACTTCGGGATACTTGGTACAAAGTACCAAGGTCGTCCAAACCCAACCATTGGTTGATGACATTGCATTTCTATAGGTGACTTATAGTTTGTATTAAACCCAAGCTTTATCTACCTATAAATATATTCAGTTTACATTCTACCTTAATTAGGTCACTTCGCTCTCTTTTGAATAAAGAGGGGACCTGTGAACTGCCGTTCACTTAGAGTTTGTATACTCTCGGAAGCTAACGCAAGACCCCGTCACGTGTTGTGTAGTGTAAGTACATCGCCAAGCTCGCAGAGATTATTTTCAGAAATACCGTTGATACCGGTATTGCCCTGGGCCGGATTCCTTGAAGCAAATGGCTGTTTTCTACCCAAACGTTGGTGGTGCCCTTTTATTATGGCACTCGTTATTTCGCCGGACTGAGGTAACATAGCATCGACTTTTAATCGTGTTCAGATAGTATAATACGGTTAAATTGAAGTAAAGGTAGGACTTGCACTCGTCTGTGAACTTATAGCCGTGGGCCCGCCCCTCTCTTCGCTTGCTGCGCTGCGCTCGGGGGGGGCGCCGTTGCGCGGCCTGTAAGACCTCGACTCGGCAAGGCGCTGTGTCTGGGATTAGAAATTATTAATAACTCCGAGCGAGTGTTGCCAAGATCGTCAGCTAAGTCCATTTTATGCATGTTGGGGAGTATAATTGTATAGTCGGTTAGCCAGTCGGGCGAAATACTCACTGTCTATTATTATACTTCGAAGTGATAACTTGATTGAGCTTGTAGCTACAAAAGCACATTTAGGCCGTGTTCGGTTTGCAGGGGCAAATCCAGCTTGTTTGAAAATAAGCTAGCTGTAGAACAGTCGTTTTGTTAAGTAAAATAAAGATAAAATAAGTGATCGTGTTCCATCAGAAAAAGGCTGGATTTGAAGGCGCAAAGGAGGACGAATCAAAATTCAACCCAGAGCTGAATTTTGAAACCAGTTGTTTGGAGCTATCCTGCTGAATGTCATTTTTTGTGTTTCTAAGAGGAATAAAGCTGGTTGAGACATTCCAGCTCCTTAATAACAATTACAGCTGGTTTTAGCTTAGATCGAACACGGCCTTAGATTTATGTAAGGCCGTGTTCGGTTTGCAGGGGCAAATCCAGCTTGTTCGAAAATAAGCTAGAGCTGTAGAACAGTCGTTTTGTTAAGTAAAATAAAGATAAAATAAGTGATCGTGTTCCATCAGAAAAAGGCTGGATTTGAAGGCGCAAAGCAGGACGATTCAAAATTCAACCCAGAGCTAAATTTTGAAACCAGTTGTTTGGAGCTATCCTGCTGAATGTCATTTTTTGTGTTTCTTAGAGGAATAAAGCTGGTTGAGACATTCCAGCTCCTTAATAACAATTACAGCTGGTTTTAGCCTAGATCGAACACGGCCTTAGATTTATGTAAGGCCGTGTTCGGTTTGCAGGGGCAAATCCAGCTTGTTCGAAAATAAGCTAGAGCTGTAGAACAGTCGTTTTGTTAAGTAAAATAAAGATAAAATAAGTGATCGTGTTCCATCAGAAAAAGGCTGGATTTGAAGGCGCAAAGCAGGACGATTCAAAATTCAACCCAGAGCTAAATTTTGAAACCAGTCGTTTGGAGCTATCCTGCTGGATGTCATTTTTTGTGTTTCTTAGCTGGTTGAGACATTCCAGCTCTTTAATACCAATTACAGCTGGTTTTAGCTTAAATCGAACACGGCCTAAATTAATTGAGAACCCAGCGGTTTTGCCAAAAACAGTATTATCATTTATGCTGTAACACTTCCTTATCATTCTGGCTCATTCATCGTTCTACACCTTCGTGATGTGATCTGCATTTGCACTACACAAAGAGTGCATCTGTAATGTTGCGGTAGCGTTCATTGTCCTTCTCCGCGAGGTAGTCCGGGTTGTTGGCAACACGTTGCCGCAGCATTTCTTTGAATTTGTGCTCGTATACCTGCGTCATCCCAGTTCGTGAAAGCTGCGAGACCAAGCTGTCCCGCAGCTCCTGCCACTGACGAGTATGCTCCTGCTGCGCAGAGCGCACGGCTTCGTTCAGCATACTGGCAAGCATCGTGCCCACCTCCATACACACGTTCGGCATCGCTGACGCTTTCGTCCGGTATGAGCGACTGTGAGGCTTAGTCGATACCTTGGTAGAGCTGGCGACGCGCAGTTTGGTTGCGTCCTTGTCGATGGTCGTGAGCCAGTCTTCCTGCTCCTTGCTGGGCACGTGGCGACTCACAAGCTCCTGCCACGAGACTGAAGCGCGCTGCAGCGAGTTGGCACCGCCTGGGAGCATCGGATTCGCACCAGCATTGCCTCCAAACATTTGTGACATCATAGGCATCATCTGGGACACCATTTGGCTCAAATCTGGCATTGGAGGTGGTGCAGCCGCGGCGTTAGACGTCGAGACTGCGCCACGGGCCCAAGACGCTGGCACAGCGGGGGTGTATGGTATTGCCGGCTGTGCTACTTCCACCTCCGACATCTCCACGAGCATGTCATCCGCCAAGTTGTCCAGCATCTCGTCATCCGAGAGGGACATGTTGTCCAGGATGTCGTCGCTCATCTTCGCCGTTCTAAAATCTAAACTGGTACTAACATGTATAAGAGTGCTTACAGTTTAAAAGTGGGTCTTACAGTTTAAGAGTGGGTCTTACACTTTACGAGCAGGAGAGTTGTATTTTGGGTTGCTGGGTGCTACGTGCGAATTCAACTACTTCTTGCCCTTCTTACCAGCCTTGACGGGCTCATCAATGACGATGATCTGGTCTTCATGCACACCAAACATCCCCGGCAGCACCTCCAACAACTCAGTCACACAGTCACCTTGCAGTTGGATCTGTTGCTGGCCCTGGTCCGTCTTGGACAGCGACGAGCTGCAGGCGAACTTCTTGCCCATGCTCTTACAGGCGTCTTTGATGTTAACACCTTCAAAGTCCTCGAGACCCGTAACGAAGGTGAGACGCTTGCGGCCCTTACGCGAACTCATGGAGATGGTCACCATACAGTTCTCCTTCCGCTTAGCTGCCTCCTCAATCTTGTTCTTCTTTTTTTTCTTGACGGTCTTGCCTTCCACCACGAGGGTAATGCCTTCCACACCGTCAGCAATCTGCTGCTCTACCTCCAGCAACTCAATGATCGTACGGTTATACTTGGTAAGCATCAGATCGGGACAGTTCTCGGCCAGCCACGGCTTGCACTCGTTAAACATGGGGCCGTATTCGCAGTACTCGGGCGGGAACGTGTCAATGGGACAGTAAATCACGTGTCGCAGCTTCGTCAGGCCGTCGTCCTCCTCTTCCTCGCTCTCATCATCGTCGTTATCGTCCTCCTGAGCGTCTCCTTCCTCGTCAGAGTCGCCTGGTTCCGGGCCGTACTTCTTGACTAGTGCGTCGAAGAGCTTAGACTCATTGCCTTTGTACTTGATTAGCACCTGCGCCACATCTCCAGCCTTCTCGGGGTTGTACTTCTGATAGAAAGCCAGCAGTCTCTGGTAGTTAAAATCCGTTGCATCCTCCGAATCGAGAGCATCGGCAGGTGTAGCAGGGGCCGCCTCTGTCTCCTCCTTGGAATCAGCAGCTGCGTCGAACGTCTCATCTTCGGTGGGCTCCGCGCCGTACTTCTTCACCAGCGCCGAGAACAACTGCGTCTCGCGTCCTTTGAAACGCTCCAGCACGCCATCGATCTCATGCAGCTTATCGGCGTTGTACTTCTGATAGAAGCGTGTGAGGCGCTCGCGGTGCGGAGACATGATCTTCCTGCTTGGCCACTTAGTTCGCTGACCACAGACTATAATACCTCGCAAATTTGATCAAGAGAAAGGGCACACGAGTATCGCTTTTGACAAAACACTTAATTCAGTAAAATACTGTACCTACATGTAATCAGTTCCGCGATGAATCAAATTTGAATTAATCATTTATTAATCGTGGAATTACCAATTTAAATCGTAGCGTGGACCACACTAGGCAAGGTCTCCAGATGAGCTCTGAAGTTTGGTGCTCAAATCGAATGGCAAGAGTACGATACGCCGACTTGGCATTGCGAGACCGATTATGGGCCACAATTTGTGGCAATAGCGTCAAATTTGTATGTGGGAGATATATCGTATTTTGAGAAATGTGCTATCCTGAAAGCCTTCAGCAGCGGCGGCAACATTATCACCAAAGTAGCGCCCTGCATGATCAAGGGAGCACCAACACGGCTCTGAGTATAGCATGCTAGGTCATGCCCAAGCAATTCTCTGAAGCGCTTACACTTTGAAGCACTAGCGCAGCTCCGTTTCGGATGAGCTGAGAGAGGCTACATCACCCTCCTTTTACAGCTCCAAAGTAAAAAGCACCCAAGGTTGAATTAATTTTTTTTTTATTAATTATTAGGGGCTGCCAACTTTGGCACAACAATAAGTTTTATTTTTTGCGAGCAATTGAGGAACCTGATTGGCTAGAAAAAAAACAGTCGCAGCAACTGGACATTTTTTTGGGGTCCAAGGCGCGAGCTATACCGCCGTCTCTATTACGGCAGAGCTGTCGTAGACAATGTCACGGTGTACAGCTAGATGGTGGATTAACGATGCTGGCTGACTGCCTGCAGAAGGTCTACTCAATCCAGACTCTCCGGACCACGTCCAAGCAAGCGGGACCTGCGGCCAAGACAGTGACGTTCCAAGTTTGAAGTCCTGAAGCAGCTGGTCGTGGCGGGAATTGGAGCTGGACCGCCACGCACGAGGGATCTGCTAAAAGGTAAGAAGCTCTAAAAACACTTAGCGAGGTGAATTGAGGAAGTCAGTCGTGGATTTCCTTCTAACAAGCAACACAAGAATATATCAACTTTTACATTACTATCGCAGTAGTGTCGCTAACACTACTACCTCCTACGTCGGCCCATGATACTCACGACCCCGATTAGAGGAAGAACGCGACAATTTGGTGGAGAAACAGGGTATCTTCTACCCGAATTTCGTAGGAGTACAAGCGTAAGAAGAAGCCTTGGCAACGGAGTGCCAAGGAAGAAGGAGAGAGAAGTGGGAAAAGGATGAGTGCTCAAGGATGGTCCAACGAAGGACTTGGAGAAGGTGAAGGGGTAGGGGGATGGGCTCCTCCGTTGGAAACGGAGCCCGTGGAGATCCTCGAGGAGGAAGAAGAAGTGCGCGCTGAGAGAGCTGTTGACGACGGCACGCCGCAGAGACTTCAAGGAAGGGAGCGCCAGGGAGATGGCGGGGAACGTGGCACGCCGCAGCGAGCTGATCACGAGACGGGAGAGCACGAGACACGAGCGGTCCACGTGGAAGGCAAGGACATGTTCGACGTGGCGTCTCCGTCCCCGGGAACGAGAAGGATGGTTGTTTCTGTATCTGGAACGCCTCAGGGTGGACAGATGTCCAACACAGTCCTTGAGTAGTGGGCACGTCAACCAGCGCCCAGCGAAGGAACGACGCCTGAAAGGACGACGGCGGGCTCGCTCTTGGACGCTTCGGTGATGGACTCGGGAGGTCGCCGCGAGGTGGGGTTCGCCTTGGATCGGACTCGTCCCTCCTTGCAACCGATGGACGACTCTAGAAGGGACGTGCCCTTGGTCACGTCAGTGTACGAACAACCCAACAACAACGTACCGGGCCAACAAGGAAGCCGACGTGCCCCAGGGGCTGTACATGTTGTTGCTGGAACACCTACGCGAGCGTACGTACCTGGTGGAAGTCGAGGAGCGACGTCTGTTCAATCGATGAGAACGCCGACGAGAGGAAGTGGAACGCCGACGACGGACCCAGCCTTACAGGCTCTCATCATGGTCCAGGTCGCCCAATTGCTACAGAGGGCTGGGGTGACGAACGGAACGCCGGTGCCGTCACCAAGACCTCAGGCTACAGGACACGTACCAAGTACTGTGCCGACGCCGACCCGACCAATGACGTCTTCAGTGATGGGGTACCAAGGACCTATGACCCCGAGGATGAGGGATCAAACGCCGGTTTCGACACCTAGCCGAATGCCGATGCCGCTATTCTTTCGTATGGGGGCGTGTCAATTCCTATGGCTGATTCCACGTGAAACGGTGGAGGTGGTGGAACGCCCCAACGGAGTGCGTTCTACCCTCCCTTCCAACCGCCAATGACGTCGACACCTTAGTGGGCTGCTGCTGGAGCGATACCCGCGTGGTCTGCTGCGTCTGCACGGCAGACACCTGCCAGCCCCAGAAGCGGAACGTACGGATTGCCGTTCCAAAGAACGTCTCCTATGAATGTTGCGACGTTTCAGGGACGATCAGGAGCGCTAGGACAAGAAGGGAACGTGGGTGCTAAAGGAGGAAGGTACGCACCTAACGCAGTACCTCCGCAAGGGCAAGTGACGAGTCCGTACTACGACCAAGGAGTCCGCAATGGCTCGCACGGGTCAGGGGAGAGGTGCTCAGCAGGACGTTCCGATTGTTGGTATCCCGACCGAATTACTGAACGCTGTGAAAGTTATCGTCCCGTTCTACTCAGAGACGGCCACGTACGAAATGGCGGCCGCGTTCTGGCGTTCCTTTGAGAAGTGTACGCTTGGTATGGACGACCAAATGCGGTTGACAGCCTTTGAGCAGTGTCTGAAGGGCAAGTTGGGGTCAGGAATGGTGGTACAATGCGAGGATCAACGATTTTGAAACTCTGCGCGTGAGATTCCACAACCGCTTCATCTTTCAGACGCCAGTTTAGTTGTGGAGCCGACTCAAGGCCGCTAAGAGGAACTACGGTGAATCTGCGGAAGAGTCGGGCGACAGGATCATCACGACGTGCGAGTACCTAAACTATCACGAGCCTCGGATGCAGTACGAGTTCTTCCTCGATGGGTTAAGGAACAAGCAGATGCGTGCCGTTTTAAACGCGAACCTAGCTGCGTCGATCCAGGAAGCGTGCGCTTTATTGTTGTACAAGAATCTGCACCTCCCTGTGGAAGAAGAGGACGAGTTTGCGAATAGTGGGACGACGGTGAGGAACGTGAACGCGGTGACGTCCACGCAGTCGCAGATGCACCAGCAGCTTCAACAAATGAACCAGTTGATGCTGAAGCAGCAGCAGAATCCTGGAACGTCACAAGGGTTCGTTGGCGCCGTGGCTCCTAAGAACGTTCCAAGTACTGGCGTTCCAACTCCGAAAGGGAACGTGGCTGGCGCACCGCTCGGACCTCTTCGCATCCGACTAGGGCCTGACACGCATACCACGGAAGGAGAAGTGGTTTGCGGACGCTGTGGTCGTGTTGGATGTGGACGTGAGACGTGTCCCCGTGGACAGGGCCGTTGCAATCGGTGCAACGAACTTGGACACTACTCGATGGAGTGCAACTGGCCCAGACCCCAAGGGAATTACCGGAACGGAGAACGTCGCCAAGCGGAATGTCTGCTGTGTGGTAAGGCGGGTCACCTGGTGGCGAGATGCCCGAGCCTCGATACGTTGCGAGGAATGATGCAGAGCGTGGCCGCCGGGAACGTGACTGCACCCGCTGGTACGTCCCAACAATGAAGGGGGCAGGAGGAAGGGGAAGGAAGTGTCGCTCCTTCCTGTTGCCTGGTTGGCGACACTAAGAGAGATGAGGGTTAACCGCGACAAGACTTGGCGGGTGGGCATCAGAGGTCTCTCGGGAGAGGTGTGATGAGCGATGAAGGCGCACATGACGTTCCTGTCACGAGCGTCACGACGGAAATTGTGGAAACTAAAAGTGGAACGAGCGGAGAGAGCAGTCCGACGAAACGGACTGGGCTAGAACGAGATGAGAAGATTGAGGGCTCTACGGAGAGGCCCGCACGAGACGGAGTGGTCGCTGAGGTAACAACGGAACGTTCCTCTGCGACGCTGAACTGGGAAAACGAAAAGGGGGCACGTTCTGAGTTGGTACAGGACGTCAGTAAGGGAGCAACGGAACGCCCCGAGACTGCGTCAGACGCCAAGAACGAGTGTCTAGAGATAAATGGCTCTATTGAGAGGCCCGTACGAGAGAGAGTGGTCGCTGAGGAAACAACGGAACGTTCCTCGGCGAAGCTAAACTGGGAAAACGGAACAACGGAACGCTCCAAGTTGGTGGAAGACGTCAGTAAGGGAGCAACGGAACGCCCCGAGACTACGTTGGACGCCGAAGAGAAGTGCCAAGAGAGCGAGGAGGTGGAGACGCTGTCCACCCGCTCAAAGCAGTACGAAGGAGCACTCGAAACGATCACGGAGGACGCATCTGGCGCCAGGTCAAGTCAGTTCTCGGCAGTCATTGGACAAGTGAGTACAGGTCAAGAAAGGACAGAAGCTCAGAAGGCCGAGGAGGACGAGGAACGTACTAAGGGGAAGGATTCGACGCAGCACTACGAACGCCTGTTTACCGACGAGGAGCTGGATATGCTCGAGCACGGTGGCAGCCAGGTAGTGAAGAATGAACCCGAGGAGTACGAGAAGGAACTGAAGAACGATTGTTCCCGATGAGCGAGGAAAAGGTGCTGCTACGTGCCAAGCGGAACGCGAATGAATAAGGGAAGCCGACACTCGCGGAAATGAGTGCCGAGCTTGGGATACCGGAAGACGTGTTGGAACGTACCCGGGAGGTCTCATCTGGAGATCTCGGAACGCCAGAGTATTGGCTGGACTGGTACGCTCACACGCTAGAGACGTCGACTGAAGCGAAACGTGCCAATCGGGACTTCAAGGATGTCGGAGGAACGGGAGAGAAGTCGACGACGGTCGTTGGTTCCGTTACGACGGACGAGGACGAGCGTAAGGGCTGTACGGAGATGTCTGAGGACGCGCTGGAGAACGAGTTCGTGCAGAACGTTTGTGTCGGACTCTAAGAGGACGTCGTGCCAATCTTGGAACTCCCTGCGGAGGAGAAGGGAACGTTACCATTTCTATGGCGTTCCATAATTCGTAAACGAGTGTACGAACTCCTTAAACAAGAGCAGAACGCCACGAAGGATCCTCAATCTGGCGTTCTTGAAAGCGAGGAAAACGGTGATGCTGAGGACGACATCCCATCTTTGCGCGACAAAGAGGGCGGAACTTAATTTGACGAAGACTCGTTTCGAGAATACCTCGTCGAAGTGGGTGGAGCGCTGGCTGAGACGTTCCAAAATCGAGCGTTGGCCTGGGCACGAGACTATTTCGGGACAGAAGCTTCCGTTATTCGCGACAAGTTGTGCGACAGACGGGACAAGACGTCAAAAATAGTGGCTGCGACCGTTGGGACAAGTTCCAGGAAGAAAGTGACTTTCGGTGCGACTATCAAGGACGGAGATCCCAAAATAGGAGAAGAGGAGACCGAGGTTTATTCCTTAAACGTGAGAAGAATTCCCAAGACGCGGAGAAGCCCTGGACTGCGCGAAGTGAGCGGCGATGACGTCTTCGACGACGGTGAAAGTGTCGTGCCAGATGGCAAGCGTGTCATCTGCAGCGTTGGGGTGTGCAAGCGCTGTCGGACGGCTATATCGATTGCTGCCCGTCCGAAATGCTAGCTGATACAGGTGCGGTCGCCAGTCTCGTCGACAAACGCGTGCTAAAGCGTCTCGGACGAGCCTCCGACCCTCTACGACCTTATACTGGGGGCTTGGATAGTGTCTCGGGGCACAAGATTCGCGTTAGTGGGGTTATCGACTTGCCCGTCACGCTTGGAACGCTGGAGAAGACGCTTCCTTTCGTCGTGACCGATCACTTGTTTGTGTACGCAATTCTCGGAACGGACTCGCTAAGGGCGTTCCGCGCGGTGATCGACCTCGAGGAGCAATCGATGACACTGAAGAAGACGGAAGACGTGATCCCGTTGGGTGCGACAAGGGTAGAAGAAACCTACGCGGCTACGATATCGTCGACGGTGCGTTTGGAACCCGGACGTCAGGCCTTAGTGAGATCGAGCGTTCGCGGAACGATGAAGGACCACTCAGTTGTGTTGGTCGAGGGCGTTCCCGGAACGGACGAGACTTTGAGAGTCGCGAGGACGTTGTGTACCGTGACGGATGGAACGGTGTTGGTCGAAGTGTGTAATGCTTCCGCGGAAGAGGTAGAGATCAAGTCTGGCGCGTACGTCGCTGCTGTAACAATCGTTCCCAGGTCGGCGTTCGCAACTAGAGGCTCTAAGTCAGATGAAACGACGAGGAACGTAAGCGTAGTGCTGAGTACGGTGAAAGGGAACGTGACGGCTGAAGTTGGAACGATCGAGGCTGAGATGAGTGCCGCCATGGACGACAGCGAGGAAGACGATTTCGAAGTGGACTTCGAAGACTTGTCACTCGGAGCAGAACAGAGGGGTCTCTTCGCGAAGATGTTGAAGGACTTGAGAGACTTATTCGTCGAAACTTCCAAGAAACCTGGAAGGACGGACCTGCTACGATTCAGCATTGACACCGGAGATCACGCGCCTATTAAACAGCCTCCGTACAGAGTGTCGAAAGCTGAATGAGATGTCATGGAAGCAGAGATTCAAGAGTACCTAGATCTCGGACTTATCAGACCGTCGACTAGCCCATGGGCCAGTCCTGTGTTGATGATACGGAAGCCTGACGGTGGCGTAAGATTCTGCATCGATTATCGGAAACTAAACGCCGTGACCGTGAAGGACAGTTACCCAATGCCTTTGATCGACGACATCCTGGACGTTCTAGGGAACGCGAAGCTTTTCTCCACGATGGACATCGCTTCGGGATATTGGAACGTTCCAATGGATCTCGACAGCGTGGAGAAGACGGCTTTCACGAGCAAATTCGGCCTCTACGAGTGGTTGGTTATGCCGTTTGGCTTCTGCAACGCCGTGCCTGCGTTCGAGCGTCTAATGGAGAACGTTCTCGTTGATCTCAAGTGGAGGACGTGCCTCGTCTACTTAGACGACTGTGTTGTCTTCAGTGACGACTTCCCGACACATCTGATCCGAGTACGACAGGTTCTGGAACGTTTCCGAGCGGCAGGGTTCAAGTTGAAAATGAAGAAGTGCCATTGGGGACGTGACCAAGTGGCGTTCCTAGGGCATATCGTGACTCCGACTGGAATCCTACCGAACCCTGAGAAGGCAAAAGCGGTGATGAACATCGAGAGACCGCATGACTTGCACACGGTTAGAGCATTCCTGGGTCTGACAAGCTACTTTCGACGCTACATATTGCGATTCGCTGCAATCTCTGCGCCGCTGGAACGCTTGAAGCAGAAGGACGTCAATTTCAGATGGAACGACGACTGTGAGGGCGCGTTCCGACAACTACAACGAGCACTAGTGAAACCACCGATACCGGTGTATCCAGACTTCAAGAAGAGATTTTAGCTCTATCTAGATTCGTCACACTTAGCGGTGGGAGCATGCCTGATGCAAGAGGTCGACAAGAGAGACAGGGCGATCGCGTACGCGAGTAAGATGCTGGTTGGATCACAACGGAACTGGGTTAACAAGACAAGTGGAACGACAGAAATTGAGTGCTGGGGAATCGTATGGTCGACACGCAAGTTCCGGTGTTATCTGAGTCACGCGGAATTTGATCTGTACACTGACCATCAAGCTCTCACGTGGATCTTCGGCGAGACAACAAGAACGTCAAACGCCAAGTTGGCACGATGGGCCATGGAGCTGTCGCAGCTACGGTTTAAGATATATCACAAGCCTGGAACGTCGATGGGACACGCTGATGGTTTGTCGAGGCTGTATCACCGACCGGATGCTGGTACTGTTAGTGCCATCAGGATGGCGGACCTTCTCAACGACAGTGAGGAAGAGACTTCTGGAGTGCAAGTGCCGACTTCGGACGAAGCGCAGACTCAATCGGGAACGCAAGCCTTAAACGGAACGCTGGGTAGGAAAGCCACCGACGTTCCAATCCCAGTCGGGGAGCCTGCCGAGACTACTGATCCTAACGGAGAGACTTAGAGAGGGGACCAGCAGACCGAGGGTGCGTCCGTAGCTGTCGAGCCTCTCACACAAGCGGAGCAGGAAGAAGACTCGCAAGGAAGAGCTCTACAGGCGAACTCATCGCCGATTGACGTGTTTGGATTGGACTATGACAAGTTCGTGGCTGAGCAAGAACGTGTGCCCTGGATGCGAGCACTGAAGGCGTTCCTGAAAGACGGAGCCTTGGCTCTTGATCCACAACTAAGAGTGAGTGTGCTGAAGATGTCTCCGCACTACTTGATTCGAAACGGAGTTCTGGCACGTCTCGTACATCTAGGAGCACGTGCCGGTCCAGCCCGAACTGTGTGCGTTCCAACTGTCCCGTTACCATTCATTGAGACGGTCTTGCACTATTGTCACGCCGACATCTTCTCTGCACATTTAGGGAGAACGAAGACGACGGACAAGGTGAGACGCCACGCGTATTGGCATGGGTGGAGAAAGGACGTGATCGAGTACGTGCGTGAATGTTATATCTGCAGTGGAGGGAAGGGACATAGACCGTGGAGAGCTGGACTGATGCAACGGATGCCAGTTCAGGACTTGTCTGGCCTGTTCTCGCTACTCGTAGTCGGCGCAAATGGACCATTGGTCGTCACTCCTCGTGGCAACAAGTACATCCTAGTGTTTGTGGACTATTTCACAAGATGGGTCGAGGCATTTGCGGTCGCTTCGTTGGACACGATCTCGTTTGTGAACGCAACGATAGAGGGTGTTATCTGCCGACATGGAGTACCGGAACGTCTACTAAGCGATCGTGGTTCCAACTTCACTTCCAATCTGGCCAAGTCACTGTATCAGACGTTGGGGATTAAGAAGTTGTTCGGAGCGGCGTACCACCCGCAGACACAAGGTCTGGTGGAACGTTTCAACGGAACGTTGATGGGCATGCTACGTATGTTTGTGAACGAGACGCAGACGGATTGGGATGTGTACCTGCCCAGGGTCCTATTTGCGTACCGGACGGCATATCACGAAGGCCTCGGTGACACCCCGTTCTTTAGTCTGTACGGACGTGATCCTGTGCTACCTATCAACTTGGCGTTCCTAAACACGGGAAGGGACTGGAAGAGTAACGAAGTTGCGACGTACCGCCGGAAATTGTATCGCTCGTTGCGTGACTCGCGTCGTCTTGTGGAACGACAACTACTCAAGGCTCAGGATCGACACGAACAGAGGCTGGACAACCAAGTGAAGGTGACATCTGCTGAAGGAGACGCTGTCTGGGTGTACCAGTACTTTAGATCCCGAGTGGGGGAACGCAGGACGAAGAAGCTGGCGTTCTCCTGGCACGGTCCCTACCGTGTTGTTGGCCAAGTCGGGGAGAACGACTACAGGATCGCGATTCCGACGCACCCGAACAAGGTCGTCACGGTAAACGCCAACCGTCTGAAGCGCTTTCAAGGGCGCTGGAGTCGACCCCTTACAGACGAGAAGCCTGACAGAGTCGAAGAAGAAGAGGATGAGGCCGGTACGGGTCCATTGGGCGTCGAGGACCTGCCGTCGACGAGCTTTGTGGAACGTCTCTCTATTGACGAAGAAGAAACTGCGTTCTCGGGAGTGTCGTCGCCGATAGTGGACTTGATCGCGAAAAGAGTCGAAAAGCGTGAGTTGCAGTATCTCGTACTCACCGCCACGTATGAGACGTTCTGGTTGTCTCGAGCGGCGTTGGCACCGGAGTTTGGAACGGTGATACGTGCCTTTGAGGACGCAGATCGGAAGAAGAGAGGTCTGCCGAAGTTGCGTCGGAACGTCATATTGGTCGAAGCCAATGCTGATGTCGACGATGCTAAGGTGTTGTTCTAGCTGGCAACGGGAGCCGGTTAGAATGTATGCAGTTGTGGGACTGCACGAGAGTGTTTGGGACTCGCTGAGTCTCAGAACACTGAGTGGCGTGGACATATTATCTATTTTGGAACGACCACGGGTTGTTCTTTGGGTTTTACGGAGTTGGGTATTTTGGGAGCGTCACGAGCATACGAAGACTGAGTGTGTCGGGGTGGAACGTGAAAGAGTTTGTGAAGCATCAGTTTGGGACGTGAAGGAGTTTGTGAACAATCAGTCTGGAAAGTGAGGAAGTTTATGAAGCGGTAGTTTGGAGTCCGAGGGAGTTCGGATGCGTCGGTTTGGAACGAGAAGAAGCGCTTTAAGAGAGATTTGTTGAAGTAGAAACGAAGAGTCAGGAACAAGGCACGACGACGAGAAACGACGGAACGTTACGGTTAAAAGGGAACGAGAGCTACGAACGGCTACATCGCAAAGACGTGCTACTTGGCGGCCTTCTTCGGGTCGTCCTCATCTTCGTCCTTATCGCTTTCCTCGTCGCCGTCCTCGTGCTCGACGAATTCCTCCTCTTCCTGCTCGTCTTCGTCGTCATCGGCTTCGGACTCCTCGTCGTCGTTACCAGAAGCGTCATCGGCCGCAGCTTCCTTCTCTTCGTCCTCGCCTTCATCTTCGAATCGGACCACTCGTCGCGACGACGTTCCGCACCGGACGGTGGACGGACAGTTGGGACTTCGTAAGTTCCCGCCGTGATCTGGGCCATAATGTCATCTTGAGCCAGCTTGACGGCGTGGTTGTTTACGAGCGCCTGCCACGGTTCCTCGTTCTTCTCACCAGCCCAAGTCACGTTTGGTTTCGTGCTTGACATGGTGTCGCGGCGAACTCGCGCTAAGGCAGCAAGGGAGAGCCGGCTCTTCTCGTCTGCATCCGGATTCAGCGCGTCCGTAGACTCAAACAAAGAGCGCATGCTGGGGTACCCGTAAGTGTCGATATTCGACGGGTCCAGCGCGTTCTCGAGCGTGGCGCCGTAGCGTTCCTTGTCCTTCTGCTTCAGGGTCGCTAGGTCCTCGGCAATGGGTCCGTTGTAGGGGCGGCCATGGCGTGTGGCTCTGCCGGGCTGTCCCCCGAGCCAATACATCTCAGGGCGCTTCTCTAACATCTCGAGGAAGGCATAAAAGCCCCATGTCTCTATGCAAATGCTTGTGAAGGCCCAGCGAGCTTGGACGGCGCGCATCTTCAGCTTACGACGCTGAGGCATGGCCGCTGCAGTGACAAGAGGAGCGTGTAGGGCCCACTCCCAGAAAGCACGGCGGTGTGTCATCCAGAAACGCCAGTGTGCGCGGTATACTTGACTGAACTTGATTGGATCGTACCACATGGGACGGCCGGTCCAAGGGTACGCAAGGCGCCAGGGCTTCTTACCAAGGGCCTCTGCCTTCGCCAAGATGGCAGCAAATGCCCGACGAACGGGAGCTAGAGCCGTGCGACTCACGTCGAGAAGATGACCGAACAAGTTAGATGGAACGTGCGCCTTCTTGGGCTTGCTGGCGACGCGAGCCTTCTTGGCGGACGACTTGGAAGTGGAGTCGTCACCGCTGGACTTACGCTTGCCTCGCGCGGGCGACTTAGGCGACTTGGGTGTCTTCTTGGAGGGCGACTTCGACGGCTTGCTCGACGACGTCGTCGACGCCGTAGCAGATCCTGAAGAGGGAGCAGAATCTACCGGCGCGGGGAGGGCCACGACGGTTCCTTGGAGCGAAGCATCGGTCTGACCATTCAGGATGTCCTCGGCGAGCTGGTCTAAGAACCGGAGACCCGACGACATGCTGTTGGCGCCCAGGCGCGCGCGCAATTCGGTCCAGAACTGCTGCTGGAAGGCCCGCGTAGTGTCCCCAGGGGTGCCCTGCTCCTCATGGTCGAGGGCGGCGTTGAAGAACGCCCGGAAGCGCCTCAGCTCGGCGGCGTGGACATGGCGAGGAGCGGATTGTGAAATGAGAGATCTCCGAAAACAGGAAGTTTTTACTTGATGGCTGCCAAGGGGCACGCGAGAAGGTTCGACAGTTGGGACGTGGCGTCGACTGAGGGACGCAATGATGCTTGGTGACTTGGGCGGACAAGGTTTCGGGTGAAGAACCTTCCTAACGGCTAACGGTCTGGAGGATCTGCTGTTGTGACGATGTCACTTGGAAATTGATGACGATGTGGGGAGCGTTAGCGGAATGGGCGGAACAGACAAAGTGGGCGATGGAGTTCGAAGTGGCGGACGAGATGAGAGTCGTCGGCAGCGCTGTGATGGGGATTGTGATCTGGATTGCAACGGCGCCTCTGCGGAACGTGTCGCGGGCGTTCCTCGACGGAACGATCGAGAACGTGCGTGCTATCTACTTTTTCTGGTACACTTGCTGCGATCGCTACTTGGTGGCGGCTCGAAGCGCCCATGCCGCAGCTGTGCCACCTCCGGAGTACGCGTGCGCGCTAGTGAAGCTACTGTTCTTGGTTCCTATCGCGGTGTTACAGGACTACGAGTCCCGATTCGGGATTACAGGTCGTATGGGCCTTAAGTGATGTGAGGCGTTCCACCACTCGTGATGTCTGTACGTTCCAGATGCGAGTCTTTTGCTATGGGGAACGTCCTGCCGGTACGCTCGTGCCACTAGCAAAGCTGTGGTAGCTGTTGTGGATAGCGTTGGAGACTTTATTGCTGGGAGCTACTTGCTGACGTCATTACTACTGTCTATCCTGATCTACCTGGCCCGCCTGGTGTACGAGAGCGTCGAAGGAGTGCTGTGTGGCTGGATGGGAGTGACGCTGGTTGTGTTGATCGTGGACGTCTACCTGGAGTTTGGAATTGGCTGTTGCTACTGGAATTTGGCTGTGTTCGTTGTCGGCTGCTACAGTTACGTGATGCGATATTATGGAGGGCTCCGGGCGAGCGCTAAGGACCAGAATGATAAGGCGGCGAGACGCAAGTGGGAAGGGCTGGCTGGTTGTATAGAGCGTCGTGAGGAAAGAGAGCGAGCTAGCGTGGAGCGACTGCGAGGCATGCAGGCCGAAGGAACGTCGTCTGGAGTATGGAACGAGAGTCCAAATGCAAGTGGAACGTCACGTGGGAACGTTCCAGATCTGACTGTGAAAGACACCGTGCGACAGGCTCCGGGCGATGTGGCTCGGCGAGGACACCGAGCGTCAGTCGGGGAGAATTGTCACGGTGTACAGTTAGATGGTGGATTAACGATGCTGGCTGACTGCCTGCAGAAGGTCTACTCACTCCAGACTCTCCGGACCACGTCCAAGCAAGCGGGACCTGCGGCCAAGACAGTGACGTTCCAAGTTTAAAGTCCTGAAGCAGCTGGTCGTGGCGGGAATTGGAGCTGGACCGCCACGCACGAGGGATCTGCTAAAAGGTAAGAAGCTCTAAAACACTTAGCGAGGTGAATTGAGGAAGTCAGTCGTGGATTTCCTTCTAACAAGCAACACAAGATATATCAACTTTTACATTACTATCGCTGTAGTGTCGCTAATACTACTACCTCCTACGTCGGCCCAAGATACTCACGACCCCAATTAGAGGAAGACCGCGACAGAAAGCCTTCAGCAGCGGCGGCAACATTATCACCAAAGTAGCGCCCTGCATGATCAAGGGAGCACCAACACGGCTCTGAGTATAGAATGTTAGGTCATGCCCAAGCAATTCTCTGAAGCGCTTACACTTTGAAGCACTAGCGCAGCTCCGTTTCGGATGAGCTGAGAGAGGCTACATTCCTTTTACAGCTCCAAAGTAAAAAGCACCCAAGGTTGAATTAAAAATATAATTATTAACTATTAGGGGTTGCCAACTTTGGCAACAACAATAAGTTTTATTTTTTGCGAGCAATTCAGGAACCTGGTTGGCTAGAGAAAAAGTACGAAATCAACACAGGAAGAAGATTATTTTTCTCAGCAACTGGACATTTTTTGGGGTCCAAGGCGCGAGCTATACCGTATTTCGCATGTAGAGAGCTGCACCCTCATATGAGATGCACCTAGATATTGACCAATCACATCCGGCTATCTTGAATTGAGGAATCGCATGTAGAGAGATGCACCATTTCTAAGCCAACCAAGTCTTTGCGGAAAAATTTGCGCCGGCAGTCGGTCAAAAGCGGACTACGTAGGTGCTGGCTCGAAAATTTGCAAGAACAGCTGCAAAAGCCAAGAGAACAGGGATCAAAGTTCAAGCTAGCGCCGCCTGGACGCGCGGGGATGTGCCGATGGGTGTGCAGCAGTTGGGAAGCTCTGAGTGCTGAAACCATCCAAAATGGGTACAAGAAGTGCGACTTGCTTCTCGACACCGACTGCCTTGCGGCTGCGTCTATGGTGGACGAATTGCAGCGACTATCGCTAGTAGGGTTAAGTACTGACGAAGATCACGATTTTGATAGATGGCTCACCGCAGAGGAGGATGGCAACGTGAGTGCTGACGTAGCCGTCGTGTAAATACTAAAGGAAAAAAAGGTTCCTGTATAATTTGATTGTGTCTTTTAAATATGTATTTATCCGGGTTTGATTTGCTATGTGAACATTAGGTGCATCTCTCTACATGCGAAATACGGTACCGCCGTTTCTATTACGGCAGAGCTGTCGTAGACAATGTGGTTTTCTCTCCCCCCCGGGCATGCAAAGGTCAGCGGTATAAAACGACTGCTGCATAAGCAATCACCGCGAGCGATCATATATGTTGAGTCAGTACTCAAACTTCCAGAACGACGGCAAGCTAACACAATTACTGTCTAGTGTCCTTCTCGATGGCATCGCAGTGCAAGTGGAAGCGGTGAAAGAAAGCTCCAAAGAAGGATGCTGATAGTCTGGCTCTTTTCAGTTGCGTCAACAACAACAAGTGCACGAACAAGATACATCAAGCGTGCTTAAACGACCTTTTGTCGATCTTTGGTGCAACTGAAGGTGTCTCGGCTGTCATATATGGGAAACGATGCTTTAATGCTGTGAATAAAGCCCTGAAAGTAAATGATGAACCTTCCCCGTACGTCAAAAAGCGTGTACCTTGGCACAGTGGCGGACCTACTGCTAGCATCAGCTCAGTTAGTTAAGTAAATGATGAACCTTCCCCGTACGTCAAAAAGCGTGTACCTTGGCACAGTGGCGGACCTACTGCTAGCATCAGCTCAGTTAGTTGCCTGATAGATTGGATGACTACGGGAGCGAGCTAGAATCGGTACCGTGGTGGAGACTCTCAGCATGGTGAAACGAATGCAACTATAGCTGGAGAGATTGTCCGATTTATCGAATCGTGTGGGGTGACAACTACCCGTACAGCCAAGGACGTTCAAACCAAGATCTTGAGCCTTGAGCAATCTTTCAAGTCTGCTGCGGATTGGCTTGGTGCTACCGGACAAGGCGTAGAAGACGAGACAAGTATGCCGTACTTGCTCACTGCCCATACTACTACGACCTGTTCGATGTTATGAACGATCGTGCTAGCAACAAGCCTTTGATGCTGAACACAGACAACTTAGATTCCAGTGAAGAGAGCTCCGATGATGAATCCGTAACGATGGATACCCTACGTGACCCTGAAAACAACACACTAAGCTCAAACACGACTTCAACGGAGCGATCCAAGCTGTTCAGCGCTGCCACTAAAACGACTTTGACTATTGCCACACCTGAAAATGATACTACCATCGGCCACAAACGCACTTCTTCTAGTAGGCCTCGCTCAATTGGCTCTATTAGAAAGAAAGTTAAGGATACTGTGGACGAACTTACAGCTAACTATTCGTTTGTGGACTTGAAGAAGAAACAGCTTGCCCAAGAAAAAGACTTCCAGCTGCAGTCTCTTAATCTAAAACGTGAGAAGGTTGCACAAGCCAACAGAGAAATCGACGCTAGAGTAGTTGAGGCGACCGCTCGAACGCTACACTTCCGTGCCCAAGCAGAATCGTGCGAGGTGGAGTGCAAAATAAAACTACTTCGAGAACGCCTTAGACTTCTCCAAGACGGGGTTCCACAACGTGAAACCGACATGCTTCTACCGTCGGATCTCCAGAAGATAGTGGAATAACTGCTTTCTTCGCTTGTCACCTTGTGAGTTTTGGCAAATTGGTAGATTCAGCTCATCATCAGCATCTAATCCATTTCCGTACTTCTTTAAGTCTTTCATCCACTGATCTGGTATAGGTTCACTTATCAATAGGTTGTGCAGGATAAATGCGCATGCTATCAGGCGAAGCAGCCGTCGCATACTCTTTTTCCCCGAAAGTCTGATACGAATCCCACGAAGATATTGAAATCTAGTTTTCACTAAGCCGATGCAATGTTCAGTCTTAATTCGTGCCTTCGCCAATTGGGTATTGAAGTACTTGTGATGGATATCAAGGTCGCATTTAGGAGGCTTTTTAAACGCTGCAACCATCACTTGTGAAGGCTGAAAAGCCGAGTCACCCAATAAGTATTGGTTCTGGCCGAAAAATATCTCGGGCGATCTACAAATGCTACTAGTAGACCACACTCTGTTGTCGTGCACACTTCCAGGCCAACCAACAACAAATTCTCGAATACGAGCAACATCATTACAAATCACGAGTGCATTGAGAGAATAGCCACCTTTCCTGGAAAAGTAGTCTTCACCGTTACAACGGGGCTTGAACTCCAGTGGTAGTAAGGTTCCGTCCACGAGACCAACGCAAATTACAAACTGGTACTTGTCCTGAATACGTGCGGCTATTAGCTCTCGTTCATCACTATCTGGCCATGTAATCGTACTGTCTTGTAGCTTTAAAAAAGCCCGGCTGGCACGTCTCACATAGTTCTTTATGGAACCTTTCTCGACACCAAAGAACAGCGCTAACTTGTGCGACGAATTCCCATTTCCATAACTTCCCAAGAATTTCAGTAAAATCAAAAGATGTAACCCCCCCCCCGCACGAAATGCACGACGACCAGACGGCTTGAAAGCTGGATCAGTACGTATTAGTTCCAACAAAGCGCCGAAAGCGCTGCGGCTAACGCGAAACTGTCCCAAGAACTCTTCGTCATTCAATTCACAATGATCATCTAAATACGCAGTCCACTTGTCTTTGCGCTTGCGATAGATCTCTCCGCGGAACGCATACCGAGAGCAAGACAATCCCTCGAGCTGAAGCTCGACATGATCATCAATGTCATCTTCAAAGCCGTCGTTGACGTTAAGGACATATCGAAGAGAGGCGTATGTGGTGTAGTGATTTCTCCGTAGTTGCGGATTATCATCCGTCGACAAAGACGTGACACCGCCCAGGATGCTCAAGAGACAAACCCTCGGTCATGTGATGTACGGAGACGCCAAGGTGCAAGGGACTCGACGGCGTCACTTCCGAACTTTCAACGAGTATTGGATACGGCCATATGTCACTGAATCCAGGCTGTCCTTATTATTAATAATGGACTGGCCGGATTCGCATTTAGCGGACCATCTACGGTACGAACCCTCAGTGGCGGTTGGGATGAGTTCGCGGAAGACTCAGCGACCCTTGGAAGGCACGTTCACCGTCTGGGACAGGGCGCGGACCGTTACGCGACCCTTGGAAGGCACGTTCACCGTCTGGGACAGGGCGCGGACCGTTAAAGATACTCATGCGACGATGCAGACGACGCTTGGCGTGCAAGAAGATCCATAACGGATCATTGTTCACTTGGTATTTGTATACTTGATTAGGACTTCTTATTAGGAATAGACCCGAACGGGTAAGCTTAAATACAGAACAGAATTTCCACTCAAGCACACAGAGCGACGTCCGGCTTCAAGGCAAGCGTCTGGTCAAGCTTGTTTGAGTGTGTTATGCCTGTCGGTGAACTCGAAGCTCTGTAGCGAGGGTTCATCCGGCAAGGCCAAGAGACTTTGTGTATTGGCCGATTACTATCGGGAGGTTTTTACGTGACGGCTTATTGTTGCCTATTCGCACGACTGGGAGTGCTTGAATTGCCTCCCTTTTATTCCTCCAACCGAGTGTTGAACACTCGGTGATCTCGTAAAAGGCTTTCCTGTGCCTGGTACCCTTCCGCTGTTGGGACCATGAGGATTCAAAACACCTGCTAGCTTTGCTCGTGCTAGTAGCGTGTTCTTATTTTTACTGGTTGGCCTATATAAGTAGTTTACAAGGTCCAGTTTGTCCCGGTGCAAGGGCAGAACTGGGGTGGTCAGGTCCGCCCGAACGATCGTTTACTATCCTAGAAGACGTATTGTTGTGGGAACGTCCTAGCTACATTTGTAGCTAGAGTTCACGGGGGAATTCCAACACCACAACTGGTGCCGCGACCCGGGAACAGATTGTGACCATTGTGAACTGTTTGTATGACCTTTCAGTTTACGAGCTACCAAGAGAAGAAGAACAAGAAAAAGAAAACAAGAAACATGGCGAAAGGACAACCGACGGTACCAGTTACACCTGCCAAGTCTGGCGGGGCTCGCAACGAGAGTTCAAGCCCGGCTGCGCGCTTTGCAGCCACCATCGAGCTTTCAGTGAGCTTCGACGACGAAGCGGACATCGGTCCTGACGCCCACGATTATGAAGATTACGAAGACAAGACGCCGGCTCCAGAGCCAGGCGCAGCGACGCCGGAGACGGCCACGCTATCATCGGGGCTGAGCGGGGCGACCAGGTCCCTTTCGAGGAACCTCGCCGACGAGCTCGATGATGTTGCGAGACCGGATCCGGCCTACGAAGATTATGACGATGGGACCGAGGGTTCTAAACCTTCGGTGGCGAGTGCAAAGCATTCAGCACTGCTGAAGGCACCTCGCCCACCTATCAACGGTGATACACCAGCCGCCAAGCGCGTTTTCGACCGCGTACAAGCGCTGATGCAGAATGATGAGTGGATGCAGCTGTGCAAGCCCATCCCCAAGAAAAAAAAGCCGACTGGCCTGCGCTTGCTCAGGAACTTCAATACCCAGTCAACTCGGTTTCGACTAGTCAAGTTGCCGAGGATTCAGTTTCGCTGCTGTTGGCGCTGGGCTTCGAGAACGAGACGTACCCATCGACGATGTCGCTCCAAGATTGGAGTCCACATGAAGCCGGAGCTGCTCTCCAGAAATGGAAGAAGAAGCTTCGGAAGGCGTTTGGCGCTGTTGGCATCAACGCCGGAAAGCAGCCTGTGAGTCGACCGATGATTCAATATGAAGATCCGTCCACGATTCCACTGCCGCCGACACCCCAACGACTCGTTCGTACTCCTCCGACACCAAGCGTGGAGCTGAGCGTGGTGCCTTTGGCACTACCGAAGCTTCACCGTACTTTCAAGACTCGCACATGGTTACGCCACGCTCAGAGAGCCGTATGCAGCGTATTTACGCTGGTAACGAGGGTTCGTTCGGTCGTTGAGGTGGTCCGCGAGCTCCCAAAGGTGGTGCCGGACGTCGTCAAGTCGACAGCGATGGTTCGTCCAGTGACGATGACATTTTGGTGCTTACATTCGACGAAGAAGATCCTCAAGTCGAGTTGATGCGTCAGATGAATGAGCTAGCGACGCTGAACTACGTGGACCCGACACCGAGGATTGAAATGGCGTCGCACCGACCATTGGATCGCATCACGCCGTTCTCAGGCTCTCGCAATAAGAGCGAGAACTGTATGCAGTGGCTCCGTGGGTTCGTCTATGAAATGACTGGAACCCATACTGATGCCGACAAATGGTGCATTCCATTTGAGCTTAGTCTCCGGGACGGAGCCATTCATTGGCTCCGTCAACTTCCGAAGAAGACAAAGCGCAAGTGGAAGCTGTTGAGCGATGCGTTCACCCGCTACTACTGCTCGCAGTTCACGCAGACGGCACTGTCACGTTACTACTCTGCAAAGCGGGAACGTAACGAACATCTGTGCGACTACATAAACAGACTGAATGGCTACGCTCGGACCGCCCGTCTACACTTCGAGAAGAGTGGCCGCGACGCGAAAGAACACGTACAGCAGTTCCTGGCAACATGCGATGATGACAAGCTGACGGAGAGTCCCTACCACGCTCGAGTCGCCGACATTCACGAGCTCGAATAGATCATCGAAAATGCTCTCAAGGGCAAGGAGAGAATGGCCAAGCGGGACAGTGAGTACCGATACTCCAAGAGTCGTGACGCGCGACGCGACGATGGGTACGCCCGCAACAATCGGCGTGATGACCGTCGCCGCGATGACTACCGCAACAAACCAAGAGTGACGCTCATTGAAGCCACGGTGATGACCTACTAGCTGAATTAGAAGGTCGTGAAGCAGCTCAAGGGGGCACCGAGTATTCAAACGAAGATCCGAACAACGATGTCCAACACGAGTACAACGACTTTCAGCCCGATAATACGGATGGTGATTTCTCATTGGATGAAAATGACCGATACCTCGCCGCTGCTAACGAAAATGAGCGCCGTGCAGCTGCTGAAGGCACCTATGCACGTTCAGACAACCGTCAGCTTCGTGGAAACACGCCTGATCGCGAGAATAGCTTCAATCAAGATCGCCGAGGTGGTGACCGTGGGTTCAATCAGGACCAACGCGGTCGACGTGACTTCAACCGCGACAACCGACGCCCACAGTACGGACCATGCGCAGTGTGCGGTGTCATGAGTCACTCCGCCCACTACTGTAACAAGCGATGCAAGTTCTGTAAGCAGCTCCACGATGCTGGACAATGCGAACTTTTCCGCAACTTCCAAGACCTTGCCATATTTGTGCGTACTAAGGGCACGAAGGAGGAACTCCCGCCCGAGCTCAAGGCCGTCGTTCAAGAACGTCATTTAAACTAGGCAGCCCGCCAACTACAGCTGGGTTGGTCCCTATCGGGCTGCCACAGTTAACCGAGCCTTCAATGGAAGCAGAGTGTATATTTGCTTTCATGGGGCAGAGTGAATGGCCTGATAATTACGTAACAAGTGTGAACACGACGGAAAATGAAAAGGAGGGGAGTAGAATCCTCGGTGGAGGTGCTGGAGAGAGTGGAGCGTGCTGATGCTAATAAGGGCACCAGCGAGGGTTCGTTCGGCTTGGTTTCGAGTGCAGCGCGAGACGAGCCCAAGGGTCACTCCAAGATGATGAAGTTGAACCCTGGCGAGAGACAGGGGTGGTGGTCGGCCAATAAATTCGACCGACGGATCAGAATGAGAGCTCTGGCTCAAGGCGCTGTGAACGACCAGCGAACGAGGATCCTCCTCGACACAGGAGCGAACGTTAGTGTGATCACAGACGCCTTTGCCAAGAAGTTGCGACTCCGAGATGTACCCGATCACGGACGCCGCATTGACATTCAAGGTATTAACGAAGGCAAGGTGTCTACGACGCGGCGAGCGTGCGTCAAGATTACGCTCGGATGGGAGATGGTGTACGAGTTTGAGATGTGGGTAATGGCGCATAGTGCAGGCGTCGACGTGGTGCTCGGGACCGACTTTATGATCCCAGCTGGGATCCGGTTGGACCTGTTTCACGGCGCAGCGCAATTACCGCACGAAGTCCATATCCCACTGATCAAGACCAAAAACATGATCGACAACAAAGAGTACGGCTCCCATGTTAACGCCGGGCCACCCGAGCGTTTGGACATTCAAGCGCACGAGTGGCGAGAATATCGACTAGCGAAGCGCCAAGTCGGGCTGGGGGAACACGTACTGTGGGTTCCTCGAACGAACAAGCTAATCCCGTCAGTGACGAGGTTTCGACGTGGACGGCCTCAGAGCATTCGGTTGACCAACGTGTCCGACCGAAATGTGAACCTACCAGCACACGACTCGATCGCGATGTGGATTCCAGATGGGGATTTGCCGCGAGGTGACGGCTATGTGCGTTTGGATTCTAAGAAGTACCAAGACTGGCAAGTGTTGGCCTACGAAGGTTGCAGAGACCGCGAGCTCTTTCAGCGTGAATGTGAAATCTACGAGCAATGGCTTGCAACCCAGCCTTCGGCACTTGAACGACCGGACTATCCAGAACCCAGTGCGGTGCTAGCACGACCTCTAGAAGACTCGCTAGTGGATTCTAGTGATCGTCTGACGTGTGCAGAGCGCTGGGCTCTGATCCTGGAGGAACGTGAACGAGTGGAAGCCTGTCTGGCGTCTGGGGTGACAGCCGGAGATTAGGCCGACAGTCAGCCTTCCGAAGAACCTTCAAACACTTACACGACAGCTCACGGCGGGGGCAACAACGCGAACGAAGCCTCGGTAGCGCGTACACCCGAACTACTGAGGCCGGTAAACGTGGTACATACGCCAACGAGTGTTCGTGTCCAGTCGGGGGTGACAACGGAAGCGACAAGTAACAGCACTGAATTAGATGGAGTCACCATTTTTGACGAAGTTGTCCCGGCCTTGTATGCAACCAAATCTGCGAAGGAGACATCGGTGGTTGACCCAGAGGATGCAGGCATCTCGCTGAAGGTGTTTAATACGGCACCGAGTGTTCATTGCAAGATTAGTGCAAATGCCGAGCTGTCAAGACAGCAGACGACCGAGGAGCTGAACAAAAGTCAACAACCCAATATGTCGGTGGCCCGCGCATTCAATATTGCGAACAACGACTCGACATATGGCCCAGAGATGGGAAACCAGGATGGGAAGGAGATGGACCCAGTTACGACTGTTGAAATCAAAGCGGATGCCGATGCTAAGTCAAGGGAAGAATCGGTAGCGACGTTGGACGGAACGTACATCTCGGTTGCTCGAGTGTTAACGACCGAAGGAAATGAAGCAATGGAGGATACGAGAAATGATTTCTACGAACACCCAGTTAACGACATTGGCTTGGAAGACTACGCGAAGGAGCTGGCATTCCTGCCGGACCTGACCGAAGAGATCAACACGACAATAGACTACACTGCGTCTAACGTTGCTGATCCTCAGTAGTCGACTGATCGCCGAGAATGTCTGGTCGCGACGCTGAAGAACCACGAGCACATCCTGATTGCTAGTGGTAACGCACTGCCGCCGCCAGCCTACGGCGCGGTATGCGATATCGACACACAGGGGCACGCCCCAATTAAACAGCGTGCCCGGCGCGTGCCGCTACGATTTCTCGGCAAGCTGTACGAGCTGCTGCGCGCTTTGTTGCGAGCAGGACTGATCTTCTTTTCAGATAGTCCATGGGCATCGCCGATCGTGATTGTGATGGAAAAAAAATGGGCTGGACATCCGGCTCTGCATTGATTACAAGATGGTGAATGCTATCACCGCGATCATGGAGTATGCAATGCCGCTAGTCGACGACCTGTTAACAGATCTCGAGCGCTACCTATGGCTCTGCTCGCTGGATGCAGCAAGCGGCTTCTGGGCGGTCATGATGACCTTGCGAGCAAGTAAAGTGTCGGCGTTTTTCTGCGCACTCGGGCATTTCGAGTGGTTACGCATGCCCTTCGGGTTAAAGAACGCGCCGATGATCTACCAGCGTATGATTGACAACGCATCGTTCAACCTAAAAGAGGTTGGTTTGAATACTCGGAGAAGATGCGTTTAGCTGAAGAACAGGCCAAGGAACGTCGTGGGCCAAGCGCCGAGAATTCGTTTCAAACGAAGTTCGCGGCAGACCGCGAAGCACCGGTAGAGACCGACCCTGTACTACAACTCGTCAACAGCCCCGTCGCTGACATGTTTACGAACGGGGAGCCAGACGAATCATCGCTGGTACCTGTATTTGGTCGACGGTCGTTTGTGGATGACATTTGCTTCGGTGGCGAGGATTTCGACAGCTGCCTGGCGACGCTCGACCGATTGCTGGCAAGATTTTCACAGTGTCGGATCAGCATTAGCTTCACCAAGAGCATCTTCTGCCAACCCAAGGTGGACTTTCTGTCGCATAAAATTTCGCCAGAAGGTATCAGAGCTGACCCCAAGAAGCTAGCGGCCATCACCGAGCTTTCGTTTCCAACGAGTAAAAAGGGCATGCAGTCGTTTCTTGGAGCGGTTAATTACTACAGTCGCTTCATTCAAGACTTCGCGGTCTACGGTGCGGCGCTGTACCAGCTCAAGGATGAAGACTTTGTCGTTGAAGGTGACCTTTCTGTGGCACGTCGTTCCTTCGAAAAATTGAAGACGAGTGTTTCACATTCACCCATCCTCAGGCACTTCGATCGGTCGAAGGCAGTTCACGTCATGCTCTTTGCGAATGAATGGGCGTTGAGCACTACGTTAATGCAAGAACATGAAGGCAAGTTACACCCCGTACGGCTCCTCGGTCGTGTGCTCAAGGAAGCCGAGATGAACTACCATCCTGCTGAGAAGGCAGTTTTGGCGTTACTTCTGCTGTTGAAGATCTGTTATGTCCAGCTGGCAGGAAAGACGCTACATGTCCATACACGATTCTCGACGTTAGAGTGGGTACATAAGGCGAAGTCTCTTTTCGGACGTGCAGTCGAGTTCGCAGTGCTGCTATCGCAGTGGCACCTGAAGGTGCAGCGCGTGAAGGAGAAATATGTCGCCTTCGCGCAGCTTCTGCAGTCAAGCATCACGAGCTTCGTCGACTTTGGAAGACTCACTCGCGCCGGTGGCACCTCCCAAACAAAGGGCTCTCCGACTATTCGAATGGACCCCGCGTTGCTGTACGTCAGGCTTCCCCGTAATTACAGCGGATTCGTCATGTCTTTTGACGGATCAGCGAAGACAGAGAAGTACGGTGGCTACGGGAGTTGTTCATGGGTGCTGTGGAGCCTTCCTAAGTGGAAGATAGTGATTGCTGCAAACGCTTACCTCTCGGCCACCACGGTGAATGAAGCAGAGTATACAGGTATGATAAACGGTGTCAAGGCTGCTATTGAGCACGGTGCCGAGGATTTAGTCATCGTTGGGGACTCAAGGCTCGCGATTCAACAATCACTAGGGGTGATCGCATGCAGGAAGGAAACTTTGCTAGCGCTGCTGAATACTCACAAGGAGCTCACGGCCAAGCTTCGATCAGTTAAATATCTTCACGCTGTACGAGAATACAACGCTGCCGCGGATTCGTTAGTCACTGAAGCGCTGGAATCAAAGGTCAGTCGTGTCATCTTGTCTGAAACTCGCAAGTCGGAATTGGCGTCGCTGAATCGCATCCAGGAAATGATCTACAGCCGGATGAAGACTCGGTAAATGTTTCGTCACGAGGAGCAGAGCGTCAAGCACATGTACTGTCAGGCAGCGAGTCTTCAAAGTGGAAAACTTTCGAAAATTTCGTGGTTGATTACAACTCACCAGAGTGTGATTATGGTAATATGGCAGTGATGACTCGGCGACAGACGAAAGCCAAGAAACGCGTCAGGTTTGCAGATGAACACTCGAAGGATGTCTCAAAAGCTCAAGAGGAGCATGAAGAACGACGAGAGACGTCCACCGAAGATTCAATCGGCCAGGATTTGCCAGACCATCCTCACAAGACTGTACCATCGGCATTTCCCGATGCGGAAGATGTTGATCCGGTAGCGATACAGCGGGAACGACGCAGACGGATACTGGTGGCACAAGACGAGGAGCAGAAGTGGTTTAACATCAAGAAGGTGCTTCAGGGCCAAGCAGAAGAGCTGAGTTACAAGGAAGCTCGAGATGCCTGGAAGTATGCTGACCGGTTCGTGTTATCAGAAGACGGCGTGCTTCACTATCTTGGATTGAATCGTCGGTACGACCACGGTTGGCAAGAGGAGACCAAGCTGCGGCTTGTGGTACCGACAACGATGATTCAAGAGGTCTTGCAGAACTGTCACGACTCGCTGGAAGGAGGACATCAAGGTGTGGTGAGAACATTCCATCGCGTTAAGTCCGATTATTATTGGATCGGCTTGTACGCTGACGTGGAGAAGCATGTGAAGTCATGACCAGATTGCAGCTCGAGTAAAAGCCGTCCGCAGCTTCGTGGATCTGACTGGCTTTCCGAAGTTCCGGTTATCGACGCTCGTCAGCCCTGTCGTACTGGATGGATGAACGCGCCGCATCAGCACCCGTACAACACCACGTACTTCCCGTGCCAGCGTAATCCGGAGATCTTCAATCCTCGTGGTACGCGTTTCGTGAATGTGTACCGAAGCGTGATCGTTGACCCGTCTCTGGACTACTGAAGTTATTTCGACCTGGCGTTCGTTGTTTGACTCGCCACCGGTTACTCCACGTCCCGCTCGGACTGCTGCTCCTGTTGAAGCTGGTACCGAGGATTCGCAGGGTCCGGCCGCAGCTCCAGCTGCCGAGGCTCAGGTTCCTGATGAAGAGGAGAAGGAGAGTGGTGACTCAACTTCGTTGGCACTCTTGGCCACCGCGGCCAGGCAATTGGAATCGATTTGAATCCTCGCTGCATGTTCCACGACGTTCTCCAGCATCGCAGCCAACTGTTGAGGGATCCAGCGAGTTTTCGTTTTCAGTGGTCGCTCCCCGGTCGGCATTCATGTTTTCTTATTCTTAATCCACTTCCACAGCGTAATCATGTTCATGTTGTTCTTGAAATGCATATACAATTTGTTGTTGCGGTAACGTTTTTCGTCTGTTACCACAGGCTGCATCGCCCTGTGGACAGTTCACACGTGATCCAGTCACGCTAGTCTTCGTCCGCCACTTGCGCCATCTGCAGCCAATTCTCGCTCTTCTTGGCTCGCAAATAGTCGTACAGCAGACCTCCACATGACAAGTTGGATGCTGGTTCCCAAGTTGGATCTTCATAGCCAACCCACTTGACTTTGAACTCGCGTACGGCACGCTCTGTGCTCGTCGACAGTGGTGTTCTGTCGTCGAGGATGGCCTCGACTTCATATTCACCGGCAACTGGATCTGGTTCCCAGCTGTCCGCAGGCAGCAGTTCCTCATCGAAGTCGAGTCTTGCTTCATTAGTCGCGTCTAGTACCAACCGAGTATTCGGTCGACTGTTGAATTCGTTGACAGCCTTGAGTCTTGACACATGCACTACTGGGTAGAAGCGATACCCACTTCGGTCTGGTAGTTCCAGCTCGTACGCAAACTCTTCCACCTTGCGCTTGATCCGAAAAGGTCCATGCCACCGATGAGCTAACTTCTTCGTCATGCCCGGTTTGACGCGTCCCATGTACAACCACGCCCGGCTCCCAATCTCAAAAAGAGATCTCGGTGGGGCTCTTGCAGGATCTTCCATCTCTTCCGAAGCTTCTGGAGGGTCCGCCGAGTCTTCATTTCCACTTGGTTGAGGTACAGCGGCTTTTCCAGTCGACTCAGAACATCACTATGCTTTTTAGCTCTTCGCTCCTTTTCTACAGCCTGATAATCTTTGGCCAAAGTGAGGGCGACCTCATGTTGTCGATTGATTTCACGCCGCCACGCTAGTGCGTCAGACTGCTTGCCGAGTCCTCGTTTGAGTGATGTCGACATTGCCCGCAACGTCGACTGCGCATCCCAACCATGAACGAGGTAGAACGGTGTTTCCTTCCTTGAAGTGTCCTGAGAAGTATTAATGGCAAACACCAGCTTCTCTGCGATTTCATCCCAGTCTTGCTGTAAAGGGTCTTCCGCGTACACCCGTACGGAGCCCATCCCTGACTTCACCGAGCGTTCCTGCTGTCCATTAGCCTGTCGCCGATAGCTCAAAGTCGCCCGTGATCTTGACTGCATCATCTCTGCGAACGCTTGGAACACCTCGCTCATGAAGCGTGGGTCGCGGTCATGCCTTATTAATGATGGGGCTCCGAACCGTCGGTACACACATTCTTCGAACACTTGGACAACACTCAGTGCAGTCGTATCTGACATAGCCTTGGCAATAACGAATCCCGTGAACGAGCACTGGAATAGGAGCAACGCCGTATTGCCCCTGCGAGATTTCGGTAGTGGGATCACAAAATCCATCGAGACGATCTGGAAAGGTCGTTCGACTAGTACGTTGTCAGGTGAGTATGTCCGAGGTGCGAATGACAAGTTTTCAATGGGGTACCACGGCTTCGACGGCTCCAAAAGCAACTCGGGACGAATGAGCGGCGCGCCGGAAGTACCAGAGGAAACCGAGTCACGGCTCCACGCCATGTACTGCTCACGGTACTTGTTACGAAGACGGTCGGCACGACGGTCGCGCTCACTGAAGAGCTTCTTCAACAGAGCTTCAAGCGCTCCTTGTCGTGACCAACCTTTTTAGCTTCTTCAGCAAGTCGTCGTTCAAAACCAGCCAACGGAAGCCAGTGGAGACGCTCCCACAACGCGAACCCGAGGTCACATTGCTTACCGCCGTCACCCCGAAGGTTCGCCCAGATCATCTTGAGACGGGTCTCAATCGGAGCACGCTTTGAGATGGGGACGCTTGGATCGAAGCCGACAGTGTCGAAGAGAGAGGCTTGAAGAGGATAGAGCTGCCGAAGTTGCTGGTACGGGTGATCAGGATGCGAGTAATCAAAGTACGCTTGGAGACCCTCCAACGTTGTACGCACGGTCACCTCACCAGCTGGTTCGGGAAGGGTTAAGCTCAAGAGTCGCTCGAAACACTTCTTGGCGCCTGCGTCAGTAAACCTCATGTCCACGTACGGAAGAACCCACGGTGGCAAGGTGGACGAAGCCGGCACCGTAGGGCGAACACTAGACAACACTCGGTGAGGCAACGGCTCATCTGACGGTGCACCATCACGACGCGGCATCGAAGTGTAGGTGGGCCGTGATCATGCGCCCAGGTCCAGCATCGAGAGTCCAATAGGCGGACGAGGAGACACTGTAACAGGAGGTGAAGATGCTGGTGCTGGTGACTTGCCGGTG
>NW_003303723.1:206984-209951 GCF_000142945.1 Phytophthora infestans T30-4 | reverse complement strand
CGTCATCTCCACGATCGTCATCAGCATTTCCATCGTCATCAATCTCCATCGAAAAGTCAGGCGAAGACACGCTTGGTACGACAGCTGTCGGAACAATCGGAGCCGGCTTTGAAGACACGGAAGCCGGTGGAGCAGCTTCAGCAGGGGCAGGCCCTGCTGTTGAAACCACTCCCGAGACTTCAACTGTCTTGGACGTCGCAACAGACGACGACGCAGATTTGCCTTGTGGAACAGTATGGTCCGATTCTTCACCTTCATCACTTGAGCCGAACATCCTCGGCCTCGCGCAGAGCTTCTTCAGCAGCACGTATGTCGGCTGGAGAAGGAGAAATCGTTGAAGCTGGTGGCTTGGTCACATCGGGTGGACCCTGAGGCGGAGGCGAAGGCGCGTCAGGAGAATCGGGAACATCATCGTGATCCCCAGGGCCCACATCTGTACCCGAAGGCTCTGTGGCAGTTTCTTGAACCGAAGGGACGCTGCTTGGACCAGCATTCCCCATGTCGACGTCACTCTGGTCGCCGCTGAGGTCGACTACGGCGGGAGTGGAAGACGACGCTGGTGTAGGAGGTGGCGATTATGAGCTTGGAGAAGATTGTACAGACTTGGACCGAGTCTTCATATGACGTCGGGGCGACTTGGCAGGAGAATGAGGACGAGGCTTCTTGCGCTTCTTCTGGGCCGCCTTCTTCCACGCCTTCGGGCCGAACAGCGATCAACGAGCAAACTTGGGAGTTGAAGTATCGGCAGGTGGCGCATCACCGAGACCAGCAGCTGCCATCGAAGTACTGGCCTTGTCCGTCGGGATTGGAGCCTTGTTTTCGTCAGAGTCGTCCGGCTCGTCGTCTGAATCCTCGCCACCTGGTCTAAGACGCTTATGGGACTTCCCATGGGCCACTTGGTGAGCGGCCTTGGCCAAAGCTGCAGGAAGGGCTTGAGGATCGTCCGAAGACGCGGTGGCAGACTGGATGCGCCGCAAAGCGACTAACGTCTCCTGATCCAATTCCAGCGCGTCCAGGTCCAGCTCACCCGCAGTCAGACCTATCACGAAGGATGGTGAACGAACGTTAGTTGCTGAACACACGGTGGAAGGAGCGACATTAGGAACGTACCATCAACAGCCAGACGAAGTACCTCGGGATCCATCCCGGCCAGACTCACGTGTGCACGGAGGGTGCGATTCGCTTGGAGGAGGCGAGTGTCACGGTCTTGCTGGTTCTCGAGGACCTTGAGCGTGTCGTTATCAACATACTTGCCCTGGGCAAGCTTTACTAAAAGGAGGTGAAGCTTCCGAGTCTGCTCGGTATTCGCTCCAATAGAAGACTTGTACACCTCGCGTTCGCGAGCCAGCTTCTTCTGCAACGTGCTGATGAAAACGTCCCGAGCTTGGACCTCGCAGTGCAGACGATTCAAGTCTTCTGCGTGTCGCTCCATAGTGGCTTGAACAGTGGCGAGCATAGCGTCGTTCTTGGCGTTCGACTCGCGGAGAATCTTGACGTTGTGCTGAAGGGCTTCAATCTCAGCGTTGGCAGCCTTGAGGAACGCCTCCGCGTTCTCACGGGCCATGATTTCGGGTGCCACCAAACGTACGGCGGCAGCAGCCTCGGACTGCGCAAACCGCAACTGACGCTCCAAGTTGGCAGCAAGGACATCTTCGAAACCAACAGCAGTCTCGAGGCGACGTTGAGCGTGTACATCGCCGTGGAGAGGAGGCGCAACGCTGAGCTGCACTTGGTGACGAGCCATTGCAATCAAGTACGGAATTATCGAGGTCATCATGTGATCGACCGATGCCTCCGTACTTTCAGCCAGCATGGCGCGCAGCGAATCTTCGGTGAGTGGTGGTGGACCACCAGCCGGCGCAGGAGGAGCAACAGGAGCCATCTCCGCGGATTCAGCGACGACGGGGAGTGCTGCAGGAGCTACCGCAGGGAGTGAAGAGTCCGGGGAAGGAAGCGCCGGAGGGCCGGTTGATGACGCTGCTGTCGGAGGAAGTGCAGCAGACTGGGGGACGTTCGAACCCTCGGTCTTGCTCTCCTGAGAAACAAAACGAGTAATGCGTGGTGATGAGCAAGGCGCCGATGATTCAAGAGAAGGATGAGCTGAAGTACCTCCAGCTGTTCACGTTCGCGACGTCGGCGAGGGTTGAGACGCTGAAACACGTCGGACACGGCTCGGTTCAAACGCTTGGACATACGGTGACTGGATGGTGAATTGGAGAATGAAGAAATGTCACAACGGGCACCAGTACCGTGGCTTCCATTGCGACAGGGGCAGTTGTGGTGTAGTGATTTCTCCGTAGTTGCGGATTATCACCCGTCGACAAAGACGTGACACCGCCCAAGATGTTCAAGCGACGAACCCTCAGTCATGTGATGTACGGAGACGCCAAGGTGCAAGGGACTCGACGGCGTCACTTCCGAACTTTCAACGAGTATTGGATACGGCCCATATGTCACTGAATCCAGGCTGTCCTTATTATTAATAATGGACTGGCCGGATTCGCATTTAGCGGACCATCTACGGTACGAACGCTCAGTGGCGGTTGGGGTGAGTTTGCGGAAGACTCAGCGACCTTTGGAAGGCACGTTCACCGTCTGGGACAGGGCTCGGACCGGTAAAGATACTCATGCGACGGTACAGACGACGCTTGACATGCCAGAAGATTCATAACGGATCATTGTTCACATGATATTTGTATACTTGATTAGGACTTCTTATTAGGAATAGACCCGAAAGGGTAAGCTTAAATATAGAACAGAATTTCCACTCAAGCACACAGAGCGACGTCCGGCTTCAAGGTAAGCGTCTGGTCAAGCTTGTTTGAGTCTGTTATGCCTGTCGGTGAGCTCGAAGCTCTGTAGCGAGGGTTCATCCGGCAAGGCCAAGAGACTTTGTGTATTGGCCGATTAATATCGGGAGGTTTTACGTGACGGCTTATTGTTGCCTATTTGCACGACTGGGAGCGC
>NW_003303723.1:201490-206575 GCF_000142945.1 Phytophthora infestans T30-4 | reverse complement strand
ACATTTGTAGCTAGAGTTCACGTGGAAATTCTAACATCACAAATAGCTGTCTTTGCGATGGCATCATAATATTTTTTGCGCCGGAGATAGAAGCGAGCTTCTGTCGGGTCTTTCCGCCATTTAGACCCGAGCTTCTCATTTGCCTCCGAATTGACATGTTTCCTGCAAGCCCCACAGAGTACTCTGTGGTGTTGGAAATCCCACGTGAACGCTGGCTACAAATGTAGTTAGGATGTTCCCACAACAATACGTCTACTAGGATAGTAAACGATCGTTCGGGCGGACCTGAAGACCCCAGTTCTGCCCTTGCACCGGGACAAACTGGACCTTGTAAACTACTTATATAGGCCAACCAGTAAAAATAAGAACACGCTACTAGCACGAGCAAAGCTAGCAGGTGTTATGAATCCTCGTGGTCCCAACAGCGGTACCAGGCACGGGTAAGCCTTTTACGAGGTCAGCGAGTGTTCAACACTCGGTTGGAAGAATAAAAGGGAGGCAATTCAAGCACTCCCAGTCGTGCAAAAAGGCAACAATAAGCCGTCACGTAAAACCTCACGATAATAATCGGCCAATACACAAAGTCTCTTGGCCTTGCCGGATGAACCCTAGCTACAGAGCTTCGAGCTCACCGACAGGCATAACAGACTCAAACAAGCTTGACCAGACGCTTACCTTGAAGCCGGACGTCGCTCTATGTGCTTGAGTGGAAATTCTGTTCTATATTTAAGCTTACCCTTTCGGGTCTATTCCTAATAAGAAGTCCTAATCAAGTATACAAATATCAAGTGAACAATGATCCGTTATGAATCTTCTGGCATGTCAAGCGTCGTCTGCACCGTCGCATGAGTATCTTTACCGGTCCGCGCCCTGTCCCAGACGGTAAACGTGCCTTCCGAAGGTCGCTGAGTCTTCCGCAAACTCATCCCATCCGCCACTGAGGGTTCGTACCGTAGATGGTCCGCTAAATGCGAATCCGGCCAGTCCATTATTAATAATAAGGACAGCCTGGATTCAGTGACATATGGGCCGTATCTAATACTCGTTGAAAGTTCGGAAGTGACGCCGTCGAGTCCCTTGCACCTTGGCGTCTCCGTACATCACATGACTGAGGGTTCGTCGCTTGAACATCTTGGGCGGTGTCACGTCTTTGTCGACGGGTGATAATCCGCAACTACGGAGAAATCACTACACCACAACTGCCCCTGTCGCAATGGAAGCCACGGTACTGGTGCCCGTTGTGACATTTCTTCATTCTCCAATTCACCATCCAGTCACCGTATGTCCAAGCGTTTGAACCGAGCCGTGTCCGACGTGTTTCAGCGTCTCAACCCTCGCCGACGTCGCGAACGTGAACAGCTGGAGGTACTTCAGCTCATCCTTCTCTTGAATCATCGGCGCCTTGCTCATCACCACGCATTACTCGTTTTGTTTCTCAGGAGAGCAAGACCGAGGGTTCGAACGTCCCCCAGTCTGCTGCACTTCCTCCGACAGCAGCGTCATCAACCGGCCCTCCGGCGCTTCCTTCCCCGGACTCTTCACTCCCTGCGGTAGCTCCTGCAGCACTCCCCGTCGTCGCTGAATCCGCGGGAGATGGCTCCTGTTGCTCCTCCTGCGCCGGCTGGTGGTCCACCACCACTCACCGAAGATTCGCTGCGCGCCATGCTGGCTGAAAGTACGGAGGCATCGGTCGATCACATGATGACCTCGATAATTCCGTACTTGATTGCAATGGCTCGTCACCAAGTGCAGCTCAGCGTTGCGCCTCCTCTCCACGGCGATGTACACGCTCAACGTCGCCTCGAGACTGCCGTTGGTTTCGAAGATGTCCTTGCTGCCAACTTGGAGCGTCAGTTGCGGTTTGCGCAGTCCGAGGCTGCTGCCGCCGTACGTTTGGTGGCACCCGAAATCATGGCCCGTGAGAACGCGGAGGCGTTCCTCAAGGCTGCCAACGCTGAGATTGAAGCCCTTCAGCACAACGTCAAGATTCTCCGCGAGTCGAACGCCAAGAACGACGCTATGCTCGCCACTGTTCAAGCCACTATGGAGCGACACGCAGAAGACTTGAATCGTCTGCACTGCGAGGTCCAAGCTCGGGACGTTTTCATCAGCACGTTGCAGAAGAAGCTGGCTCGCGAACGCGAGGTGTACAAGTCTTCTATTGGAGCGAATACCGAGCAGACTCGGAAGCTTCACCTCCTTTTAGTAAAGCTTGCCCAGGGCAAGTATGCTAATAACGACACGCTCAAGGTCCTCGAGAACCAGCAAGACCGTGACACTCGCCTCCTCCAAGCGAATCGCACCCTCCGTGCACACGTGAGTCTGGCCGGGATGGATCCCGAGGTACTTCGTCTGGCTGTTGATGGTACGTTCCTAATGTCGCTCCTTCCACCGTGTGTTCAGCAACTAACGTTCGTTCACCATCCTTCGTGATAGGTCTGACTGCGGGTGAGCTGGACCTGGACGCGCTGGAATTGGATCAGGAGACGTTAGTCGCTTTGCGGCGCATCCAGTCTGCCACCGCGTCTTCGGACGATCCTCAAGCCCTTCCTGCAGCTTTGGCCAAGGCCGCTCACCAAGTGGCCCATGGGAAGTCCCATAAGCGTCTTAGACCAGGTGGCGAGGATTCAGACGACGAGCCGGACGACTCTGACGAAAAAAAGGCTCCAATCCCGACGGACAAGGCCAGTACTTCGATGGCAGCTGCTGGTCTCGGTGATGCGCCACCTGCCGATACTTCAACTCCCAAGTTTGCTCGTTGATCGCTGTTCGGCCCGAAGGCGTGGAAGAAGGCGGCCCAGAAGAAGCGCAAGAAGCCTCGTCCTCATTCTCCTGCCAAGTCGCCCCGACGTCATATGAAGACTCGGTCCAAGTCTGTACAATCTTCTCCAAGCTCATAATCGCCACCTCCTACACCAGCGTCGTCTTCCACTCCCGCCGTAGTCGACCTCAGCGGCGACCAGAGTGACGTCGACATGGGGAATGCTGGTCCAAGCAGCGTCCCTTCGGTTCAAGAAACTGCCACAGAGCCTTCGGGTACAGATGTGGGCCCTGGGGATCACGATGATGTTCCCGATTCTCCTGACGCGCCTTCGCCTCCGCCTCAGGGTCCACCCGATGTGACCAAGCCACCAGCTTCAACGATTTCTCCTTCTCCAGCCGACATACGTGCTGCTGAAGAAGCTCTGCGCGAGGCCGAGGATGTTCGGCTCAAGTGATGAAGGTGAAGAATCGGACCATACTGTTCCACAAGGCAAATCTGCGTCGTCGTCTGTTGCGACGTCCAAGACAGTTGAAGTCTCGGGAGTGGTTTCAACAGCAGGGCCTGCCCCTGTTGAAGCTGCTCCACCAGCATCCGTGTCTTCAAAGCCGGCTCCGACTGTTCCGACTTCTGCCGTACCCAGCGTGCCTTCGCCCGACCTTTCGATGGAGATTGATGACGATGGAAATGCTAGTGACGATCGTGGAGATGACGTGGATGACAATGAACCTTTGGTGGATGATTCTCCTGTTCCCCCAGTGGTGGCGGTGATGTTCCGCCACCAACCGATCATTCGAGCACACTTGATGACGAAGATATCGAAGATTCCGACGGAAACTGGAGAAATCTTGGCCCAGCTCGTCCTCCGACTCCACCTCGGCCAAATCCTTCGCCGATGATGACTTTCCCAATCATAGTTGGCGGTCCGCCTCCTTCACCACCGGCAAGTCACCCAGCACCAGCATCTTCACCTCCTGTTCAGGTGTCTCCTCGTCCGCCTATTTGGACTCTCGATGCTGGACCTGGGCGCATGATCACGGCCACCTACACTTCGGTGCCGCGTCGTGGTGGTGCACCGTCAGTTGAGCCGTTGCCTCACCGAGTGTTGTCTAGTGTTCGCCCTACGGTGCCGGCTTCGTCCACCTTGCCACCGTGGGTTCTTCCGTACGTGGACATGGGGTTTACTGACGCAGGCGCCAAGAAGTGTTTCGAGCGACTCTTGAGCTTAACCCTTCCCGAACCAGCTGGTGAGGTGACCGTGCGTACAACGTTGGAGGGTCTCCAAGCGTACTTTGATTACTCGCATCCTGATCACCCGTACCAGCAACTTCGGCAGCTCTATCCTCTTCAAGCCTCTCTCTTCGACACTGTCGGCTTCAATCCAAGCGTCCCCATCTCAAAGCGTGCTCCGATTGAGATCCGTCTCAAGATGATCTGGGCGAACCTTCGGGGTGACGGCGGTAGGCAATGTGACCTCGGGTTCGCGTTGTGGGAGCGTCTCCACTGGCTTCCGTTGGCTGGTATTTACCGAGGACTTTCTGAAGAAGCTAAAAAGGTTGGTCACGACAAGGAGCGCTTGAAGGAACTGAGACCTCTGTTGAAGAAGCTCTTCAGTGAGCGCGACCGTCGTGCCGACCGTCTTTCGTAACAAGTACCGTGAGCAGTACATGGCGTGGAGTCGTGACTCGGTTTCCTCTAATACTTCCGGCGCGCCGTTCATTCGTCCCGAGTTGCTTTTGGAGCCGTCGAAGCCGTGGTACCCCATTGAAAACTTGTCGTTCGCACCTCGGACATCTGACTGGCTTTCCGAAGTTCCGGCTCTCGACGCTCGTCAGCCCTGGCGTACTGGATGGATGAACGCGCCGCATCAGCACCCGTACAACACCACGTACTTCCCGTGCCAGCGTAATCCGGAGATCTTCAATCCTCGTGGTACGCGTTTCGTGAATGTGTACCGAAGCGTGATTGTTGACCCGTCTCTGGATTCTACTGAAGTTATTCCGACCTGGCGTTCGTTGTTTGACTCGCCACCGGGTACTCCACGTCCCGCTCTAGCTGCTGCTCCTGTTGAAGCTGGTACCGAGGATTCGCAGGGTCCGGCTGCAGCTCCAGCTGCCGAGGCTCAGGTTCCTGATGAAGAGGAGAAGGAGAGTGGTGACTCGACTTCGTTGGCACTCTTAGCCAGGGATCACCGCCATGCCTTCTCCCAGGTCCTCGGCGTGTAGATCCCCGCCTTCATGGTAACAAACTTGCTCATCTTCCGTCTTCGTAGGATCCATCATTGGATCCGAACACCGCGGCCTCCTTTCGCCTGGCAGTCCTTC
>NW_003303723.1:197065-201048 GCF_000142945.1 Phytophthora infestans T30-4 | reverse complement strand
CACCCAGGATTTCTGGCCATCCTTTTGTAAGCGGGCGGGGACCCCACTGAACACATATCCCAGGATCCGACATAGGAGATACTCGTTCTTTCGCTAAACCATCGCCCCGGTTCTCCTTCATAATGGTCCCAGTAAATAGTCTCTTATCGCTGACGTTCGTGACCTGGAAGGTAATTGTGATCGACCTGGCCCCTGGATTACGGTAGGTACCCATTTCTCGCCCCGAGTGACCCACAGTTTCTCATGTTCCACCCACTTTAACCGGTCTGGCAGCTCCCAGGTTTCCCCGGGCTCGATCCAGGTTGTCTTATCCGCCCTTATGATCCTCATCTTTGCTCCATACAACGGTCGCCGTCCGCTGAGCTGGATCCGCATCTCGTCAGGGAAACAAAGTGTCCCATCCGCTAGATCCAACCTCACTCCGGCCGGTACCATGAAATCCATCCCGAGGATGGCGTCTTGACCCGCGAGATCTCCAACCCAGATGTCAAACCAATACACCAAACAACCTGCCAGCGTGATTTTGATCCGCGTTCTCCCATTCGTACGGTACACGCCTTCACCAATCCCAACACAGTCTTGGATCCGACTCCCATCCACTTGGCACCCAACCTTACGAGCAAAGGCGGTATCTAGTATAGACACCTCGGCACCACTATCTAGGAGTAGGATTGCTTTTTCATTGTTGATCTTGCCCCCTACCTTGGCTTGTCTGAACCACTTTCCTGGGGCATGGTACTTCCAGTATCCACGGGACTCCCCGGTTAGCAGATCCATGGATCCAACATCCTCAGATCCACGGGATCCAGTGACCTGACAGACCTTAGGTGGATCTGCAGTGACCTCACCCTTGGTAGGCTCAAACCATCGGCCATGTTGGCGCTTCTCCCAATAACCACGTGCCTCTCATCTTTGTAGATCCAGGGTTGAAGAGACTTCGGATCTGGCAAACTCATCCATTTGGCGCAAACTAGAGATCTTGGCAACTGACACTTCATGTAGATCATGTGTATTATCGACTGGATCTAGGGTCCTGCTACCTGGATCTAGCGATGTCTTGTTCACAAATGCATAAATGCAATACCTAGAACGCTCGGCTCGTACCGGATTCAAACCCGGCGAGCGTCCTAGTTTAACATCTTCTCGGCCACTTCTGGCAACATCCCTCTGTGCTTGGCTGGATCAAACCATTGGCGGATCTGGTTGTAGAATTTTTCCATCGGGCACTTGCCGACGTCGTGAATCTCGCCACACTCGCGACACACGTAGAAGCAATGATCCCCGGGATGACCTTTCTTGCCACACTTCTCACAGACCAGATGTTTCCAGCATCCAGATTCAGTGTGCTTCCGGGATCCGCACTGTGAACACCTGACTTGTGCTGCCCCGTCCATGAGAGCTCGGGATCTGTACATCCCACGGTCCCCGGGTACGGTATCCCCCGGTCGAGAGTTGTCTCCTGTCTTCGCCGTTCGATCGTTGGACGCAGTGAGACAGACCCGACGGTAATCTTCAGGGTCGGAGTCCGAACCGTCGGATCCTGATTCAGTTCCTGAGTCGGGCACTGTGACTTGGTGGACACGTCGAGCTGGGGCCGTAGGCGTCGGAGCGTTTTGGCGATACTTGCCGGATCCGACCGCCGCCTTCTTCTGGCGGTGTTTCGTGCGATCCACCGCCCGCAGCACTTCCTCATGCTCGTCTGCGTCGGGAAGTCGTAACAGGGTCAGCCTGTCGGCCAGATCTACGTCTCGATGAAATGATCCACGTGTTCCCGCAGTACCTTGGATCCCCCATCCTTGATCTTCAACTTGGCCCGTAGACCGGCCACATTTAGTCGATGTAGGTATTCCAGCGGGGATTCATCCGATCTGCGGCGAGCATGGTAGTATTGTCGTGCCACCGACACTTCCAATCCACAGTACTGGGTCTGGAAACTGCGCAGCAAATCTGGCCACTTATCTTGGTGGATATGCCCAACTGCCGATACCAGTTCCTGGCTGGCCCCGCTAGCAGATCCGCAAAGGTCAACACTTCTCAGCATCCGATGCTTGATCTCTCATGAGGCCGACTTGACTTTGCTGATCCATGTTCTCGCTCGGTCCTCATCTTGATCCTTGCCCGTGAACTCTTTCAGGTCCGATATGGCTGAGATCCGTACCCTCTGGATCATGGACGATCCACCTGCCCCGGCTGTGGCTGTTGCTACCACTGCTGACGAAGTGGATGGGCCATCCAGATCATCTGGGTCGAACTCATCATGGAAGTTGTCTCCCTCCACTGACTCCATTTCCACGTCTCGTGCTCTATGTTCGTGGAGCACTTGCACTTGTGGCACGGGCGCTCTCATACCCTGTTCGGCCAGGAAACGACTCATCGCAGCTTCGAGGTGCCGCTGCAGGGTGCCCGAGGAAGTGTCGGAAGAGCCTGTGGCCGTCTGGTCCACTGGCGAGACAGGGTCCGTGAGGCGATTACCTCGAGCCTGATCTGACGATAATCCCACTGGCTTCTTGCCGGATCTGGCTCGATCCTGGATGGATTGTGTCAGATCACGCGTAGGGCCTACTGGATCCCGAGCCTTCACGTTCACAGGGGCTTCCTGTCCTCGGACCCTCGCCCGCGCTTCCAGCATGGATGCCCCGGAGGGTCCTAAAGTCATGCGTCGTGGTTCGGACGACGTGTCTGACTCATCCTCAGCGGCGGATTCGTAGTTCGAGGACGCAGCTTGGCTGATCCTCGGCGATGACACTGGATCCATAGTGCGCGACCTTTCTCCGGTGATGGACTTAACTCTGGCAAAGAGGTCCTGTGTCGCGGATGTTATGAGATCCAGATCTAGCTCGAAGATATCCTCTGCGTCGAACACACCAGCTACGATGCCTGACTCCGTAAGCAAACGTAATAGATCCTTGACTGCCACCAACTTGTTCGCCGTTTTCGTTGGTGCTCTCACCGGTTCCCTTGGATCTTCGATCTGTCGTGGATTCAGGATCTGCATGACAGGATCTTGATGCAGGAAGTCGCGTAAAGCTTGGTGGTGATACACAAACTCGAATCCTTGTCGGACCAGCTTGACCTGGATCCAGCTTGGTATTCTTCCGACTCTGGAGTTTGTATTTTCTTCCGCGTAGTCTTACTCGTATCGGTCTTCTTTCTCGTTTCTTCGACTAGCGGGCTTGGGTTTAGGTACGATGTTGGCTTAACCGGTGAATCTGCAAATGCATACCCGTTTCGCCTTTCACTTTCCTTGTTTTGTTAGCGGATCTTGACTTGCGTCAAGATACTCACGGTCCCCAAGGCGACATGGGGAGGATAGAGAGGTTTCTCTTCTAGATCCAGATCCGGATCCACCTCTCTGCCGTCGACAGAGTTCCTCGCAGAACTCCATCGATCCGCGGATCTTGTTTCATTCAGCAGCGTCTTCGTCGATCCGACTTCCGACGACGCCTCTTCCCCTGGCTCAATCTTCACTTGAGCATCTTCTTGGCACTCACGGTGAAATCCCGAGTCACCAAAAGATCCGGGCACGCGCACCATTGTGGTGTAGCGGGATCAGCAAAATATGCGAGACTGCCGGATCCAGCTTACCAACTGCACCCAGACACCGACTAACGGCGGGGGTCCCCCGATGATCCGTGTTCTGCTGAACTTTCCTCACCTTGTGTACCCGTCGGTAGGGCGGGATCTTGCTCTCTCGGTAACTTCCGAAGAGTTCAAGTGGTGAAGCTTGAGCGCCTTGGCGAGACGTGGGGATGGGGTGGAGCAGCAGTTGAAAATCTTCACTCTGCGTCCGTGGATGGTTCCGTATCCTAAGCGAATATTCGAGCTTATGGATTCGGGGCCTAGATCGTGGATCTGGCCGTAGGGTTGCCTTGCGGGTGTGTTCCCTTGCCTTTGTAGTTTCCTTTGCCTTGTACTTGCCGCCTCTGTGACGGGATCTTGAGAGTTGAGAGCCTCTAGGGTGTAACCGACCAAGTAGTAAATTC